>NC_089827.1:39475712-39796069 GCF_035046505.1 Tiliqua scincoides
CAGTTCAGGCATTACATTCCCTGCTTATGTGATCACAAACATGTGCAGGACCAGAGACTGACCACATCCCAAAGGGCCAGTAAAATTTCTTTTCTTTTCAGACTTGTCAAGCCTCAGGTAGCAGAAGGGGAATGCATCTGAGACCCTGCCAAGGCAAAATTGGGCTAGGCAGACCAATTGGTTTAACATGGTATAAGACTGCTTCAACTGTTCAAATGCCAGAAGGCAATTAAAAATGTGAAATTGCACACACATACAGAGTCCAACTCTCTTCTGGGCCAGTACTAGATACGCACACTAAAAGGGAGCAGTGAAATTCCACACACACACCCATACACCATACCCATCGCCAAGATAAACATGGTAGGGTTGCCATGTTTGTTTTATTCATATGTCTGCCCATTCATATACAGAGCAGATGGCAAGGAGAGTGTACACTTACATAACCAGGAACATGCAAGTGAAGGAAGTCAAGCCCTCTCCTAGCTTACCTTCCTGTGTGCTATCACTTCAGTTTATTTCTCTCACAGAGTCTCCATACCAGAAGGTCGCCAGTTCGAGGACACCAGCAGCTCCATGAACGGCTGAGAATGGCAAGACCTTGAAGCAGCTGACAAGCAGAGCTGAGTGATTTCACCTGCTCTTGCTGTGAGCAAGAAGTGTCTTGGCTGCCCTCCATGTGAGAGATGGAGCTACTTGCCAGCCTGTGTGGGAGAACTGGAGGCCAGAAGTGAGACCAAACCAGGAAGATCCATTCTGAAATGTTGTTGGTTCTTGAAAGAGAGAACCTCTACGATTGTAAAAATCCCCTTGAGGGATTTAGAAATGCCTGCCTATATAAACTGCCTTGAATAAAGTCAGAGGAGTAATCCGATGACCAGAAAGGCGGTATATAAATACCTAGTAATTAATTAATTATACCAGAAGTGAGCCAGGCTGAGGAGAAAAATGCTTCAAGCAATAATGGAATGCAGGAAGGAAAGGCTAAGGAAGGGTCTAGGGCAGTGATTTTCAACCTTGTTCATCTCACGGCACACTGACAAGGCACTAAAAATGTTCAAGGCACACCACCAGGTTTTTGACAATTGACAAGACACACCAGGCTGCCAGTTGGGGCTCACATCTCCCATTGGCCCTATTAATAAATGACCTTCCACCAAATTCCTGTGGCACACCTGTGGACCACTTGCAGCACATCAGTGTGCCACGGCACAGTGGTTGAAAGTGGCTGGTCTAGGGTCTTCCACCTATATGTTCTGCTTGGTACAACAATTAACTACACCCTCTTGCACACTTTATATATGAATGGGGCAGACACACGAATGAGAAAAAAATGGCCATCTCAGTCCATCTAATTTGCTCCCCCTTCAAAAAAAAAAAGAAAAAAAAAAGAAGAACATTTTCCAATAAGATAAGGAGGAAAAAATGAGGAGGAAAAAGGTAAATCTCTGGAGAATGATGCTCTCCCTGCTGCCTATGATCCCTTAAAAAACAAAGAGCAAGAAATGAGGCTGTGGCATCTCAGATGCACAGCACGAATTCTACGAGAGAGTTAGTACTATAAGATGGGTAATATGCAATAAAATGAGTATAGGTATTTTGGTTACTGAGAACCCCCCACCTCTATCCCTGCAATGTGGGAGATCTCATATTCAGGAGCACTAATTGGTAAGCGTCAGTGTAATTAAAAACTCTGTTATTTTAACAATGGTGCAAGAAAGCAAAAGTTCAAATGCTTTTTGTTTAATAAAGAAAAGGCTATATGCAAAAGGCGACACATTTTTCACTGCACATGGAGAAAACTAACCTGTCTCTCAATATCTCCCAGCAAAGTACTAGCACCAAGACGGAAGAGTTCAGGTTTCAGCCACTCATCTCCAAGCTCTTCCTTCATCAGTGAGAGCCAGGTAAGGGCATCTTTGGCACTGCGAATGCCTCCTGCAGGCTTAAACCCAACCTTGATTTGAAAAGCAGAAAAGAAAATAAAGACAAGTAATAAAGATGTCCTTTGCAGAATTCGGAAAACTCAGCTCTGCCCACGCAGTGCTTGTGTGTGTTTGTAGCACTGAGGTGGATGGTCAGACCTCTTCTCCCACAATACACCGGGGTGCATGTCAGAGTCCCCCTGTGCTTTGATCAGAGTCAGGAAATGTTTGCTATAGTTTCTTGAGGTTACACTTTAGCTTATAATCTTCACTGGACATAAGTGCTTGGGACAGTGTTTCTCAAACTGTGGGTCTGGACCCACTAGATGAGTCGCAAGCCCATTTCAGGTCAGTCCCCATTCATTTCAATATTTTATTTTTAATAGACTTTGTGCTACCATGGTATGTATGACTGCATTTGGGGAAGTGTTACAGACCTGTACTTTTAACAAGTTACTCTGTATATTCTTTTAACAATGATAGTAAATGGGACTTACTCCTGGGTAACTGTGGGTGAGATTGCAGCCTAGGATCAGTAAATATTTTCCTGCTTGATGATGCCACTTCTGGTAATGACATCACTTCTGGTCAGTCCTGACAGATTCTCATTCTAAAAAGTAGGTCCCGGTGCTAAATGTGAGAACCACTGGCTTGGGATGTGCAGCAATACTCAAACACAACTTGATGAAAGGAAACTTTCATGCCTCACAGAGATGATGACATCATTTGTTTTTTAAAAAAGGAAAACAGGTTAAGACACGTGTTATCTATGAAGCAAAAGTTCTTTAGGCAGATGGCAAGAGCTATCAGCTATGCAGCCTGGCTCTCCATTATTTTTAACCATAATTCTTTGCAAAGGCTTGGAGTTCTCCCAACTCTTAGGAGTGACTTGGAGTGCACAAGGGCTGCTTTTGGAAGGAGGCCTTAATCATGCCGATGAGCAAATGGCAGCTGTGAGCACAGCCCTTTGGATCCCACTCACCATCTTTCTCAACTTCAATATTCATGCTCCCTCAAATAATTCCACTGAGTTCAACCCAAAGCTAGCCCTTCCCTACCCTCTTTTCCTTTCCATTGGCTGCCTTTCTAAAGAGCCCATCAGATTGCCAGAATACACCGTATATTATTTTATATAAAATGTTTCATTCAAGAGCTATAAAAAGTCGAGCTACTTTCCCCCTGCTGTTTCACAGCATTTCTTTATTTTGTTTAATAAGTTCACCTCCTTGAGAATTTTTCTCGTCACCTTATATTATTAAAAGTAATAAGTTTTTCTGGGCTGGGGATTTCCCAACAGAAAAACCAATTTGTGTGTGTCCTTCAATAATGACAGGAAAAGATTATTTCCCATTATGCTGCATACTTTTCATATCACCACCACAGCTTATCATTCAATAAATGTTACCCTGCAACCTGCTTCTTTCCTCAGAAGGAGTTTAATTTCTACATTAACCTGTTTTTATTAGCCAACGCCTTGCTAGAAAGCATCTGTACCGCAGCCAAATTGGTTTGTTAAGGAAACCATTTAGAAATCTCTTGTCAGTGATAAAATTGTCTTCATTTAATAAAAGGATATAAACTCAGTTTATGTAAAAAAAATTTTTTAAATTTCCTGAGCAGGTGCACTCACACACACTTTCTGTTAATAGAAGTTGCTTTTTAAAAGTCACCACACACACACCATAAATTTGGTTTAAATGAAAGATAAATTAAACAGTTATCTTAATGGCATGCAAAACGCCTGTTGAGGCAATGTAAAGGACCAAATGATATCCACTGTCATGCAAAGCTACAAGGCCAATCAAGAACCTGGTTATATTGCCACAACAGAGATGTCTTCTGCAAGGCGCTTGGGTGCCATTGCTTTAGCTGTAGATGACACCTGCTCATGATGTTAGAAAGAATACCTGCCCAAGACATGAGGTGTGGTGTGACTACCAGGGCTGGAGTCAAGGGTCAGTATCATTTGGCATGTACAGTGTCTCACACCACAACAGGAGCCACACAACCTTGGAGCCTCTACTCCACAGCTTCTCCGCCTTGCTGCTCTGAGTGAATTAGCGGACACAGCAGCCAAGACAATGAGGAGTGCATCTTGCCCTTTCCCTCTAGATGGTGCTATGGACTGGGCACAGAGGGAGGGTCCAAGCAAATAAGCAGCACTAGTGAGGCAGATCCATTTTGACAGGGCGACCCACTAAAGGCCTCTTGTCCAAGGCCCCTCCAAAACTTTGGGTCAAACCTGCCAAACACTATGACGGTAAATGCCAGATACTATGACGGTTCTTGTGTTGGCTGTGTTCAGCACGGAGGGATAATTTCTTCCCTCATGAAAAAAAACACTTCATAGTTTTTCTCATGTCAGCTTGTGTTAACGTTGAAAAGCCACATTAAGTACAATAGAGAGGAAGAACAGAGTAATCCTTATGCAAAATTAAAGGATGGTTCTCCTTTAAGAATCAGAGGGGTGGAGAAGGGGGGAATACAAGATTACATGCATATGCTAGAGAGCTTCACCCTGAGATATTTGGGTTTCCAGGGTTAAAGTCCAAAGGCAGTCACCGTGCCACACTTGTGTTAAAGTATGGCAGCAATCCTACACCTGCTTACAACCAAATAAATCCTCAGTGGAACTCTTTTCTTTTTTTAAATCTTCTTAATAGCCTCGAGAGGCTCTCAAGGTGGCTCACATGTTATACCACGTTGAAGACTAGCTTCTGTTCCTGATACACGATGAATTTGTTTCAGACATCGTCACTGAACAAGAAAGAAGAAAATAAGGTTATGCCTTCTGACTCAGGGCCCAATCTTATTCAACTTTCCAGCACTGATGCAGCCACAATGCAGCCCTGTGGTAAGGGGACAAATGTCCCCTTACCTTGAGGTGGCCTTCATGATTGTCCACCCACAGCAGGATGCAGTACATACCCCATTGGCATGGCTGCATCAGCGCTGGAAAATTGGATTGGATTGGGTCCTTAGTTCTGAGTTACATACATCCAGTGAAATATAAGAAAAGCATATCTGTTGCAGATTTACAGCTGTACAAGCACAGGGTCTTCCATACAACTGACAAACTTGCACAATCAGAGCTCTCACAACTGCGTGGAAGATCTTAACAGGCACTTATCTGTCATGCTTCTGCTGAATGTGCAGAGGTTGGGGGCATGGACTACAGATGTGGTCCCATGACCCTGTCCGTGTTTTGGGTGAATGCCTGAAAAGGGTTATGGTTTCCACATGGTACCCAGCAGAGTTCCTAGCCTTTGTTCTTGATCTTCCCCAGTTGACATGCTTTGGATTCGCTTTTTGGCCACCACAGTTTATCAATGATTTAGTGTCACCTGAGTATACAGAGCTGTTTAAGAAAACTGTCCCAAGGGGGCTCACAAACAGAAGACAACAGTGTTTGCCGTACATATAAATGCTATCCATGGGGATGGGGGCGAAGAGGAGAGGGTTATGGAGTGTGGCAATGGTGGGAGCAGGGTTTTCAGGCATGCTCATGCTTCCCCCCTAAAATAAAAAGAATGTATAAAAACAACTGTCACTTGAAGTCAGTTGATCTGGATTTACCAGAGTTGGTTTGTAGACTTAGCTCTCAATTTGTTGTTTCTCAGTTTAAAGAACTGCTTAGCCAATCCTGGTGAAAACCTTGTTGCTGGACATCATTGTCTCCCTGAATTCTTCCAGAATGCATCTACTAAAAGATGTATCACTTAGGCTTCATTTAGGACTAAGCATACTCTGTACATTGGTTAATATTTGCTAGGTTAGCCCCTCCCTTTTGAACTACACTGAATCTGGAAAGAAATTTGGTTTCTGCTAACCCTAAATGGCAGTGAGGTGTGTCAGTTTCGTAACTTGGGAAGCTCAATTGGGAAATTTTATGGTATCATGGGATATCCACATCTGTAAGGAAACAGAGGTGAAGTGGTTAGCATGTGGAACCAAGACTGGGGAGTGTGAAGTCCAAATGAGACATGAAGCTCATTGGAAGATCTTGGGCCAGTCACTATATCTCTCAATCTAGCCTAGTTCTCTCAGATTTGTTGTCAGGGTAAAAGGGGAAGAAGAAGGAATTAAAATGTAATAATTAAAATATGACTGACATTTACTTTCCATTCTTCAAAATTAAGTACTCTGAGCAAGCTAAGTTTATCTGTTTCATCTAAAGTCTTCCTGTATATGCTAATCTATGTGTGTCCTTTCATAAGGAGGGAACACCTGTGTCTGTAAAATCAGGCAGTTGGAAGAGGTAGATCAGTACAGGTTGAGCCACATTATTCCCGTGGGTTCCAAGCATTCACAGCTGATGGCAAAAAATGCACTATAGCAAATCAATTTAAAAAACAAAGTCTCTTTACTCCAGTGATTTAAAAACAGCTTTGCTGACCTTTGTAATGTAAGATAAGAGTCATTAAGAAGACAATCCATCAATCAGTCATCCTCCAAGCTAGCCCCTCCCTTCACTAATGCAAAATGATCACCGTTCTTCCTTGCTCAGGGGGAAGGGAGGGGTTGCCTGGAGAAAGATTGATGGATTGTCAGCGAACTGCCCTCAAGGATTGTTCAGTTTTGTAAACTGATTTTAAAGGGGTGCATTTTTCCCCTTCTCCAGGGATCAGCACATTCCTTCTCATTTGCAGGGGACATTTGTGTTGAGTCAAATCCATGGATAAAAAATCCATGTATAAATGGGCTGGACCTGTATTCCCGAAACCTTTTTGATTGGCAGCTCCCTTGACCTACTGGGCTGTGGATCCCCATTAGGGCTACAATCTGATATATTGTATAGGGTGGCGGGTTTTTCCTCAAGGATTCAACTTCTCCTCTGGCTGGTTTCCGCATCTTCCTGGGGAGTCAGGACTCACTTGGGAACCACTGCCCTAGACCATAAGAGTATGCCTTCTTTCTCCTGCATCCTTCACACAGATGTTAAACATGAATGACATATACAATCAATATACAGTGAAAAGATAGGCATGGTATTAAGATTACCTTGTAGCCAGTTTTCCAGTGGAAGTCTCTAATAGCTCTCACCATCACCAGTCCTACTGGAATGGTAGCATTAATGGCTTCTTTTCCTGTAGAGGTCTTGATAAAATCAGAACCTTTGGGGGAATAAAAACAAAACATAGGAAGGTTTCTTTTCCCAAAACTATGAAATTACTTATTTTTAAGTTTTACATTATTGGTAGTGCAATCAGATGAATTTCTACACAGAAGTAAGCCCCATTGAGTTTAAGCCCCATTGAGACTGACACCCAGGTTAGCGTGAACAGTACTGCAGCCTTAGTTATTACAATATTTGGTACCCCATGCTCTCAGTCTAAAAGGGACCTCCAGTGAAACCAAAGAAACAGAAACCACAACAGCATTCTAATAAACAACACCCAACCGCAACAAGAGGACAACTTGACTGTAAGCGTAGTCGTACCAGTCAGCCAGCTGTTACTTAATCCCAAAACTCTTATAAAGTTGGGCCAAGCAGGTCTCCCTTGAGATGCTATTCTAAAGCTATGGTGTAACAAACTGAGAGGCCCCATCTCATGCACTTCTGAAGAATCTAACTTCTGAAAATGGGTGAACACAGAGCAGGGCATGAGAGATGACCATTAAGTTATTAAGCCATTGTGGCTATTTATCCCCACATCAGTTGGAAGTCTAGCTTGACTAGCTTGATTTATTGGAGGTCCAATAAATTCTTGACTTGCCATGCTGACAACTTTATCCTTCAGAAAGTGGAAGGAGGAACTAAGGGGTCAATTATCCTGGACTTAATGCTCACCAATAGGAAATAACTAGCTGAGGAGGTAAGAACAGCAGGGGTTTTGGCAAAAATGACCATGTCATCTTGGAATTTCCAATACTGAGGGAAAGTAAAGGTAGTCAGACTTGTACCCTGGATGTCAGAAAATCTGGTTTTTATGGGCTCAGAAGAAAAGTAACTAGTATCTCATGGCTAGAAGTTCAAAAGGGAAAAAGAGTCCAAGAGGGATGGGATATTTTGAAAAGCAAGATACTGAAGGCACAAACACAAATTGTTACCAGAAACAAGGAAATTCAAAATCATCAAAAGAAATCAGCATGGCTATACAGAGAGCTTTCTGAGAAGTTGGTAAGCAAGAAGAGCATGTGTTAGAAGTGGAAGGAGAGACAGATAACAAAGGAACAATACATAAGAATAGCCTGCTCCTGCAGGGACAGTGTCAGGAAGGCCGACACACAGAATGAGCTGAGGTGTCTGAGAGATGTAAAATTCAAGAAGGGATTTTTGGCTATGTAAGAAAGAAGAAGGTCAAGAAAATGGCAGATCTGTTTCTTAGGGAAGATAGTGAAGTGGTAACAAACAATGGAGAGAAGGCATGGCTGCTTAATCCTTATTCTTTACCTGTCTTCTCCCACAAGGGAAGGTGGCCTAACTGGACAATTGCTGCACTGACAAGGAAATGGGGGATCATGGCTCAAGATAGGTAACAACATGGTGAAGGAACACTTGGTTGCTTTAAATGAAGTCTCCAGGACCAGAAGGACTACACCCCAGTGTACTGAAGAAGACTGCATATGTACTCCCATAGCTACTGTCTGCAATCCTGGAGAATACCTGGAGAACAGTCATGGGGACTGGAGGAATGGAGACAGGCAAATATCATCCCTATCTTTAACTGGGGGAAAGGACCCAGGAAAGTCAGCCTCATGTCAGTACCTTGAATGTTACTGGAGATTATTAATGATACATGAGATTATTAAGCAGAATGTCTGTTATCACTTGGAAAATAATGGGGTAATTTCCAGGAGCCAACATGGACTTGTCAGCAAGTTGGACCAGATTATCTTACCTCCTTCTTTGACAGAGTGTTTAGTTGGGTAGATCATGGGAATGCTGTGAACATGGTGTACTTAGATTTCAGCATTTGACAAAATCTCCCATGATATCCCTTGCAGATAAAATGGTCACATGATAGTTACTTTCAATCTGGTTGAACAACTATTCCCAATGAATGCTAATAAATTGTTCTATGTCAATCTGGAAGAAAATATCAAGTGGAGTGCCACAGGTCTCTCACTTTGGCTCTAGGCTGCCCAACCTTCTTATAAATGACCAGATTTGGGGGGGGGGGGGGGTAGAGGGAATGCTTATCAAATCTGCAGATGACACAAAATGCGTGGGTGGGGTAACTAACACCCTGGAAGATAAAAGCAGAATTCAAGATGTCTTTGACAGCCTTGAACATTGGACTGATGCCAACAAGATGAAAGGCAAATGTAAAGTCCTGATTGTAGATACAAAAAGAACAGAGGCACAAGTAAACCTGGGCCTGCAAGCAGCACATCTGAAAAAGATCTAGGTGTCTTAGTGGACACCTAGCCAGTGAACATGAGCCAGTAGTGTGATGTGGCTACACATAAAAACAAACGCAAAACTGGGCAGCATTTACACAGACACAGAGTCCAGATCACAAGTAGCAGTTCCACTCTATAATGTACTAATCAGACCTCATTCAGAATATTGCACCCAATTCTGGGCATTGCATTTCAAGAAAGCTAGTGACACGCTAGTAATGGATTTAAGAAGAGGGCAACAAAGACAGTGAGGGACCTGAAAGCTGAATCCTATGAGGAATGGTTAAAAGACTTTGGGCACAATCCTAACTTGCGCTGGAACAGGCAAGCCAGGAGGCTTTTGCTGTATCCAGCACAGGATTGTGGCCAGGAGCAGCTTGGCCAGAGGCAAGGGGAAACTTTTTCCTTACCCCTGGGTAAGGGCTGCTGGCGCCTATGGGTCTCCTCGGACTTGCGCCACCTCTTGAGGTGGCACAACTCTGAGGAGAGCGGAGCGGCTTGAAGTCACTCCGAACTTCCTGGGAACAGGGGTTGGGATCTGGAATAACTGCCAGATCCCAGCCCCACCTCCCGCTCTCTGCCCGGCCACCCCCGGGGCCGCCCATCACCCTCCCTCCCCCTGCCCAGGAATGCCTATCTCCCTCCTCCTCTCTGCCCCCCCCCACGCCTATCTTTTTCGCTTGTGTCAGCCCTGTAGGGCCAACACAAGCACCGGAGGGGAAGCTGGCACGGAGGCGCAGGATGGTGCATCTTGGAGCGCTGGCCTGGCTTCCCCTCGAGGAGGCACAAACGTGCTTTATGGAACTTGTGCCGGCCAAACTGACAGAATAGGCCCTTTGGTATGTTTAGTTGAGAAAAGAGAAGAATAACAGAAGCTATGACAGCCTTCTTCAAGTATCAGGGCTGTCACATGGCAGCAACTGTTACCCTGCACATGCCCGATCTCGTCTGATCTCGGAAGCTAAGCAGGGTCAGGCCTGGTTAGTACCTGGATGGGAGACCGCCTGGGAATACTGGGTGCTGTAGGCTTATACCATAGTCTTTTGAGACTGAAGGTTGCCAACCATTTGTCACATGGAAGATGGAGTGGGTTTACTCCCTGTAGCTCCCGGAGGCAAGACGAGAACCAATTATTTGAAACTACATGGAAGTAGATTTAGGTTAGGGCATTAGGAAAAACGATAAGACCTAGCCAGGCCCAAGACAGTCTGCCTTGTGTAGTAATGGGCTCTCCTTCATTGGAGGTTTTTCAAGCAAAGGTTGGATGGCCACTTGTCAGGTTTGTTCTAATACTCAGCAGGGGGTCGGACTAGATGAAATCCTCAAGAACCTTCCATCCTAGCTCAGAAGGTTAACATCAGTACCTCAAAATGATCACAAAAACAAATCAGTAATAAATGCAGATAATTTAATGGTGGAGTGATTGCAGTAAGCCCCTATCAGGGGTCTGATCA
This sequence comes from Tiliqua scincoides, assembly GCF_035046505.1. Classification (NCBI taxonomy): domain Eukaryota; kingdom Metazoa; phylum Chordata; class Lepidosauria; order Squamata; family Scincidae; genus Tiliqua; species Tiliqua scincoides. Next base: position 39,486,439 of record NC_089827.1, read on the forward strand.
CAGAAACTGGAACAAAGTGTCCGAATACTTTCCCACATGGAATGCATGGCTCTGACAAGCTATGTATCCACCATGACTAGGGAAATGCAACCCCTAAGTCAGCCATTTTCAACCACTGTGCCACGGCACGTTGGTGTGCCGCGAATAGTCTGCAGGTGTGCCTCAAGAGTTTGGAGGAAGGTCATATATTAATAGGGCCATTGGGGATGTGAGGCCCCCACCAGCAGCATGGTGTGCCTTACCAATGATCAAAAAACAGATGGTGTGCCATGACTACTTTAGCACCTTCTCAGTGTGCCTTGAAATGAAAAAGGTTGAAAATAAGAACATAAGAACAGCCCCACTGGATCAGGCTATAGGCCCATCTAGTCCAGCTTCCTGTATCTCACAGGGGCCCCACCAAATTCCCCAGGGAGCACACCAGATAACAAGAGACCTCATCCTGGTGCCCTCCCTTGCATCTGCCCTATGTGATGGGGGCAGGATTATTCACGCCTTGAAACATGACTACACTGCTCACCTCTGCTGCATCAACACCACCTCAGAAGGCTGCCTAAAAAGCCCCAGAACCTGTATGATAGATGTCCACCACCACCATTGGATTCCCTCCTCTCTAATCTTAATCCATAAACCCAGCAATACACACAATCATAAGAAAAACAAACAACCTCCCCCTCCAGAAAAATACCCAATAGCTCTAGACTTCCCACCTTGATTCTGAACTTTATTTTTTCCCCACTAGGAAGGTTTTCAAAGTTGCTTGGAAATCACAGGGACTAGAAAGATAGGCATTCTGGTTTAAATTAAAAGCAGTAGATCCTAGGAATCTAACAAGGATTCAAAAGCACTGTATGGGTTCCATGTGTGATTTACACTGGGCAAGCGTCAGTGTAGACCCCAGAGGGCCATTGGTTTTAAAGGAGTAGGACTTAAGCCAAAGTGGTCAGCTCCTGACTCCGCCTGCTCCTTTAAGGAAGCAGGAGTGCTCTCCGTCTGGCTATTTCAACAATCCCATCCCCTCCATCTCACCTGGCTGTAGCAAGCAGGGCTGTAGCTGTGCCCTACAACAGAAAAGGGTGTAGTGAATGACTATGGGATGAGACAGCGCCATTGCTCCTTAATCTGGGTTGGAACTGGCAACTATCTTTGATGACCAAAGCATCTTTCTCCTCTTTAGGAAAGCAAATCAAAACTTCACTACACTAACTTGGACTTTTCTGCTTTTTCCATTTAATTGCAGAGCAAAAGCCCTTTAGCACAATCCTTCCCCCCCCCACCGCCCCACTTCAGAGTAAGGTAAGTCAACGCTTTTGTAAGTCTGATAATTAGAAATCTCTATGGTACAGTTTCATTAAAAACTTTCATTAAACAACATCTGCCCTTGCATAGGGTCTCCTAATCAATTTGGTCAAACAGAAGGGCTTCTAATCGGCTGTTGATAAAAATAGAAGATGAAATTTTAATTCTAATAGATTAACCACAAACTCAAGATAGTCCTCAAAATCCATCTCCCTCTATTCTCCAGTGGATTTAACGACTATTCAGCAACTCATTACTAAATAGAACAAGATGAACATTTTCCAGTTCATTAAAGAAATGTACTATGTATTTTTGCATTGTCCTCATGATTCGTTACAGGGAGTCTTAATTACAAGATAATGGATAATGGTTATTAAACGCAGGCTCCAGTAATGAAGCTCTATTCATTTGCGAGCCTCGGAGACTGCAAAGAGGGGAAAATAAAATTACTAGCTTCAAAAGATTAACGGATTAAATTATTATTCAGTTTTGAAAATCTCATTCAGACTTTGCAGAAACAAGAAGGGATTTTTTTTATTAAAAAATTAGTATTAGTACTACAATGATGCACTTATTTTTTTTAAATAAAATAATATCTTAAGGCTATTAGCAGAATAATCAGCTTGAGATGTGATTATCAAACATACAGTCAATTTAGCAGCATCTTCTAACAATGAAAACAATACATTTTTTATTTCCCGAACAAATTCTATTTATGATGTGAGCAAGAGCTTGCTAGCTCAATTCCATAAAGAACATGGACAAAGTGTGCTGCTACAGAGCATTATGCTATAAAGGTATTATTAACATTTTATATTCCACTAATGAAAATGGAGACTTAAAAAAATAAAATTAAACCACTGCTTTAAAATGGAGGCCATTAAGCATAATTCATGTTAACTTTATAAATAAGGTGGTTCTGGCCATATTATTCATCTGCCATTGGTTTTATATGATTTGAGTTCTAATGAAAAAGAGAAACTTTAAGCAAAAAGAATAGGCTAAGAGCCTGATCCTACAACTACATGGCACTGAGATTCAGGAACTGCAGGAATCTTGTGTGCCAAGGTCAGCTGGGACTGAGCTGCTTAAGGTCCTATGGGACCTGGTGTTATGCCTTGGCTAAGCATCAAGATAGACCATAGTTGGATGGCCCAATTTGGGGGAGGGCAGGCAAGGGGCCAGAGGGAGAAGGACTGGCCAGAATTGAGTAGTAGACCAGGGCTAAGGACCAGAGACAAGAAGTGTGGATGGGTCCAGATTGGGTACCTAGTTGAGATAGATGAGGCAGAAGGTCAGAGGCATTGCTGGGATGACAGCTGGATAGCGAAGGAGGTGAAGTAGTCGGTTCTGTTATTCAGAAAAGTTGCTTGGACTGCTGGGCTGACCTGCAGACATGTTCCCACTTGAGCCAAGGGCTCAGCTGACCAATCCAAAGCTAGGAGTCAGTTAACCATGCCCAACCTAGCATTGCAGCCTACAGGCTATCCTTGTTCCATAAAGGTTTAATCTGTATGGTTGAGGAAAAGGCATGGTGCAAGAGGTAGGACACTGGAGACTATCTGCTGAAGAACCTGGTTTGAGACACCTCTTGGCACATTCCCCCCACCCCTGGTCTCAATCTAGATTATGTGCACACACACACACACACACACAAACACACACACACACACACACACACACACACACACACACACACAGAGAGAGAGAGAGAGAGAGAGAAAACGAATTAAAAAAAACAAGCCCATCAGCACTAATAATAGGTTTCACCGACTGCATGGTTTGGCCCAGTGATTTGCCCAGAGCTTTACACTACACAGTAAATTACTTGGTTGAGCAGGGACAATACATGGATGATCTGAACTTCGCCTGCTACACCCTCCACAAAACTAGAGGTCAGTCCTATTTTTTTTTTTTAAAAACAACAAAAAATCATTACTGTGAACTCAGGTCCTGATAGAATGAACTGACTGGTCCCTACTTTAGAAACATAAACTAGCTTTGAGGAGGTGTTCAGAAGACTAACAAAACCAAAGTAGGCACTGTAATCTAGCAGTTAGGATGGTGATGTCTGGCTAGGAAGATAAGAACTCAAATTCCCATGCAGCTGTGGTGTTCACTGTGTGACCCAAGTGGCTGCCACACTTGGATAGCTTACTTCACAAGGCTGCTGGGAGAATGAAGTGAGACCACCCATAGCTATATATGCTTCTCTGGGCTTAATGGAGGAGGAGTGGAGTACAAACATGAATATCATCGTCATGTAGGGCTCAATTCAGAAAAAGGACAACTATAAGCAGATCAATGCCAAAAGAAATTCAGACCAAAACCCATTTTTGTAGGTCATTTTTAGGCTCAAGTTTTGAAAGAACTGACTTTGAGCATATAAAACTGCAAACTGGTGAATTTCATAATTTGGGATGGGAGAATACAAAAGCCACAGAGGAATGTTTTTCTGCAACTGCATTTGGGACAAAGAGCAAAAGCAGACAGAAAAACACTGCATCTGAGATCCAAACCAAACTGATGCTGCTTGTCTTTTTTCAAATGCTTTGAACCAGTAGTAAAAAAAAATCCCACCTTGGTACATCTAGAATTGGATGAGCAGCACCGAGTGTTTGTTTCCTATTATGCCCTTCAGTTCAGATGCTGGCAAAAGTCTCTTGGATGTGCAAATGGTAGCCATTTACATGATTAAAACTGGAAAGTGGTATTCAGCTAGCTATATCCTAGAACAATATTATGGTCCCATTATTAAGCAGTAAAGAATAATAAGCAGCATAGCTATCACAGAGTAATCACAATCTTTGCGTTTCAAAGTGCTGTAAACACCCGGGGGACATGATTATCTCCTGATAACCTCAGACTGCTTAAAGTTGCTTTACTTTTAATAAAGAATAAGGACACAGTCTGCAATTAAAATAATGCAGAGCAATCTGGTTGATGCCTAATCGTTTGGTATCACAATTTTCATTGCAATCCTTTCAAAGCCATAAAAATCCAAGTTGGATGGCCCAGATTAGCCAAAGCCACAGCCTCCCCCTCCCTGCCCCAAGCTTAATCCATATTTGCCCGACCCACAGGTGTACACATTTGGTCCCTGTTGTGTATATGCAACACTGGGCAAAAATAACTGAAGGCTGTATCCCACTTCTACATGGCCCACAACTAATACATTCCTAATACACAAACTCATACATTCCTGGGGCAACATGGAAGTTCCTATTAATATTCAGTTAGTTTCCCTCTAGCATGCAGGCTGGTTGTGAGCATGTTTGGTTCTTCAGATAAGCAAGAAACACCTGTGCTGCAAGCACTACTACAAAAAAGCAAAGGTACTGTAATAAAAATGCTGGGGGCATGATGGCCCTTGTAGATTCACAGATAAGTGAAACCGTGGATACCGGATACACAGATAGGCGGGGACATCTGTATTTCAAATTCTTCTGTCAAAGAAGTATAACTTCTACCAAACCAGGATAGAAAGCAGGGAACCACTGTGTACAAGGGAAGGAGGAGAAGGGAATGTGATGGTCTTAGGCTCCAGAGTGCAAATTCATGTAAAGCCAAACATTCATGAATGCAGAGGGTGGCCACAAGGACACTGGCTAAAGGTCTGTACCAAGCATAGGTGATTTCCCAGAGGAAGTACAGCTATGGGGTAGGACAAACCCCAGCACCACAACAACTTGGGACTAGCATTGGATATATTTTGTCAGAGCCCAAGAGGCTCAAAATAGCTGTGCTTAGAAAGGTGCAGCCAAAGCAATCATCTAAAGCAGTGGTTCCCAAACTGTGAATCGTGGTTCCCCAAGGAGCAGCAGAAACCAGCCAGGGGAGCCACAGAATCCTCATGAAATACAATTTATAAGACTGTGGCCCTAACGGTAAGGCACAGCCAATGGCCCAGTAGATCAAGGGAGCTACCAGTGGAAAAAGTTTGGGAACCACTGATCTAAAGAAATATCTACAATGAAATTTTACAAATGCACATGATTTATTTTTGTGAACATTGGTTTAAAAGAACTTTTTTTTTTTTTTTTTTTTAAAAGAAGCTCACAGGACATGGGAGCTCCCAAGGATCTTCTATCCAGATGCCGACCTGGTCCATATTTACTAAGCTTTAACCAGACTAAAACACAACAGGTATTCCCACACCATTTCCCTTAAGTTGTATCACATGAAGTACAATTATTTCCAGCAACTTGAATTAACTCCGATGCTTTTGGGTGTCAGCAGCAAGTTGCTAACTAATTTTATTAATAAAAAGGGCTATTGTCTACCAAACTTGGGGGAAAGTTGCTGAAATGGAAAAATGAGCTGCTTGAAATGGAGTTAGAAAAAATATATTACACAGAACAAAGCAAACTGGAAAATTAGGCTCCTTTATCAGGCTTTGAAAGTGCTATGAATTTTAAACATAACTTTTTTTAAAAAGCCAGATATATAAAAGAGAGGGAGGAAAACACAACCACCAAGATCATCACACTTCAATGTCAACTTGAATGTATTTCTCAATAGTGTCTGATAAAAAGCATTCAAATTCCAATAAAAGAACATGCCTTGAAGGAAGGCAAAAGTTATTTTTCCTTTTGAAACTTTTAGGTTTTAAGTATATATAAATGCCTGGTCAACTCTGTGCCAAACCCTCAAAATCTACTCCAAAAGAAACTAAAATGACATAGAAAAAGTGACATATTGTAACTCAGATTAAATACGTGTCACAGAAACAATGCCATAATCGTCCCCTGCTTATCCCTTCCTCTATTCCCCTCCCCTTCCTTTGTTGCTTCCCTTATATCAATTTGGACTGTGAACTCCTCAGGGCAGAGACCTATTTTCTCTGTGTAAAGCACCATATACATTGGCGGCACTATATAAATAGAATAGTGAAATTTCTCACAATTATGCACTACATACTAAAAAAACAGAAGGAAATGAAGGGGGTAGGAAAAGAGACATAAGGGGATAACAGAGGATGGAAATACACAAATGATCTGCTCAGGTTTTGTTTCAAGTCTTGGTGAGGACTAAGGGGTAAAACCAATACCATCAGGGAGGAGGTGGATTTTGAGGAGAGATTTCCCCCCACCCCCACCCCAAAAAAAGCCAATGACCTGGATGCTTTAATGCCCTGTAAAGCACTTTATACAACCTTTAGCGCAGCCCCCCAATCCTAAATGTCTTAGATAGTACAATCATAGTTTGAGCAAAGACTGAGGTCCACTTCACACATCACCTTTCTCTTCAAGAAGATTAATCTCCATGTTGGATCAGCTAGTTGACCTAATCCAATTTCAGCAGGGCAAGTGCACACACACAACAGTGGTTTTGCATGTGCAACACCCTATGGAATTCTACAGCGCAGGCACACACAAAAAGCCGAACAGCGCCATTCTGTGATGTGCATATGGAAAGCTCTCCAACAGATGTGGGAAACTAAGGAATCTAATATGCACTGGCAGATTTGAAGTTGTGGTTACATTTTTATTTGCACACTATCTTCTGCATGCAGTAGATATCCACACCTTAATGCAGGTATGAACATATATCGACATCAAAAGTACCAGTGTACTCTGGATCAAGTCTGAATTGCACAGCAACTGGTGACAGGGATTGTCCTGTGGCTGAATTTTGGAAGAGCACTGGGAACTGGCAGACAGAACTCAAAAGGAATTCTGGATGTGAGTGCCAGGAAGGCTCCATGCCTGCTGCAGCCTGCACAAGGCAGATTTCGTCCCCTCTTCTGCCTCTATAGAATCACCTGCCATTTCTGTCATACAGCTGCAGAAGGCTCAAAAGCACTGGAAACTCCCATACAAAACATAGAAATCTACTATGAATTTCTGGTACAGAAGCCACTAGGACAGTGGTGGCTAACCTATGGCATAAGAACATAAGAACATAAGAACAGCCCCACTGGATCAGGCCATAGGCCCATCTAGTCCAGCTACCTGTATCTCACAGCGGCCCACCAAATGCCCCAGGGAGCACACCCAAGAGACCTCATCCTGGTGCCCTCCCCTACATCTGGCATTCTGACTTAACCCATTCCTAAAATCAGGAGGTTGCGCATACACATCATGGCTTGTACCCCATAATGGATTTTTCCTCCAGAAACTCCAATCCCCTTTTAAAGGCGTCTAGGCTAGACGCCAGCACCACATCCTGTGGCAAGGAGTTCCACAGACCGACCACGCGCTGAGTAAAGAAATATTTTCTTTTGTCTGTCCTAACCCGCCCAACACTCAATTTTAGTGGATGCCCCCTGGTTCTGGTATTATGTGAGAGTGTAAAGAGCATCTCCCTATCCACTCTCTCCATCCCCTGCATAATTTTCTATGTCTCAATCATGTCCCCCCTCAAGCGTCTCTTTTCTAGGCTGAAGAGGCCCAAACGCCGTAGCCTTTCCTCATAAGGAAGGTGCCCCAGCCCCGTAATCATCTTAGTCGCTCTCTTTTGCACCTTTTCCATTTCCACTATGTCTTTTTTGAGATGCGGCGACCAGAACTGGACACAATACTCCAGGTGTGGCCTTACCATCGATTTGTACAACGGCATTATAATACTAACCGTTTTGTTCTCAATACCCTTCCTAATGATCCCAAGCATAGAATTGGCCTTCTTCACTGCCACCGCACATTGGGTCGACATTTTCATCGACCTGTCCACCACCACCCCAAGATCTCTCTCCTGATCTGTCACAGACAGCTCAGAACCTATCAGCCTATATGTGAAGTTTTGATTTTTTGCCCCAATGTGCATGACTTTACACTTACTGACATTGAAGCGCATCTGCCATTTTGCTGCCCATTCTGCCAGTCTGGAGAGATCCTTCTGGAGCTCCTCACAATCACTTCTGGTCTTTACCACTCGGAAAAGTTTGGTGTCGTCTGCAAACTTAGCCACTTCACTGCTCAACCCTGTCTCCAGGTCATTTATGAAGAGGTTGAAAAGCACCGGTCCCAGGACAGATCCTTGGGGCACACCGCTTTTCACCTCTCTCCATTGTGAAAATTGCCCATTGACACCCACTCTCTGCTTCCTGGCCTCCAACCAGTTCTCAATCCACGAGAGGACCTGTCCTCTAATTCCCTGACTGTGGAGTTTTTTCAGTAGCCTTTGGTGAGGGACCGTGTCAAACGCCTTCTGAAAGTCCAGATATATAATGTCCACGGGTTCTCCCGCATCCACATGCCTGTTGACCTTTTCAAAGAAGGTCAGAGGGCACGCAGAACCTTCTCTGTGGGCGCGCGCGCCATCGCCCCAGCTGCCAGGCACGAGCCTCTGCTCACCGCCCCTGGGAGGCGCCAGCAGCTGCGGGCATCTGCCCTGGAAGGCTGAGGAGCCCGCGCAGCCACAAAGCCAGCTTCCTCCTGCTCGGCAGCAGCCAGGGCAAAGGAGGGAGGGGCAAGGCCAAGGGGGGAAAGGAACGGACAGCAGGGGGAAGAGGGAGATCAGGCGGGGGCGGCTGATGCCAAAGACCCAGGCCTGCTCCCAAGGCGCCCCATCTAGCCAGGCCCCCCCCCCCCGGGAGGAGCAAGGCTGAGAGGCTCTGTGAGGGAATGTTTCTTACATCACCCCCAGCAGCCCAATCCCTCCCTCCCCTGTCTGGGGTAAGGCGGGTGGCTCTCACGCAGCATGAAGGTGCGGCGTGTCAGGCGGGCACAGCAAAGCTGCTGCGGGCTTTGGGGCGTCAGCCCTGCACGTGGTGCTGGTCCTGAAGTAAGTCTCATTAAAGTCATTGGGGCTCGCTCCCAGGAAAGCATGGCTGGGATTGCAGCCTCAGAGCCCAAGCCTATGCACTCAGAAGGAAGTCCCATTAGAGTCAACGGGGCTTGCTCCCAGGAAAGCGTGGCAGCCTGAGAGCCTAATCCTACTGTCTACTCAGTAGGATTGCATGTCTACTCAGAAGTAACTCCACTGTAGTCAGTGGGACTTACTCCCAGGAAAGTGAGGGTAGGATTGCAGCCCTAGTCAAAGGGGGGGGTTGCTCCTAGTTTAGGAGCCCAATCCTATGCATGTCTACTCAAGAGCCAGTTCCATTATAGTCAGTGGGGCTTGCTCCCAGGAAAGCGTGGCTAAGACTGTAGCTTTGGAGCCCGCTCCTGTGCATGTCTACTCAGAAGTAAGCCCCATTACCGTGGATGAGGTTTACTCCTAGGAAAAAGTGGCTGGGATAGCAGAGCCCACTTCTGTGGGTGGGGCTTTTTTTAAAAAAAAATTTTATTGTTTGAGAAAATGAGCAGTGGCAAGGTCTTGCAGCCACCCCCTCCCTGCCAATATTTCTTTACCCAGCATGTAATGAGTCTGTGGAACTCTTTGCCACAGGAAGCAGTGATGACAACTTGCCTAGATGCCTTTAAGAAGGGATTGGACAAATTTCTAGAGGAAAAGTTCATTACGGGTTACAAGTAATAGTAGGTAAAAGTTGTTAATGTATGAGTTGTTTTTTCTAAACTAAAACCTCAGTATTCAGGTTAAATTGCTGTGTTGGCACCTTGCAATAAATAAGTGGGTTTTGGGTTGCAGTTTGGGCACTCGGTCTCTAAAAGGTTCGCTGTCACTGCACTAGAACATCAAACCCAGTTCATATTACAAGAATGAGTGAATGAAAAAAAAAAGAATACATGATCAAAAGTGCTGTATGGAGAACATGACGCAGGATCCCAATATATGCATTGCTCCATTATCTCCAAGTACAGAAATAAAGGTGCATTTGGCATTCACACCTTCCAGTTCTCAAACAGGCTTTTTAAAAAAGAAACCTTCTTCAAATTCCAGCCATGACAAATTTTGCAAAATTTGGGACCTCAAGGAGAGCTGCCATGATTGACGTAGATTAATTCTCCACTCAAAACTTTCAAAAAAGTCCCAGGGAGAACACCAAACCCTGCATTTCTCCTGTTTTTTATTGAAATGATTGAAACACAGAACAGATAACATAAAATAAGAAAACCAGGGAGATTATTTGGAATGAATATGCTGGACAGAAGCTGGGGCAGTAGATTAATTTATGTAAGAAATTGATGGATGCCATATTTCAAAGAATGCATATTTCAAAAAAAGACAATTAGCAATGTCCTCAGCAAAGCTGCTGTTCATGAGTTTGCTTTTCTGCAAGAGCAATTTGTCAACACCTGCAAGCCCATTGGTCAAGAAAAAGTGAAAGAGTATCTTTCCATCATTGGGCTCTCTCTAATCTGCCTGCTATAAACAAAATCACAACTCGATCTTTAGTCCGGTACATTTTTCTGAGCATGAGAACAACAAAAAGGGAGAGGTTGGTGATGGCATCAGCACCCCAACGACAGCATAAACATCAGTCCAAAAGCAGGATGTCCCTATCACTTGCCACCACAAGGAAGAGAAGCCTTGAGTAAGACAACCCTTCAACACTAGTTAGAGTTACCTTCACATAATAGACCCGTTTAACTGAACACGTGTCATCAGTGTTAACAGTTTTATAAAATGCTTTCAAAGTTGAGCCAAAACAGGACAAGATGGATTCATAGACCACATGCTTGCTCTCTCCTAAGCAGAAATTTCCTAGCCCTGATCATTTGCCCACTTTTTTTTTGAGGTTGGGCCACATAAAGCACAGGTTAGAGCCCCATACAGGGTAGAGGCTAAGAGGCAGGCCTTCCTCAGTACCTTTGCAATGACAAGGTAGGTTCTCGGTTCTTAACATCCACCCCTTCTCTTGCCCTACTCTTTGAAGAACTGAAGCTCTTCCTCAACAAGAAGCCTGTTCAAGATTTCTACAACTTCAAATGCAACTCTAATTTGTCCCTATCGCCACTCCAAACATCCAAATGACTTATTCTGGGCAAGTTTGGCTCTGAAAAAAATAAATGAAACTTGTTTAACAGCTTTATTAAAATAGTCCATCATAATCATTAACACACAATCCATGCCAAAAAGCCACAAAAAATTAGCAAGAGATAGTTTAAATATTTATAAGGGAATACTCTTTTATATATATAAAAAGAGGAGGAAAAAAAAAAAAGAACTAGTGTGAATCTTGTCAGAAAAATCAATTCTAAAAGCATGGGTGGGAGTGAAAATAAAAAAGGGGATGGGGGGAGTTTGTTCTTCACTCCTGTAACTTATTGTAGGCTAAAATTTCCATTTAAAAACTCCAAGCATCTGTTCAATGGCAGCTGTAAGTAACATTACCCACACTCAGACAATTTATATCTTTCCCTTTTATTAAAAAATAAACAGGCGCCTTTAAATTATTCACCAGCAAATTAACATAAACACAAGTACTGCCTGCTGCTGCTCAGGAGCCAGAGTGGGGCCTCCTCAGTGGAGATGATCTAAAACCTCATACATTGCCTTGACTTCTCCAGCTCCTCATGCTCCGTCCCACCCAATTTAACACATGAAAAGGTGGAAAACCTACACACTGCATCAAAGTTGCATCTATAAATAATGAAAAGCAGAAAGCGCACATTGCTAACTCCTCACATGACCAGCTGGTGAGCTCTGTTTTGTGAGCAGCTACAATCTCAGCTCCTGTTCTCCTCACACCTTTTAAACTGTTTTAATCCTTCCCCATCTTCACGTTACCACCCTGAACTGTGAAATGTTGGCCACCCATAATCTGAAAGCTCTGAACAATGTTCTCGAGGTTACTAGTGCCAAGGCCAGGACTGGGGGCCCCCAAACTCAGAGATGGGGCTCATTCTTTACATCAGTGTTCTTCAACCTTGGGATGACCCCAATGGGGTCACAATACCTCAGTTGTGGGATCACAGCAACTTACAGGAATGGAAAAGGTTGAAGACCACTGGACTACAGCACCAGCAGTTATCTGATGTACCCCTTCAGATACCATGGGATTGTGTCCCAGTCCTACTCAGATTCTTAGCAGTTATGCTAAAACAGCTTTCATGAGTGCCAGCCTTCAGGGTAACTCTTTCTGCTCTCTCTAATAAGAATTTGATTAACATTAACAGTATTTATATACCGCTTTTCAACTAAAAGTTCACAAAGCGGTTTACAGAGAAAAATCAAATAACTAAATGGCTCCCAAAAGGGCTCACAATCTAAAAAGATGCAAAAGAATACCAGCAGACAGCCACTAGAACAGACACTGCTGGGGTGGGGTGATTACAGTGAACAGTGCTAGAAGAGTGTAACGGGGGGGGGGATAGGTGGATAGGGTCCTGGGAGGGGGGGCAGGATCAACAGTGAGTCCCTAGTTTCATTATTTATGCATTTATTGGAGTCATGGCATGAAAAAGGTTGAAGACCACTGCTTTACATGATGCATCAGACCACAGAGGTGCCCTGTGGATCACACTGCAGTTCCTAATGTCCACTACTGTGTCTCTTGAAGTGGCCACCCAGTTGTCTCTGGAGAGTCCCACAAACAAAGCATGAAGGCAAGATCCCTTGCATCTGTACCTGCCCCTCCCACCTCCCAAAACTGGTACCCAGCAATTAAATGCCTCTGAAACATGGCGGTTTCCACACAGCCATGACCAGCAGTGATGGATAGACCCTTCTTCCATGAATTTGTCTAATCTTCTTTCCAAGTCATCTAAGTTAGAGATCACGATCATATTCCATGTTGTGCGACAAACCACTTTCCCTTGTCTATCCTGAGCTTACACCCCAATAAGTGTTAATCTTTAAGGCAGTGGTTTTCAGACTGTTCTCAGGGGAATCTTCTGAATGTTCCTGAAACCAATCAGAGGTTTCTCAATGAAAAGACTGGTGAGGACAGAAGGATTTCCTCAAAGACAATTTCTCCACTACTACCTTCCGATGTCTAACTAAAGTAAGTGGGTTGGGGTGTGTTCAACATTGCACTGTCGACTCAACTGGGGTACAAAAGACCTGGCACTACCCTCATATAAACTGAATGTATAATCCTAGAACACATCCTACAATCCTCACAAACACTGGGTTCTGTGACCAATGGGACTCGCCAAAAGGAGTCAATATGGAAGCGGTCTCTGCAGATAGGAAGTCTGAGAGTCAGGCCTTTAAAGGTGCCACAGGCAGAGAGTCAAACATAACCTGAACTCCAAAACTGAGAAGTTTTAAAGTAACTTAATAAAAACCTTTGACTTTAAAAAAAACAAAACCAAAAAAACACAAAACCAGGCCTTTACTTCCTTGGTTGCAAGAGCCATACCCCTTAAAGGTCAAAAGTGCTAACTAGTTCAAAAAAAGCAGTTCAGAAATCAGGAACATGGCTTGCAATTGTTAATGTTTGTTCCTTTGGATCCTTCGCATTTCTCTCTAGCCTGAGATAATTAAGACTTTGCTACTTTTACTAGTTTCTGTAGAAGCCTGGTAATCATCCATGAAGAGATGAATACACAATGCCTTTTCTACTGGATCTGCAAGCTTCACAAGGCTGAAAGCAGTAGCTAGAGTGAGCAAGAGGTATGAAGCAATGAGCTGTAGTAATTGCACTGACTCTCCTTTCTCCACAGCTACTAAAGACTCTCAACCAGCTGAATTCAGTGTAGTAGCTACAAATAGGAGCCTCTAGCTGTCATCCATCTCTCACTTCTTGTGAGGACAAGAATGTGCCCTGTCTTTGTGCACTCCAAGCAGGCCAGAGGTCAGGGGTGTGGTGTTTGTTAGCCTGTCACAGTTCCATTACCAACAAAAGTGGCTCGCAACTAACGCCTCAAATTCAGTCTGTCCAACAAGCCATCAAGAGATTCACAGGCCTACAAAATTGAGGGTCAGAAAAACTTTTCTTTCAACATTTATGTTGGTTTTATCAAAAAAAATTGGGGTTTCGATTCAAAAAATGGCATCAGCTTTGCCCTATCAGGTCTAGTTTCAGAGATAAATCATAGCCTCATTAGTGAATAGTACAAGCAGCCTCCTTGTGATGAAGCCATGGCATGGGCTTCCTCACTAGGAAACTACTCAAACCATTCACTAACAAGGCTATGCTGTATCTCCGAAGCTAGATGTGATCAGGCAAAACTGATGCCACTTGTGGAATCAGCACCCCAAATATACATAGAGATAGGTCTAACTTTTAAGACAGCAAAATGTGTGTTGGCCTGTGTTATTAGTCTATATCTGACTACACATGCTAAACAAACAAATAATTCAAGGAGAAAAAAATGCTTAGCTGATATCAAATCTTATTCACGCAGTTCATTCCTGTTAAGTATATGTTGTCTGCCAGGTTGGTCTTTTCCTTCTGCCTTGGTCATGATTGCCCTTTAGTTGTTCAATAAGAGAACATTCAGTCATTAGTCAGAATTCTTCATTTCGGTGAGAGACAACTCCCCAATGACTTCATTTGCAGAAGCATTTTTTGCCAAAGATTTGGGCATTGGTCCATGCCTTGTAACAAACCACTTTTGAAACTTTGCTAAGTTTGTTGGTTGCTGACTCCAATTTAAGAGTTGCCTCCTCCCCCTTGAAATGTACTGGAGCACTTTAAAAAAAAAAAAAATCCTGCTCTATGTGAGTTTCTTGTAAAAACCTTTACAAACTAAAAAATAAAACAGTTTAAAAAATATTTCTTTTTGTCAGGTTAAATGATTATATTCATTTTACAAAAAAGTATTGTGAAAAAGGGACTGATATTTTTCTGATCTGATTACCAAACAGAAATGGAACTGGAGAGGTAAAAAAATGTACTGATGAGTTTAAACTAAAACAGACATTTTTAATGTTTCTGTTCATGGACCACAAGCCTTGCATTTGGTTACAAGAGGACAGCACAGTGACTCTTTGAAAAGTAGAACCGGCTCTGACCCACACCAGCTCAGGATGATAATTCTGAAAACTGGCAGCTGAATTAAAGCAACTGAAAAGTACAATGAAAATCAGGAGGAGGAACACAGGGAGAGGGGGTTAAATAGCTGGGCCTGTCAGGAGTTCACAACACCTTTTATGCTTTTTGTAACTTATAAATGCAACTTTGAAACAATTTTTCAAAGTGGGTTTTTCAAATGTTCATGTGTCACATGGGCTGGAACATGAGATAATTTGGACAACACTCTGTACACTGAAAAATGTGACAGGAATGACAGAGTAAATAAACGTCACAGAATACGACTGGGCTCAGGCAGTCCTACCGCATCCTGAATGTTGTCAAACTATTCACTTTATCTCTGAGTACAATCTAGAAGATCTCCAGCAGCTCATGGATCGTTTTAGCAAGGCCTGCCAAGATTTTGGACTGACAATCAGCCTGAAGAAAACACAGGTCATGGTTCAGGATGTGGACTCACCTCCCTGCATTACAATCTCTGAGCATGAACTGGAGGTTGTCCATGACTTTGTGTACCTTGGTTCAACAATCTCCGACACTCTTTCTCTCGATACCGAGCTAAACAAGCGCATCGGTAAAGCAGCTACCACGTTTTCCAGACTCACAAAGAGAGTCTGGTCCAACAAGAAGCTGACGGAACATACCAAGATCCAGGTCTACAGAGCTTGCGTCCTGAGTACACTTCTGTATTGCAGCGAGTCATGGACTCTTCGCTCACAACAGGAGAGGAAACTGAGCGCTTTCCACATGCGCTGCCTCCGACGCATCCTCGGCATCACCTGGCAGGACAAAGTTCCAAACAACACAGTCCTGGAACGTGCTGGAATCCCTAGCATGTATTCACTGCTGAAACAGAGACGCCTGCGTTGGCTCGGTCATGTCGTGAGAATGGATGATGGCTGGATCCCAAAGGATCTCCTCTATGGAGAACTCGTGCAAGGAAAGCGCCCTACAGGTAGACCACAGCTGCGATACAAGGACATCTGCAAGAGGGATCTGAAGGCCTTAGGGATGGACCTCAACAAGTGGGAAACCCTGGCCTCTGAGCGGCCCGCTTGGAGGCAGGCTGTGCAGCATGGCCTTTCCCAGTTTGAAGAGACACTTTGCCAACAGTCTGAGGCTAAGAGGCAAAGAAGGAAGGCCCATAGCCAGGGAGACAGACCAGGGACAGACTGCACTTGCTCCCGGTGTGGAAGGGATTGTCACTCCCGGATTGGCCTTTTCAGCCACACTAGACGCTGTGCCAGAACCACCTTTCAGAGCGCGATACCATAGTCTTTCGAGACTGAAGGTTGCCAATACAATACAACAATCTAGAACCATTTGTAGGTAGAACAAAACTCTAAAGCCAGGATTAGACACGTATTGACAGACAGTGGCTCTCTAAGCTCATGTGGAAGTGGGGGAATCTGCAGGAGAGTAAAACCCAGGGGTGTCAAACTCATTTCATACAGAGGGCTGAAGTCAGCACTCAGGGCTCCAGCTGAAGGCCTGAAGTGATGTCATTAAGCAGCAAGTGACATCATTAAGCAGCTAAAGGCCAGAAATCAGACCCTGTTCTCATATAGAAACTCATTAACTGCAAATGACTGAAGAGAAAGTACGCAAATCTTGATCATATGTCAAGATTTGGGAAAGCCCAATTTTCATGTGGGCAACCTTTTCAGTTGTAACACCTTAGCAGCTGAGAGCCTGAGGGTCGGACAAAAAGCTTCTGGAGGCCGCATCCGCCCCCGGGCCTAATGTTTGACACCCCGGTATAACCCTTTGCCAGTCTCATGCTTTCCTCCCCTTGACTGGAAAATCTAGTCTTGGAGACAGACTGGAGAAAAATCTAATAAGGGTGTGAAGAGTTGCAAAGAAAAAGTACCACAGATGCTCACCTATAAGGCGAAAAATTAATGCCTTGAAATCCAGCGTGAATTGTCTCTTCATCTTATCTCCGGGTCACTAAGGAGCTTGGGTGGTTTAAGAGTATCGCGGCAGCTATCAGAAGCCCAGAGGAGCTTCTCTCTGGCTTGCGGCGCCCCTCCGTTTGCTGCTGTGCTTCTTTGGCTGCTAGAGACTGCAGCCTGTACTTGCGGGCATGACAGGAGCAAGTCATGGAGCCCGGGGATCTCTCTTTTGATCTGCAAAGGCTGCAGCCCCAGCATGGACACAAGTTGCAAAGCCTTGCTTTGCAAGACTTTACAGGACTTTACAGGAGTGTGGGACTGGGAGCACCATATGGACAGGCTTGCCTAAGGAGAAAATGAGGAGCTACACATGGTAGCAGTAGTGGCTGCATTAGAACTCTCTCCAATTTGTGCTTTCAGCTTGGAAGGTAGGGTATGGCAATCCTTTTTCCTTCCACTCAGTGTTCCTCCCTTGTGCTTTTGTTCTGGTTATTTGCACTGTAAAGATGAGATAAAGTCTATCTGCATTTTAAAGAGGTACATACCTACACTTTCCTGGGAGTAAGCCCTATTGACTATAATGGGACTTCTGAGTAGGCTTAGGCTCCAAGGGCTTTTGCACTGGTGTTGCTGTGATGTCTATAAGAGATCTTCCCTCCCTCGCACCTTCTCCCTGTTTTTGCACTTGTCTGTATGGAGATCTTCCCCCCCCCCCACTTCCATCTGTTGGTTCTGAGTGTGCAAGGGCTTTTGCACTGGTGTTGCTGTAATGCCTATATAGAGATCTTCCCTCCCCCACACCTTTCCCCTATTTTTGCACTGGTCAGTTTGGAGATCTGCCCCCCCCCCCCACTTCCATTTGTTGGTTCTGAGTGTGCAAGGGCTTATGCACTGGTGTTGCTGTGATGTCTATATAGAGATCTTTCCTCCCCCCCCCCACCTTCCCGGTTTTTGCACTAGTATGTATGGCAATCTGCCGCCGCCGCCCCCCACTTCCATGTACACAAATGTATTTTATGATCTTTTACTTTATTTTCAATAAATTAGATGGTACAGTTCTTAGATAACAATTCCTGGGACATTTTTCAGGATCTGGCCTCAGGTAAAATCAGACAAAATTATAGTCAGATACCTCCCTAAGTTAAACCCCCAACTTATCCGAGGGTCACAGCAAATTCCATGATTTTGGGGCTCAAAACCTGCCCTCGTCTTATCTGTGAGATCGACTTATATGTGAGTGCCTATAGGTGATAGGCAGGGGAGGATTAATCATCTTCTACCACTTCTTCCCTGTAAATTTTCCTCTTTCAGCACATGCTGCATGTTAGAAACATCATCTAGTTGCAATCTGTACTGGAACCTAAAATTTTACATTTAAATTGCCTTTGCTACAGTTCAGGCTCCTAAATATGGAGACATAATATTATCTTCAGGGAAGAAAAAAAAACTGCAGCCAGCAACTTCCTTCTGAAAGAATGTTGCCTTTCCTGAAACATATGCAGGGAGCCATACAAAACAGCTATCCTAGCTCCACTTCTGTTTTTCAGGAGTGGCATTCAAGACTTCCATGAAATTCTGCAAGCAAAGGTTAATGGGACCCAAATTGCTAGAGATTAAGCAGCAATTACTCCCAAGAACCTGCCTTTGCACTCTGACTCAAGAACAGCAGCAATGCAGTATACCAAAGATGGGAGTTTGGTGTGGGGGCTCTTCACCGAAGAAGGGCTCGACACTTGCTTCAGAGTGTTTGTTTCCCAGGAATAAGAGATGCTTGGGGTTCTGTAATGTGATCTGACGTTGCTAAGCATCGTGCATGATTCAATTCAAACAAAACACACTTTGCCACTAACAAAGCCACAGATCAATGAAAGCTATTGTGTATGTTTAAAAATGGGAAACTGCCTTGACAAAGCTGCAACAATGCAAAGGGAAAAATACTGTTAACTACAGAGCCATCTGCTGCACTGCAATAAAACTGCAGCCAGAGAAAGGGGGGAACGTTTTATGACATAAACACACACGCACGCAAAATAAAAAAAGTATTTATTATTTGATTGCATTAAAGTGACCATGAAAAGCCAGTCAGATTAATTAGGACTCTGGGAGCCCAATCCTATCCAATTTTCCAGTGCCAGTGCAGCTGTACCAATGGAGGATGCACTGTATCTTGTGGTGGGGCAGCAGTCACAGAGGCCACCTTCAGGTATAGGAACACTTGTTCTCTAACCTTCGGGCTGCATTGAGGCTGCACCGGTGCTGGACAATTGGATAGGATTGGGCTGTCAATCTGATGATTTGGATATTTCAACTAATTCATTACTTAAGTAAATCAATCACTTAAATAAATCATATCAATAGAATTTTTCAAGCCTCAACGTATCGTTGAACCAGCACTACAGTTTTATGTGAAGAGCACCTTCAAACAGGCTAGGGATCGGCATTAGACCAGGAGTCCAACTCAGCCCACTCATTCTGGCTTTCACTAATAAGAATATTTGGTCACCATGAACAGTGCTGGGAGGGTGTAACAGGGTGGGATTTGGATGGAAAGGGTCCCAGGAGGGAGGGCAGAATCAACAGTGGGTTCGCAGTTTCATACTTCACTTATTTATGTATTTATTGGGGTCATGGCATGAAAAAAGTTGGAGTATGTACACGCATCCTACGGACCCTATTTGTGCCCGATGGACAGAGGTCACTGGGATTCTAATTACTGGAGTCAGTGCTAAGAGTTTTGGATTGCAGCATTACACCAATTTACAGATAGTGGATGACTTCCTAAAGGTCAAATTCAACTGGTCTGGCTCTTACCAGATTTTCTAAATTTGACAAAAATACTGCATCAATGGAAATTACCTGCCATCATGGCTACAAGACTGGCCTTGTAGACATTAGTAAGGGATCCCAGCTCTCCAGTTCCCAAGATGGTTTTCATGTGAGCTTCTCCACAAGCCTGACGAAACTGACAGATTTCCTCATAGAGACCTAGAAGAAAATAGTTTGGTTAAAAATACTCCTCTAGCTAAGCATCATACTCCAGCCTAAAGCTTAATTTTTAAAAAAATCAATTAAGAAATCCTGAAACAAATTTAAATCAAGTAGATTCTTCAAATCCAAAATGCTTGGATCTGAATATAGGTTAACAAATGAAGATTTGAAATTTGAGGTTTCTTTTCTTACAGAAATTTCTTTTAGCACCAGTTTGAATATTGAAGAATATTTGAATATTTCAGAACCAGACAGAAGTCTTTCTGAACATCCTTCGCTTCTCCCACCTCATTAGAACAAGAAATATACTCAAAATGTTTCAAAAGTTTACTCCCTAGGGTCAGTGGACCATTTGAAGACAGAAAAACCTTCCCCCCTCCAACTAAAAATTGACTAAATCCTGAAAACATGCACAATGAACGACAAAATATGTTGGGATTTTGAGCAGAGGCTCGTGGGGACTTTGTTAATTCAGACACTAACCACTATAAGGAAATCCCTGCCATCAGGACTTTGACTAGGGTGGTTACCTAGAAGGCACCTTCAGCACCTAGAAAACAAAACAGCCACCTGGACTAGTCTTCCCCATTAACCTTTCCAAAAAAAGAATGTCCAACATTACAATTATTTTCCAAATGTTTTTAGATTGCGAGTCCTTTGGGGACAGGGAAACATGTATTTATTTAACTATGTAATGCAAACAGCTGGTGAACTATTTTTTGTTGAAAAGCAGTATATAAATATTCTTTATTATTATTATTATTATTATTATTATTATTAGTTCTTTGCAGTGTATGGTTTTCCTTCCTCCTCTGGTTTGCCCTTTGACAATTAAAAAAAGGCAGCGCTATTGTATGATTTTTTAATCTATATTTCTGTTAACGGGCTACCTGTATTTAATCTCAGTCTGTCATATTTATAATATACCATTGACGTCTTCCTGACATGCCTTTAAGTCAACAGAATCTGTACTCAAAGTCAGTTCCTTAATAGGAATCCATACTCTAGGGTTATGGAGTCAACAGCATCTCACAAACTGCAAGTTTGTTACAGGATGTAAACAGGATGCTAAACACTATGAAGCAAAAGGCAGTGAAAACTTGCATAATGACATCATTTGTCAGTTTTGCAGGTGTCTACTGGAATGTTCCTGCATTTAGTAATGAATGAACTTTGTGAAAGTAAAATTGCCTCCAAGCTCGCTCACAGGTCTCATGACTATCATCGCACTCATTCCTGACCCCGAATGAAGGCAGGTAGGGTCTTGGTTTGATCCAACACGAATGCCCTTATGCATGTCCTAGAGCAGTGGTTCTCACACTTTTCAGTCTTTGGGAGTCCTTCACATTCTTATAGGGAGTCCTCGGGAGCCCTGCCAGTGCATACGCGGAATCTCAAGGAGTCCCAGAGTGCTGGCACATCACAGAGCCCAATGCCAAAAGGCTAGGAGGGGAATGAGGAAGGAGACCTAGAAACAGGGGAAGCAGGAGAGATGGACAAGCAAACAGGTGGTGGTCACTTATGGTTTGCTTGTGGAGCCCCAGGGCTCCTAGAAGCACACTTTGCGAAACAGTGACTGGGGCAGGGGAGGAATCAGGGCTGCATGGCTTATGTTTTTTGTCCCTAACTTGTGGTATGCAAGTAGGAAAAGAGCCAGATAGAATAATTTTTTAAAATGTAATACACTAATGGAAGGTAGTTTTTCTCTAACAATCCATCAGACATGAGTTCAGTAAATCCAGTGCAAGGACTCGGCTCCTAAACTAAAAAGAAAGCCACACAATACACTTGCTTTCATATTCCAATCCATTAGAGAGCACTTAAAATAATTGTTAAAGACCAGGCTTAGTCAATTATAGTTCAAGTGGCATAAAGATATTCAACAATAGGTAACAGCAGATTTAACTTAAAGCTCAACATAATTGGACGTACACTAAAGTACTTAACATTTTCAGCAATTTGGAAACAAATTAAGTGCTGAAAGACTGACTGTTCAGAAAGTCCAGCACTCCTACATCAAACACAACCCTCAACTTTGCCACAGGCTTTTTTATAAGCTTTTTTATAAGAAGGAACAGAAAAATCAAGGACAATTTTTTTTCAAAAAAATCTACATTACCAGTTTTATAATTACAGAGTATGTCACACATTGACTTTTTTTAGTGGATCTGCCTCCTGAACATAGATGTGTGGGGCAAAGATGTGGTTAATGGAGCAAGGCAGCACATACATTCTGTACATGCCCAAAGCCTTCCTCCATTATTACTACTTCACTTCACCTTCTCTGGGTTTGGGATTCTGGTTTTTGGACAACTTTCCACACCACATGGCAAGCTGCTTTTGAAACTCTGGGGACTTAAAAAAAAAAGCAGTTTGTGATAAGACAAATCAAGTATCCAGAGGGTTACTTTAGCCACTGGCACACATACAAACCAAACATAGGTTTGTTGCTAAACACAGATGAGCAGAGACAATGAGTACTAAGGCCCTGGGCACAGAGCAGCACTAGGGGCAGTAGATAGCAGTGGCTGCTTTGGATAAATATTTATGAGTAGAATGTGAACATGAGTGCCCACTTAGTATGGCCCTGGGGCATGCTCTGGAGGCAGATGATGCAGCCTCTTTGCTGAAGCTAAGCAGATCTGGGGCTCATCAGTAGTCTGGATGGGAGACTACCCTGGGAACCCATGGGTGCTACACCATGAAAGAAGCAATACAAATATAACAACCACAAGGGTACAAGTACCCAATTTTGATTCTTCACAACCTCAGTATGCACCAGTCCATCAGCCCACAGTCCCCATACTATCCTGTTCTTCCATTCCTCAATATAACATTTGTCACTTTTAAGGGGACTCAGAGATAGGCCCTTCCTATGGGGAGAACAGTGCCCATTAAACTGGGCCTTGCTATCCCTGAGGCTAGCTGCTAATTGGCTTAACTGTGGTTAGCAAGAGCCAACATGGCAGCACCGGCCCTATGAGATCAGCTGAACATAGTTCCGTGGAAACCAAAGGCATGGTCCAGAAGAACACTTGGTGAAGAGGCTATTAGCGCTATATTCTCTAGCTAAGGAGAAGTTCCCTCCTAATGCAAGGATGCTAATTGTATACATCTTTTTTTTATTAACACAAAGCTTAGTTATTGGAGCATTGTCAGCACTTGAAGGCAAACCATTCAAGGTACATTAAGAGAAAACCAATTACAGAGAAAACCCATCTCCTACTGTATTATCAAGCTTACTAATTAATAGCATTCCAGGGAGACAACTAGCAGTAGCAATCTAAACGGTACCGAGCGTTCCCAGAGATTCTGCAAAAACCAATTAGAAAACACACAGATTTTGTTGTCAGGAACTGAAAACACTTATTTTTTTAACAAGCTACCATCTAAGCCGACAACCCCTTGAGTTCTTTTTAACAATTCTGTTTGGAAATAATTAGAACATTGGCACCCATGTCGCTTTGTTTCCCCTCCCCGTTTCACATTAAGTTAGACAAAAGTGGGGGGAAAATTATTTTTCACAATATTCCTTCGCGAAAAGCTTTGCAAAAGTCTGGAGATACACTGGCACAAATTTCTGGCAGTTACTAACAAATTGGGGTAAGCGGGCTTTTTTTCAGGCAAGCAAGCCACAAACTGTGCAGAAAAAAAGACGTGGGGGGGGGGGAGAAGAACCAAAGGCATGAAAAATCATTAGTTAAGTTCAGAAGCGGCTACATATGTAGCCAACTCAACTCAAGCCTAACATTTTTAAAACTGCAAATGATTTTGCATATCTTATGGGCCCAAAATTCAGTGGTGGAACACATGTGTGCAAAAGGACCCATGTTCAATGCCCCACATGAGCTGGGTCATCTGTTAAGATCAGGTGGAAAAATCTTCCCATGCGTTGCCACAGGTATCGGAAGTATCACTCGCAAGAACACAGAAGAGGTTCTTTTGCGCTACTCACCAACACCATGTCTTTCTTTCTAAGCAACTTCTGCAGACTTAAACAGCCTTTACTTCTGGATGGCAATTGGTCAACTGGATAGCTGAACTTTATCTCCCCAGAGTCTTTAATGATGATGAGCCCGGGAGACGCAAAAGAAATTTTGCGTCAGAGGTTGGTAGACCTTGAATTGAGATCTGCGAGAGCCAGACTTTCTGGGTATGTTTTTCTTGGGGATCAAGCTCTTGCATTTTCTCCTGCCAGATATTTTTATAATATTGTTATTCCTAAATTTAGGATTGCTTTTACTAAAGCTAGGTGTAATGCACTTTTATCAGCAGTTCTTTTGGGGCGTTATGCAAGGCGTCCCTATTCAGAGAGACTGTGCCACTGCCCTCAAAATGTGGTGGAGATGACTGCCCACACTGTTTTGCAATATCCATATTATGACAATTTGAGTTCTAAATTTATCTCCCTGATCTTCGGTATTGAAACGGGGATGCAGGTGGAGGAGCAGCTTGCTTTTCTGCTTTCTGATGTATACTCGGATATATCACTCAGGGTTGCCCGCTTCTGTTATGCTGCACAGTTGGTAAGGAAGAAAATTGAGAGTGTAAATCTCTGATTTTATGATTTTACATATGTGTAAAGGGGTGTTGGTTTTAATTCTGTGTATTTTGTTTTGTTGTTTGTGACTAGCTGGTCGGATGACCGTAAATAAAGTATCTATCTATCTAGCTGAACTTTAACACTGCTTATGCAGTGTTTCCCAAACTGTGCGTAGGGAACCACTGCTGGGTCACGACCTGATTTTTTGGTGGTTCTCATAGCAGCTGAGCAGAGCCTCCCATGAAAACACAGGTGATGGGAGGATCAGAACACTAATTGCCTCAGGCCCTGAGGCTTTTCAAAAATTAGATACAGTAGCTGCTAATTGCCCTGCAGAGAGCTCCTGCAGTTTGCAAGCATGTGTAAATATAGGAAGATAAATGCTAGAGCATCTTTTTTCTGGTTATTATTATTTGTAACTGAATAAAAATATTATTTTGTTCTATACTTTTTTTAAGCCTTGTAAACCTAGGTGGGTCCCGATACAGTGTCATTTTAAAAAGTGGGTCCCGGTGCTAAAAAGTTTGGGAACCACTGGCTTATCGTAAATCAACTGTTTCTCTGCTGCCTTCAGTCATCTCATTGTTGTTGCATTGTTCTTAAATTGAGGTATGCCAGCTCCGTGCTGAGATACGGTCTATGCGCAGCTCAGGAAGTGTCAGCAATACCCAGAATGCTGCCCAATGCTGTCTTGGGGCTGCCGCTTCAACACAAACAAAGAAAAAAAATTTCATAGCAGCTTACCATGTTCCTTATGTGGTTTCTTCAACAGCAGAGGTACAGGACTTCTGGTTTGATTTTAAGTGAGCAGACAAATGAAGTAGTTCGTTTGTGCAGTCCATATAAATCAAACGAGATGTTCTGCACTTCCGTGTTTGAAGAACCCACAACTGGAGCAAGGTAAGGTGGTGGGTGATCCACTTTCTGTTCATTTTTAGTAGACAGAAAGCAGACCAGTGATGGGATGCACCTGCCGCAGGTTGGTGGGAGGTGGTGGTAGCAGACCTTGACTAAAGGGCACCCCAACTCCAGTCCCCCACTCTGGGAATCTGCTGCTGATAATAATATGTATTACCTTGCCTAGTGGATGGACTGCCCCCTGAAATCACAGCAGGGACCTATCCTCTGGCACTCTGTAAATGGCCATGCACAGTGATGGTTTGATGATGATGATGGTGATGATGGATATTAAGTCAGCAGGCTGGGGAAGATTCCTGCCTTCAAGTGGTGCTATTTGAAATACACAAGATTGGTTTGATAGAGCAATGATTTGACTTGGGATAAGGCACCTTCAGATGTTCAAGAAGCAGGGTACAGTTTTCGGTGCCTTAACCTGACCCTGCTCAAGTCCTCAATACAATACATACCTGCTCAGGTGTAAGCCCCATTGAAACATGTGTCAGAATAAATGTGCACTGGATCAGGCTACAAAACTGCCAAGGCTGCTGGAGTTGTAAATATTATTGTGCCCCCTATCCTACTCTTGTGTTCATATCTCACTTCCCATTTCTGGGACATATTTTGAGCACACACATAATGCCCTTTGGAAAGCATGGGAGCTGCTACTTGAGTGACACCGGCACTCTGGGATTCTAGCAGTTGGTGGAGTCACAGCAACGGAGTTGTGAGAGGGCACAGAATTAGAGCCCAATCCTGAGCTCCATGTGCAGGTTTACCTCCAGCGCACACTGTTGCAAATGTTCCATGAGGCACATTTGCGAGCCCAAATGCCGGGCCAGCAACAGGTGGGCACCTGGCCTCTGCCGCTCAGTGGTCGCATGGACTGCCGAGCAGCGAAGAAGAAAGCGGGGGCATGAGGGGAAACAGAGAGGAAGTGTTCCGGGGAGGGGGGTGGAAGACTGGGAGAGGGTGGGGAGGAAGTGAGAGGGCGGGGGGAGGCGTGTTGAGGAGGGAGGGAAGGAGGCGGGACCACCTGACATGGAGGCTTTTACTTCACTACCGACCTTTTGGTCGACGGTGAATCGAGTAGCCCCATGGTGAGGCTACTCCCTTTACCCGGGGGAAGAGTACAACAGGTGCCGCTGACAGCTGCCTTGGGCGCACAGGATACGGTGGCAGCCATTTTTGGTGCCACCGCAGCTGCGCACCCAGGCAGCTCAGGATTGGGTTCTTAGTACAGTCATGCCTAGTAATTAGCAAGTCAAAAGTAGCGTTGACTTTGCTTTCATAAAACCATCACTCCCCCCTTGACACCCACTGTCCTTGTTAAGAGAGCCAGGGCTCAACGAACTCTGGGCTGCCCTTTTCTTCTGGTTGTTCAGCCCACTTCTTAATTTTTTATAGCATTTGTTTCTCGGCCCTGTCCTTCTCTTCCAACTTAGCTCCTAGTTATTTTGCTTCTCCTGGATTTTGAACTCTAATAGGTTCCCCCATCTCAAACGGGTGAAACCATGGCACAGTACAATTGTTTCTTTCAGTTCCAGTGAGATAAATTACTTACTCCCCAGTAAGAAACATTATGAACCACCAACCATTATGAAAGTCCCAGAAATCACACATTTTGCTGGTGGGAACAGAGATGAGTATGTGGTTTGCTCATTTAAATTGCTAATTTTACAGACTCCCCCTCTCCGCAAAGTCTGTAAAAGCTTCTGAAGATCCTAGTCAGTTACTTCCCTCCAAAACTGAGATACTATTGATAGTTTCAGTGGGTTGACTCTTAAGTGAGAGTGGAAGAACACTCAAGCAAAGGAACTTCCTTATCCTCTCCTCCCCAAAAGACTGTCCGATGCTCAAGATGCTCTCCAAAATGGAAAGGAGGGCTGTAGTAGGATCAGAGAAGGAGAATCAGCAAAAGTTCCCTCCCTCATGAGAATGGGAGTATCATTCTTGCAAAACCATCTAAGACTACATTTATTTAGATCCTGAGTTTAATTAGTCATGACTAATGTATTATTTATTTAGATCCTGAGCTTAATCAGTCATGCCTAACTTGGGGTGCAAACCAAACCTGCACTGGAGCAGGCAAGCCAGGAGGCTTGTGCTGTATCAACGCAGGTTGGTTGGCTGCAACAGCTCAGCCAGAGGCAAGGGGAAGCTCCTGGGTAAGGGCTGCTCGCCCCAATGGGTCACCTTGGACCTGCGCCACCTCTGGAGGTGGTGCAAGTCCAAGGAGAGCGGAGCGGCTTAAAGCCGCTCTGTTCTCTGCAGGGACGGAGGTTGGGATCCGGCATAACTGCCGGGTGCCTGCCCCGCGCGCCCACCCCCAGGGCCACCCATCACCCGCCCTCCCCCCACCCAGAAACTCCCCCTCCCACCTCCTCCCCGCCCCCCACACCTACCGTTGCCGCTTGTATCAGCATGGGTGTGCTGACACAAGCGGTGGCGAGGAAGCTGCCATGGAGGCTTCAGCCGGCCTCCGTGCATTGGCGTATCTGGATGCGCCGACGTGGCTTGCTCCCATGGAGGTACAAACATGCTTTACAGCACGTTCGCGACCCTCCCGGGGGACTTATGCTGGCCTATGTGCTGGCTAGGATTGCGCCCTGAACTTAGCATATAACCCCATATTTTTAGCTGAACTCACAAATACAACTCAAAATAGTCAGATCAAAACCTAGGTCAGGGGTGCTCACACTTTTTTGGCTCAAGAGCTACTTTGAAACCCAGCAAGGCCCGGAGATCTACCAGAGTTTTTTTTACAATGTTCGCGCCATCATAACATATAACATTTATGTGTACAATGTATGTTGGTGTACCTTGAGCCCCACTGAGTATAACAGGACTTACTCCTGAGTAGACATGCCTAGGATTAGGCTGTGAGGCTGCAATCCTAGCCACACTTACCTGGGAGTAAGCCCCATTGAGTACATTGGGCGTTTCCTCCCAGAGGCACCTGAAGGGGGGGGGTCGGCACTCTGCCATCTACTCATTTTGCCTCGCAATCTACCGGTAGATCGCGATCCACCTATTGAGCACCCCTGACCTAGGTGATTCTACATTAAGTCGACTGTTCTTTAGTTAGGACTCTGTTTAATGCTTACCTTCCCATTGACCTGTCAGTACTAAGGTTCTGTTAATGACAATGTCAATCTCCTGGGCACCATCTTCCACAGCTAACCGAATCTCTTCCAAACGGGTTTTCAGAGGTGTCTGTCCTGCTGGGAACCCAGTTGCCACTAAGACAAAATGGACAAAACAAGAATCCATGAAACATAATTTATCCAGCTTATTAGAAAGCCCACAAGATAACATAATCTTGTGACAGTTCTACTGAATTGAATGCA
The DNA here is from genome assembly GCF_035046505.1 of Tiliqua scincoides. Taxonomy (NCBI): domain Eukaryota; kingdom Metazoa; phylum Chordata; class Lepidosauria; order Squamata; family Scincidae; genus Tiliqua; species Tiliqua scincoides. The sequence goes on from NC_089827.1 coordinate 39,515,179, forward strand.
ATTGTGTCCCACTGAAACAAGAAGCTCTGATGTTGACATTTTCCATTACATTTGTTTGAATGGTTCAGAGAAATGAAAATTATTGTTAGACTTTGACCATGATTATTTTTCAGAACAACAATGCCATTATATTCTGTGCGTTTGGCAGAAAGAAGAGAAGGTGGGCCTGCGCAATTGATTCAGTTGATCCAAACTCCTAAACCACTTGAAAGTTCATCCAGAACCAACTTTCCTTTTGAAGGGCATATAAATGCGTATAATCTATTGCAGTTCTCTGGGATACATGAGCCATAATTTGATATTGTTGTAACACGATGCATGGCCTGAATTTCCATGGTACAATTCAGCCGTGTGCACAGAGGGGGGGCTAACTTTCAGCGAAGTTGCAGTGAACTTCGGGGGTTCCCAAAGAGACTGTGAAATAGATATGTTTTCATGTGCCTAAACAACTAAGGCAAGCTTCGGTGCCAGGAAGACGGTACGAAGAGCTGAGAGCTTGAACGGGGGGTCCTTAGAAACAGGCAATTTCAAGGATTTCTCTCTGTTTTGCTCTGTGCTGAAGCATATCTATCCCGGGCGACATCTTTGAGAAGCTCGGAGAGCTGAAAACCCGTCCTCCCACGGCCTAGATACCACAACATCGCAGCGAAAAAAGCTATTAAGAGTGAGTGAACTTGGCTCGTTAAAAAGTTATACTGAGAACTGTAAGTAAGAAGTCTGGAGGAGGAGGAGATAATTCAAGATTATTCACGCTGGCCGTTAGCCACCCAGGGGGGGAATAGGTGAATTGGTATTTCCCCTGCTGGAGTAAGTACAAGATTATATATTTTTTTAATGGAATGTACCAAAGAGAAATAAATAAGTAATCTTCAACGAAGGAAATAAAGTCTACCTTCATTTTCCCAGCAAAAAGCTTTTATTTAAGCCTGGACACTGCTGGTTTCGGTTTCGGTTTCAGTTTCTCAGCAAGAGGCTTGAATTTTTTTTTTCTTTTGGTCATTTAAAGGCATACTAACCTAATTTGACTGTGGATTTGATTGACTTTTTTTGGATATAAAAATTTGGAAAGTAGCCCTGGATACAAAATTAGAAAGTAGCCCTGCAGGAAGTGGCTTGAGTTGGTGTTGATAAAAATGGCTTTTGAAAATCTAAAAGATGATCATGAAAGCCAGGCCTTGTTGGTGGACTTTCTGATGGATTTTAGACGAGAAATGGAGAAACAAGTCAGAGAACTCTCTGAACAAATTGGGCAAATAAGCTCCTCCCTTGTAAACTCGGGGGAACAGATTATAAACAATAGAGAAGAAAAAAGAATGGATCAGATGTTAGGTGAAGTTAAAGAAGTGGAGTATTTTGAAATGGGACACGAGATGGAAGAAGCAATTGTTATAATAACTGGGAATCTTAAGGAAGAAAAAAGACGAAATGTTCAGAGAGCAAGCTGTCTCAAGAAGAGGAAGAATTTATGGATTGAATTCAAGAATAACAGAATGAAAAAGAAGAAAGAAAAACAGAGGGGGGGACTTAAGAAGAAAAAGAAGAAAAAGAAGAAGTGGAAGAACCAGTAGGAGGACTAAGAGGGAACACCAATAAGATAAGAGTACAAAGTAAACAATAAGAAGAAGGGCGAAATGGTTGAATAATAAATAGAATTTTTTTTTTAAACATATTAAATTAAAATAGATGTAAATGAAAATTTGAAATATAAATATTGTGGAAATTAAGTGGTATTAAGATAAATATTTTATTAATTAGATTAAACTAAAGTGGATGAAAAGGGAATTTGGAATATAAGTATTGTGAAAATTAAAGTGGTAAATATATGAAATAAATTAGATGGAATTGTAATTTTGGAATATAAGTATTGTGTAAAATATAGTGGTATTAAGATAAATAAAAGGGTTATTTAATAAAAAAAGAAGGTAAATAAAATAAATTATAGATGTCAATTTATTTTGGAGAAAATATTAAACCTGTATTTTGGGTTAATAAATATGTGGTGGATAAGCGAAGTATAATATTATTGTAATTGGAGATATTTGTTTTTAGATGTGATATTAGAAATTAAGAATCAGATAAGAGACTGTATTTTAGAGGTTAGTTTAGTGGTAAGAAGAGTCTATAAGTAAAAATTTGAAGCTTTTTTTGATTGGATAGTTATGGAAAATGATGTATAACATGTTATAAGAGATATTGAAGGAGGGAATACCATGGTAATCGGAGACTTCTTTTTTAGATGTCATATTAGAAATTAAGAATCAGATAAGAAAGATTTTATTTTAGAGACTAGTTTAGTGATAAGAAGAGTGTATAAGTAAAAGTTTGAAGTGTTTTTTTTAATGATAGGATAGATAAGGTTAGAGGAAAAATATGGAATGTTAAAGTATTAACAAGTTGGGTTAAAGAATATGATAATTTTTGTATTGATTATTAATTTCGTTTGGATTAATGTTTGTTGTAATCGATGGCCACCACCCTCGTGTGTAACCTATGTAGTCCTAGCCCTAAGTCTATCCAATTTTCCTTACCTGTATCTGTAATAAATAAATAAAGCATTAGATAAAAAAAGAAAAAAGAAAGCCCACAGAATATGTATTTGGGTCCTCATAGTGGGAGAAATGCAGAACAGAAAACTCCTAAATAAATAAAATAAATATTTATTTAGGAGTTTTCTATTCTGCCTTTCCCCAGACAGCAAAGCTTGCAGTCAGAATTTCCTTATGAGGAAAGGCTACGGCGTTTGGGCCTCTTCAGCCTAGAAAAGAGACGCCTGAGGGGGGACATGATTGAGACATACAAAATTATGCAGGGGATGGACAGAGTGGATAGGGAGATGCTCTTTACACTCTCACAGAACACCAGAACCAGGGGACATCCACTAAAATTGAGTATTGGGAGAGTTAGAACAGACAAAAGAAAATATTTACTCAGCGTGTGGTTGGTCTGTGGAACTCTTTGCCACAGGATGTGGTGATGGCGACTGGCCTGGACGCCTTTAAAAGGGGATTGGACAAGTTTCTGGAGGAAAAATCCATTACAGGGTACAAGCCATGATGTGTATGTGCAACCTCCTGATTTTAGAAATGGGTTATGTCAGAATGCCAGATGCAAGGGAGGGCACCAGGATGCAGGTCTCTTGTTATCTGGTGTGCTCCTTGGGGCATTTGGTGGGCCGCTGTGAGATACAGAAAGCTGGAATAGATGGGCCTATGGCCTGATCCAGTGGGGCTGTTCTTATGTTCTTATGTAAAATCATGCAGGGGATGGACAGAGTAGATACAGAGGCGCTCTTTTCCCTCTCACATAACATCAGAACCAAGGGACATCCACAAAAGTTGAGTGTTGGGAGAGTTAGGACAGACAGAAGAAAACATTTCTTTACCCAGCATGTAATTAGATTGTGGAACTCTTTGCCACAGGAAGTAGTGATGACATCTTGCCTGGATGCCTAAGAGGGGATTGGACAAATTTCTGGAGGAAAAGTTCATTACAGGTTACAAGTCATAGTAGGTATGTGCAAGCTCTTGGTTTTCGAGGCAGGCTGCCTCTAATTGCCAGGTGGAGGGGAGGGCACCAGGATGCAGATTGTGTCTTGTGTGCTCCCTGGGGCATTTGGTGGGCCACTGTGAGATAAAGGAGCTGGACTAGATGGGCCTTTGGCCTGATCCAGCAGGGTTCTTCTTATGTTCAACTCCCAAATTTAGGTGGCAACTGTTATATCTATAACAATACTACCTTCTCAACAGGTGAACCTCAAAATGCTGACATCAGATATCACTGGCCATGCCAAGACCTGTGGGTTGCAGCTGCTACCCATTAATCATGGCAAAACCCAGGTCTCTCCTTTGTCTACAGGGAACTATGCAGCTGTTCAACACTCAAAGTGGCAAGGATGTCTGCTCTTCCCCAACCACCCCAGCAAGAGACAATCAAGGCCTATGCTAGCAGCAACTGTTATGTCCAGCAGGAAAACTGCCATCCTTATGTCAGGTTGCTGCTCTTTCCCCACCCCACATTTCTGCGCTTCTCAAAGTTGCAGAACAGGCAGGAATGTAACAGGTGCAGCAATACTCAGCATGGGGGTGCAGTGATGGGGAAAGTTACAGCTGTTACTGTGCTTCCTGCCACATCACTTTCGGAGGCCCTGGGCCGTACACAAAGAAAGAATGTGGCAACTTCGTATTTCTGTCAGGCTACCAGAACTCACCGCCCGTCCCCAATTTTGAGGAGTAATGATTGCACAGATGAAGACTCTGCTCATATCTCCAGTAAGGACATAAGGCAGGCCTGAGAGCAGACTGATTCTGATCTTCCACCCCTTTTGAGTTACATCTAAATAGAAAACAATTGTCTAAAATAAACACATGTTAACTTTCTTAGGGCACAATCCTAACCAACTTTTCAGTACTGACATAGCTGTGCCAATGTGGCATGCTCTTCATCCTACAGTGGGGAGGAATGGGGCCTCCTCAAGGTAAGGGCATGTTTGTTGCCTTACCTCGGGTCTGCACTGCGGCTAAGTCAATGCTGGGAAATCGGTTAGGATTGTGCCCTTCATCTATTTTATGTACTCCATTCACAGTACCTTGGTTTTATTTTTATTTTTTTTAATTGGATATGCAAGAAGCAAACACGGGGTGCTTCACAGCCTCCAAAGATGGAGGTCAAACACCTCAACAGGAGACTGCCATTAAGAAAAGTATTTAGAAGCCAACGCGGATGAGCAACTTACCTGATGCGACTGGAATGCTACAGCCGGCAGCCTTGAGTGCTTTAACAGCATCAGCTACTCTTGCTGAATAGACACACACAGCAGCGGTAGTAATACCTGCAAGGAAGCCCAAGAGTTACACAAGGACTGCTGCCTTCCAGGATAAGGTTCAGTTCATGCTCTTTTTTAATAATCTATTTTTTAGGGTTGGACTTACCATTAGGCAGGGTAAGGTAGTGTGGCTTAGTATCAAATTTCAGTCTACAACTAGACAGTAGCAAATTATGAGTTATCTGGTTTACTATTAAGAACATAAACCCTGCTGGGTCAGGCCAAAGACCCATCTAGTCCAGCTTCCTGCATCTCACAGAGGCCCACCAGATGTCTCAAGGAGCATACTGATATTGCATCATCTTTTACACTCCAGGGGGATTTTCTGCCTCAAACAACAAAAAGCAATGTCTAAAAATGCTTTGCTTTTACCCATCCCCCAGTGACTCAAGGGAATAATATGGCCTTCGGTCATGTTTCTCCCAACAAGGTATGCCTCCTGTAGAAAACATTCTACACCCTCCCATTTTCCCCTGCAGTGAATAAGTTATCTTTCAATCACTACATTGGACTGTGCAGACTGGCAGGAAAGTTCTGGTAACCTACTGGATTAACTTTGCCAAACCCACCTGAGCTGCATTCATTTTTCAGATCAGAGGTAAGAGGAAATGACGTTTCTAGCATGCCTCAAGCAAGCTTCTAGCACATTTCATTTTAAAAAACGACAAAATGGCATCCAGTCATAGAGGAGTCATTGAAAGTAAGCGCATGGAGGCCGCCATGTTCCTGCCATCTTTTTCTAGTTCCGAGCTCACATTTCAAATTGCTAGCGTGGCAAAAAATGTGAAAAACATATGCAACCTGAGCATGCTGGAATGAAGAAAAGCTCTCTAGTGCTAGAAGCTGAAAAACGAATGCAGCCCTGGTTGAAGCTGGTTTCCTTCCTCCTCCTGATGTATTACATCACTTCAGTGTATAAAAGCATTTTGTGCTTTGAACCTTTATGACAAATTTGCTTTTTAAATGAAGTGACAGACTCCAAATCACCCTTCAGGTGAGGGATCCTAATGAAAAATGGCAACAGAGGTTGAGCTGAGAAAGATGGTGATGCTGTTATGCAGACAGCTTCTCCTCCTGCCAGTTACAAACACATTAACAAAAGGAAGACATTGTGTCTAGAAGCACCATTCCTTGTACCTTTTTCATGCATGTTCACAGCTTGCAACAGATCCTCTCTGATGGGATGCTTAGCTTTGTAACACAACCTGTAGACGTTGGAAGGGGTATCATCACCTGAAAGGGTGGTGAGGTCAATGCAGGTCACAGCCCTCAGAAGCCAGGCTGCCTTGATTAAAGGAAGAAGAAAGGCTATTAAGGACTCTTATGTAGATGTGTGGCTGAAGAAACTATAAGGCCCAAATCCTAACAAACATTCCAGCACTGCCATAGCTGTGCTAATGGGACATGTGCTGCATCCTGCAATTGGGGGACACTCATGGAGGCCACCTCAAAGCAAGGGAATGTTTGTTTCCTTACCTAGGAGCTGCATTGCCCTTATATCGGTACTGGAAAATGGGTTAGGATAGTGCCCTTAATGAACAAGATTATGCACTTAAAGCAGATTAAAATTCATAACTGATAAAATTAGAATAGTGTGGCATTCTTGAATTTCTGCATGGAGGTTAGGTCTGTGTGTGTGCGTGTGCAATCCCACCCCGCACCCCTGCTCTACATAGTTGGGTAACTACTGCAAAGGGAAAAACCTACCTCTGTTTCAGGTGTTTGTTTCTGAGCAAGATAAAAAAGGGCTTGTTGCGCAATCAATTTTTGTGCCAATTCATCCTTGGTAGCCCATGACAAATACGAAGAAAACGTATTAACTGGATTTGTGCTGCTGCTTCTAGCAATGCAACTGTTTCATGCTTGTATTTATAAGCCATGCTGAGATATTTGTTGAAAGGTCTATATAATCTTAAATAAAAAGATTGCCAAGTCATCCTGTTGCAGTAGCCATTGTCTTAGGATGCTTTCCTGAAACCCTTTTGAAATCAACACCATGGCAGGAAACCCACATGGCTAAGCTGATGATCTGATGATTCACCAATTTCTCCTCTGACTCCTTGGAGATGGCCCACCTGCTTGGGATTGGCATGTGCCAGGTCACTGGTCAAAGGCCTAAGTGGATGCTTAGGTATGCTGCCCTGGTCTACTGTAGAAGCAGTAGCTGCAAATGGCATGTCCACTCCTCACGTGAATGTAACAACCAGAAGCCCAAAACTACAGGGTGACTTTTAAAAAAAATACAAATATTTTAATGGGCTCTAATTCATATATACAGGTCCATCCTCCTTAACTGCAGATTCAGGACCTGCACATTTGACACAACGCAGGTTTGACACAACGTAAGTCAAGTCCATGAGTCCCAACCCACGTCAGAAGGGCAAACCTATTGGTGGTCCAAGGCCTGCAGAGGTTGCCTACGGCCTCTCTGAGTGTCAGAGGCCCCCAGAAGGATTTAAAAAATGAACTTCCAGTTTTTGCAAAAACCACAGTTCATTTCTCAGGCCTTCCAGCGGCCTTTTGAAGCTTGGAGTAAAAACTTCATGGAAAAATATAGCACCAGAAAATGTTCCACTCCATGTTATTGCTTAAAATAGAACTACATTCCTGATAGAACTTACCAAAACATTTATATTCCTAGAGAGAACCGAAAGTGATAATTGCCCCCTTGCCCCCCTCTTACTCCTTTATTTAGCATTCACAAAGTTGGTGTAGCACAGCAGCTAAGAAACTGAGCTATGAGTCAGAACTTCCTTAGTTTGAATCTTGCCTTGGGCATGAAAACACTAAGTGACCTTTGGCAAGCCACTCCTTCTCAGTCTTCTCCATCTGCAATATGGGAATAGTAATGCTTACATACCTTGAAGGCTTGTTGTAAGCCAATGAAGAGATAATACATGTGATTTGTACACATAATTACACTATAAAACACTAGGTATCATTGATATTTCTAACATTTTCTTAAAAGTTTTGTTTACCACTAAGTACCTTCTGCCTTTTTTTACAGAATGAAATGAGTATAAACTGCATTTTTATACCGCATTTTTATACTGCATTTTTATACTGCATTTTTAGCCGCCCTGGGTCCCGTTAGGGAGAAGAGCGGGATAAAAATAAAGTTTTATTATTATTATTATTATTATTATTATTATTATTATTATTATTAGTTGGAGTATTCCAGTTTAAGTACTCTAGCTTAAATATACGAAAAGCGAAGAGAGTGTACAATCAGCTGCTGGGGAAACTTATTCTGGCCTCCTCACTTGTGAAATGAGTTGTGAAGACAGATGCAGCAAAACTGCTTCCAAGAATTGGTGTGAACTGCAGGGGGTGGGGGTGTGGAGAGAGATCTAGCTTTAAAAACCTAAAATTGAGAACTTATTTTTATGGAGGAGACTGAGTGACAAGAGCCGACGTACATATTCCGAAGTCAAACTCTTGCCAAAGTTCAGGCATTTAGGAGCAGGATGTCCACCTCAGGCCTAGTCTATGCATGGAAAAAAAATGAGGTGCAAGGTCCCTTAGGCAAAGTGGACTGTACCAGTGCAGGTGGAGAATACCATTTTGAATCCCCATCTCCATTAAATGTCCCCACAAATAATAATTTAAAAAAATAAGGAAAAGGCTCTAAACCAGCTGTTTTCCCTGCTGACTGAAGCAATACTATCCATACTACCACCTTAGAACTCCACTGTTGCATTCTGGATGGCAATTGAAGGAAAATAAATATGGCTTTTACCATATTTGTCTGACAAAAAAAGCTAGAAGACAGAGAAAGACTTGCCCTAGCAGGTAACAGGCCACCGCACTTGCATCTGGAGGTTTAAGTTCAAATTCACACCCAGATGTGGCCGTCCAGTGGACTCCTGCTCATTCATGGTTTATGGGAGCAGCCAGAATGGGTCAGTAGGAAAAGCGTTGGATTTAGTGCTGGGTTCCAAGTACTGCTTGTACCACAAGAGTTCTTCCACACAAGACCTCTTCCACATGTATGTTCCGCACACGCACTCTCTGCGAGGAGGGAGAACAGGGTGACTGGCTGGACTCACCCCCTGACCTTTGTGTGGCAAGGCAAAAGTGAAAATTGAGTTGCTGTGCATGCTGCGGTATGTGGAGGGACCCTTCCACACATCTGACCTGATTGAACCGCGTACCTGATTCCATGGGGAGTTTATGAGTGTATTGCTGGGTGCACACAGAAGCCTGATCCTCACCTATGCTTTAAGGTGGAAAGGTCAAGCACAGCTGGTGAGATCCTGCTCCCCTGCCCCTCCCCTGTAGAGTGAATTGGAGGTATATTTGTGAGAAATGAGCTATGGACTCTGTAAAAGGTATTGCCCTAGGCCAGTAGTTCTCAACTTACAGGGGTTATGGTGCCCCACCATAACCTCTTCTTCTCTGCTCAGACAGACACCACCAACTTGAATCACATGAATCTTGCGAGATCCAAAATTGTGGTGCCAAAACCTTGCCAATATAGTGGTGTCTGGGAAAACAGGTAGGAGGGGCCGCTAGGGACATCCCGCAGCACCCCTGCGAGTGCGTTGCAATACCCAAAGACATCATGACGCACACTTTGGGAACCACTGCCTTTGGCCAATCTGCAAAATGAAGGCAACAGCAGCTAATCGCCCAGGGTAGGATGACAAAACAAACAGGAGAAATCGTTTTCAAAATTAAAAGTGCTGCAGAAATTATTCTCAATAATAACAGCATTAACCCCAGTCATTCTAAGAATTAGTCACCATAAATCTGTCTTCATACTATGGACGTCACTCAGAATGCCCATTGAATTAAGCATGCCCAAGCCTTGGAAACCAATGGGGTGGAATACCCATTGCTCTGTGTTGGGATTACAGCCTTACAAAAACAGCCTGAACATGAAAATAATGTTCTGAGAGTTCCATTGCAAGAAGCAACCAATAAAATGAAATTAAGGAGCCACACAAAGGCAAGTCAAAATCGACAGGAGTTGGCATTCTACGTTAACCCTTTTCCAATTAAAGAGAGCGGCGAACCACAATCAGTTACTTTTGCTCAGAGAACTGTCCAAGAAGTAGGATAAATGTGCTTGTTTGGATACTGGACACTCCTACCTTCTCATGAATAAAGATGCCGGCAATTCATTCGTGGTTTTGCTACTCATGAGTCGTCATCATTCTTCCCCTCCCCCCCCAGTTGTTTGGATAAAGGGATCATCTTTTTCCAATTGTTCATCATTGCCATAAAAAATGATTTTTTTTAACAAGACACGGGCAAGCCACAGCCCTTCAGTTTTACAGGCCTCTAGAGTGAAATGCAATATTAAAGCCTGCAAAGGACAAATGGCTGTTTTAAAAGCTCAAGAGCAGAATACTGAAGCAGGAGGACTTACCTGCCAATCCTTTTTCATGGCCCTGCGCGACCGAATTTGTTCTGCACGCCTTAGAACCGCTGGCTGATTCACCCGAACTCGTGCAAGCCAACCAAGGTCTGGGGGGGAAAAAGTGACCAGCTATCTTGAGTGCATTTTTAAGAGCCGCTCATCTCATTCAGTCTCAGCCTCACAGTACAAAGGCAGCATAACCTTCTTGATTTGACAAACACTGGAGGACAGGCCTTAGCAGGCAGCCAGCGGTAAGATCAGGTCTCAGCACACACTTTGATTCTCCCCATCTCAAGCTCTCCAGTAGTAGTTCAGCATGTCTCACTATCAAGCTTTGCCTTTCAGACTTTCACACCTGATATTTTTCCTACACGGGTGAAGGAAAAAAAGCACATGTGTGTCCTACGAAAACGACATGACTCTGTTTGCCACATACACCCAAATCTGAAAGCAACAGAAACATATTTGGAAGTATGTGCTTTAAGCCATGTGCATCCATGAGTTAGGAGAATGTGCTGCAGCCAAAATATAATCATCTAGTGTTCTTGTAAGATGCCCAGATAATATTTAGCTCTGAGAATTTCGCAACTGTTGGGACACCAAATGAAGCTGCAGACATGATTAGGAGCTGCTGGAATGAAGAAAGAGAGTTAAATCAAGAGATGGAGGAGGAATGAGATCACCCATCCTGAGCCCCTGGCTGATCATCCACAGCTGGCCAGAGCAAAAAGGAGAGCCATGTGCTGCCTATGAACTGGGCACAGGACAATAGCTGAGGGTGTCATTGGCCACTGCCTGACCCCCAGTGCAGCCATGCAAAGGTGAACAACCAGCATGAACATGGAGGGGCTGGGTATCTACCCCTAAAAGTTTCACAGTTTGATCCAAGTTTGTGGGCTAACCATGGTTTGCCAGGCTCAGTCAAAACAGCCAACTGTGATTTCAGATAAACCAAGAACAAAAGCAGCTAATCTGGGGAGGGGGGGGGGAAGGCAATACAGGTTGAGACTAATTATTTGCATGGGTTCCTTCCAAGCACTCACATGGATAAAAAAAACGCACTATAGCAAATCAATTTAAAAAACAAAGTTTCTTTGCTCCAGTGATTGAAAAACAGCCTCGCTGACCTTTTGACTCTAAGATAAGATTCATTAAGAAGACAATCCATCAGCACTTCACTCAGCCCCTCCCTTCACCAATGCAAAATGATCAAGTTTCTTTCATGTGCTGAGGGAAGGGAGGGGTCCAAAGGAGAGAGAAGGATTGATGGATTGTTAGCCTGCTGCCATCTCTCTCTCTCATTAAGGAGGCTGTTAAAGGACTGTTCAGTTTTTTAAACTGGTTTTAAAAGGGTGCATTTTTCCCCTTCTCCAGGGATCAGCACATTCCTTCTCATTTGCAGGGGCCATTCGTGTTGAGTCAAATCCGTGTAAAAAAAATCCTGTGTATAAATAGGCTGGACCTCTTTAAGACAAAGCCATCAGGTGTGAAGATACCTTGAGTGACTGGTTAAGGAAAACTACATGTAGGTTTATTAAACTCAGAGTGTGGATCCTACATTGTTTAATATGTCAGTTGCTCATCAGCTGAATATTCATGTGGCTTCAGGGATAAAAGTAATTAGAGCAGTTAAACTATAGCTAATTAGCCAACTTCCTTTAATCCCCTCCTGGAAAAAAAATGTTTTTCTTCCTCTGAAGACATGTTAAAAAAATTAATGACCCTTCCAAACTGTATTTAGTACTTCCAGGGAGAGGCAATCTCCTTTGACTCCAGGCTATTCACCCAGGATGCCTAAGGGTATGATAGCATATCTAGTGTTGGGGCATGCTACTACAGAGTACATGTGAATGCTCTTAATTAGGGACAAACCTGGCAATGGCCCATGCAACAACAGTCCTGTGAACATGCACACAAAGTGCTGGGCACACAATACCACACAAATCATACTTCAGCTACAGGCTGCCTTGCTCACGTGTACATAGACTCAACAAACGAGATGAGCTATGTGAACACCTACACGCCAATTCCTACGCAAAGTGCCTTCTGTATAACGCAATAGTTCCCAGTCTTACTGGCACTGCAACCCACCCATCATACCAAGTAAAAGTTTAGTATTGCTTTAAATTTAATTTGTATCTGTTTTTTATTCTGTAAGCCAGTAATTCTCAAACTGTGGGTTGGGACCCACTAGGTGTGTCGCAAGCCCATTTCAGCTGGGTCCCCATTCATTTCAATATTTTATTTTTAATGTATTAGTTGCTACTGTGGTATGTGACTGCATTTGGGGAAATGTTACAGACCTGTAATTTTAACAAGCTACTATGTATATTCTTTTAACAGTGACAGTAAATGGAACTTACTCCTAGGTAAGTGTGGGTAGGATTTCCGTCTAGAATTGTTAAAAATGTTCCTGCTTGATGATGTCACTTCCGGTCATGACATCACTTCCGGTGGGCCATGACAGAGTCTCATTCTAAAACGTGGGTCCTGGTGCTAAACGTGTGAGAACCACTGCTATAAGCCATCTTGAGTGTCCTTGATTGTGGAGAAAGGTGGAGTATAAGTTCTTCAAATAAAATAAATAAATAAATGCTTCCAGCAGACTCTGTCCAGCCTGTTTATTTCAAATAGGATTAGGTGGAAGTAAGAGGGCAGAGGCAATGCTGGAGAAAAGGGTAAGGGGGCTGGCCCTGCTTTGCCCCATCTCCGTCCCCTTTCTTTGACCAACCAGCTGCTTTCCTAAGACAGGCCTGCTGCTGCCCGAATCCTCTTTCTTTTTGTTCTCAGCAAGGCAGAAAAGGATCTAAGAGCCAACTGTAGCAGCTCTGTGGGTAGTGGTCCCGAGGACAGTGTGGGTTGATAGAGGGTAGGAGGCACCTTTTGCCAATTCACCACTCTCCCCAAATGGCAAGGCCAGCCCTGGCAGCAGCCAACATACAACATGAAAGACTAAATGGAAATGAAAACAGCAGGTTGCACCTGAAATAGCAGTTCTGATCTAAAACTTGGTGGAGCAAGAAAGGTTTTTCACACATACCTGAGCACAGGGAGGAAAGGATCCTGGTGGATATCTGGGGGAAGGTATTGGGTCACCCTGGCAGCACCATGAAAAGCTCTGGTCTCACATGCCCACTCATATCATCCCATGCAAGGGAGCAACAGAGATTAGGAGCTCTGCTGCAGCACTAAGCACCAGGTAGACTCTGGCAGAAGCAGGTTGTCCTCATGTGACACTGGCGTCAAGCCAGAAAAAACTTGAAGGACAAAACCAACACATAAATCCAGGCTGCCAAGAAAACAGACAACGGCTGAACAAAAGATCAAAGTTCTGCGGTCCAATCACCTGGCTGCTTCGTTGTAAACCAATAGAAGTTTCTGGATGGTATTTGCAGCCAGCCCCACACAGAGCATTGCAATAGTCAAGGCTGGAAGGAACCCAGGCATGGATAATTGATGCACATCTATTGCTTACTCATGTAAGGCTACCCCTCAGCAACCCACCACCGCTGTAGGCCCCTTTGCTGTGTCTGCAGTATGGAATCCCTGCAGCAAAAGTTTTTGCCACTCTCTTCCCCTACTAACCCACCAGATTTGTAATTTAAACCTTTTCAAAACACCAGAGGGAGATTCCAGGGCTCTTCATTTGCACAGTGCGCTATTGGGGTGGGGGGACACAGCAGGGGCAGAACCCTGCTGCTGTATACTGGGGTACCAGATACAAAGTTGGACAGAGTGCCTACACCTTTAACCATTGTATAGAAGAGGAAATGTTGGCAGGTGCAGGCACTCTTTCACACAGTGCCACATCTGGGAGGAAACTGGCCTGCTACAGGAGCTCTTTGGCTTGTGGGTCTGCTTACCCTGAAGCAGTGAATAGGACTTCAAGGACACAGCTGCAGGGCTACAGCTACTACAGAAGGAAATTTTGCTGCAGACAGGACTCTTTCCATTCTAGTGTGAGCCTAAATATGATGATGCTAATTTTCTGCAATGATTTTCTATATTTAAAAGATTTTAGAGAGGCTTTGGTTTACTATATTACTGTATCAAGCTGCCAATGCTGCATGGGCAGGTAGACCTGGCCTCCAAAGACTTTTCCAGTTGTCACCACCCTCCCCATCCCTGTTTTGCCCACCCTCTTGTCATCACCCTCCCCGCTTAATTTCACCTCCTCACTTCCCCTTTTAGGAAGGTGCCCCAAAGGAACTTTTGTACCCCCTGATAAAATTCCTCACAAAGACCCTGAGTTTAAAAGTTGCACCTGCCAACATTCCCTCCCCTATTCAATGGTTAAAGGTATAGGCACTCTGTCCCAGTTTGTATTTGGCAACCCTAACTATGTAGCAAAGGGAGATTTCTTCCCTTCTCCAACCAGTGAAATTCACTCTCCTACACACAGGGTGACCAGATGCCCTCTTTTTTGAGGACATGTCCTCTTTTTTGGCCTTGTGTCCTGGAAAAGGACTTAAATGTCCTCCTTTTCCCTGTGAGCAGTCAGCGCAAAGCCTTCTTGGAACGCAAAAATTATTTGTAATAGAGTATTGAGTTTTAAAATAAGTAATGCAGTGTTTAAATTAACCACATGAAATCAATACATAGGAGTGTTTTTAGCTTTTGTTTTGTCATGCCCTATACATCAGTGGTTCTCACACAGCACTGGGACCCAAGTTTTAGAATGAGAATCTGTCAGGACCCACCGGAAGTGACATTATTAAGCAGGAAAATTTTTAACAATCCCAGGGTGCCATCCTACCCACACTTTCCCAGGAGTAAGTACCATTTGACTATCATTGTTCAGAACGTATACATGTCGGCATCCTTCAATCTCGAAAGACTATGGTATCACACTCTGAATGGTGGTTCTGGAACAGTGTCCTCTCCAGTGCACGAAGCCTGGGTAAAGTAGGTATGGAGGATAGACTGTTTCCCATGCAGCAAGTCCCCCCTCTCCACGTCGCTGAAATGGTCCAATGGAAAGGCAGAGGCCAATACGGTTTGGTGAGTTGCCAGAATGTGACTGTGTTCAGCCATGAACTGCCTCAGGGACTCCGGTTCCTGATTTTGCCTCGAGATTGACTCCTGAAGCCTCTTCCGTAACTGGATGTAGCCACAAGGCAGTGGAGGTTTGGGATCAGAGTTTTCCTTCTCTCAGATGAGCTGCCTTCCCAGGCTAATGAATCCCATCTACCCGGTGGCTGTTTAGTCGCCTCTTAGGACAAATACAGCCAAAATGAGAGCCTATTCTTATCCCCAGTCCCCAGGGGAGTGTATACATAGTAGCCTGTTAAAAGTACAGGTCTGTAACATTTCCCCAAATGCAGTCACATCCCATGGTAGCAATGAATATATGAAAAATAAAATATTGAAATGAATGGTGACCCACCTGAAATTGTCTCGTGACCCAACTAGTGGGTCCCGACCCACAGTTTGAGAAACACTGTACCCAAAGTATTTGGGGAGCAGAAACCCCAAAATGTAGGACATCCAATACATTTTTCTTGGATGTCCTACATTTTGGGATGCCTGGTCCTCTTTGGTGGTTGTGACATCTGGTCATCCTGCCTACACACCATCAGCAGCCCAGGCTATCTGCCATCCCCAGTACTACTAGGGAGACTTGGGGTGCTTACTCGGAAGTAAACGCCTTGAACTCACTGGGTGCTGCATCTGGGCAAGTCTAGCATTGCATTGCACATCCAGAACCACTTCCTAGGGAGTAGACCCTCTTGCACCCAGCAGAGTTCAGTGCACCCGGGTCTGTGCTGCAAAATGCCACCCCCGCCCTCGAATTCCAGCCCGCTCGCCCTCTTTCTCCTGCACCCTCGAGCATCCTGCATCGCTCTCCTTACCGAGCTCCGTGCCTGGGTTCCTTGCAGCCATGATCGCAGTGGCTGCAGCCCAGCGCCTCTCCCCTTCCAGGGCCATCAGCCCCGACACTTCCTGGGCACGCCTCCCCTTCCTGCCTTCTGCAGCCAGTCGGCAAGAAGCCCGGGAAACTTTGCAAGGTCTCCCCCAGGCGTCCGGCGGGTGGCTTGGGTTTTGCACCGCTTGCAAAGCGGGGACAAAGTGGACGCTTGCAGGGGATCAAGAAGAAGGGCGGTCTTGATCCCTGCAGCCAGAGACCGTCCCAGACTGCACAGCCAGCCACGCACTTACTCGGGAGGAAGTCCCCTTGAGTCTAAATCATGCAGGGGATGGACAGGGGAGGATCGAGAGATGCTTTTCCCTCTCGCACCGCACCAGACCCGGGGACACCCCCTAAAACTGGGTGGCAGGAGAGTTAGGACTGACAAAAGGATGTACTGTATCTCTTTACCCAGACTGTTATTAGATTGTGGAACTCCTTGCCACAGGATGGGGTGATGGCATCTGGCCTGGATGCTTTTAAAAGGGGATCGGGCAGATTGATGGAGGAAAAGTCCATCACAGGTTGCAAGCCATGATGGGTATGTGCAACCTCCTGGTTTTAGAAGTAAGCTACCTCTGAATGCCAGTTGCAAGGGAGTGGCACCAGGATGCAGGTGTTTTGAGTGCTCCCTGAGGCATCTGGTGGGACCATGTGAGATATAGGAAGCTGGGCTACATGGGCCTATGTCCTGATCTAGCAGGGCTTCCTTCCAAGTAAGCATGCATGCAGGGGATTACAGCCAACTTTGTTTTTGTTGCAGTTTTAGGCAGATTGTGGCAGCACAAACATCTGCACTGTTCAGCCATTGTCTGTTGGGGACAAAGGTTCAGAATCCTGCCTAGCCTTTCAGCAAGCTACCAAGTGCTCATTGAGGTCTAGTAACTTGAGGACTGAAGCTTTAATTGGAGAAAGAGCTCAGTGCCTGCAAGGGATAGAGATAAGCCTAGAGGGTCTTGGTGTCCCTGGACTGAGGCACTGGCACATACAGGGTGGTGGCAGTACTACTAAGCAGAGGGGACTTGAGGGCTTTAGGGTTCGAGAACCAAGAACTCTGAGCACCCCAAACCCCCCTAAGTTGACAGGCTGCATCACAAACGGGGAGTTCTATGAAAGACTAGAACTATTCAACTATAAAAATCCCTACGGGGATTTAGAACAGCCTGCCAATGTAAACCACCTTGGATTAAAGTCTGAGGAGAAATCTGAGGAGAAAACCAAAGAAAGGCATTATATAAATACCTGTATAAATAAATAAACTTTGCCTTTATTCCTTTACACCCTTTTGAGCTAAGTCATCCCTAAAATTTGAGATTTCTTTTAATTGAAGTAGGTTCATTACTACTTCAGAAGAGATGACACTATATGGTGTATAATTAATTTTTAGCTTTCTGCCCATTAATTCCTTAAAAGTTTAATAAATACATTTAAAGTTAGCCTATAGTGGTGTTTCCCAAATTTTGGGTCACAAGTTGGTTTTTGGTGAGTTGCAAAAAAATTGTGACATGAAAAAAGCCACTTTGGAAGCACCCATGCCCAGTTTGAAGTTGAAAAAATTGTTAGTGGGAATGCACTGCTCAAAACAATAAAGGGAACACTTAAACAACACATCCGAGATCTGAATGAACGAAATATGCCTATTAAATACTTTGTTCCTGACATAGTTGAATGTGCTGACAACAAAATCACACAACAATCATCAATGGAAATCACATTTATCAACCCATGGAGGTCTGGGTTTGGTGTCATACTCAAAATTGAAGTGGAAAAACACACTACAGGCTGATCCAACTTCGATGTAATGTCCATAAAGCAAGTCAAAATGAGGCTCAGTGGTGGGTGTGTGTGGCCTCCACGTGCCTGTGTGACCTCCCTACAACGCCTGGGCATGCTCCTGATGAGGTGGCAGATAGTCTCCTGAGGGATCGCCTCCCAGACTAAAGCATCCGCCAACTCCTGGACAGTCTGTGGTGCAACGTAGCGCTGGTAGATGGAGCGAGACATTATGTCCCAGATATGCTCAATTGGATTCAGGTCTGGGGAACGGGCGGGCCAGTCCATAGCATCAATGCCTTCATCTTGCAGGAACTGCTGACACACTCCAGCCACATGAGGTCTAGCATTGTCCTACATTAGGGGGAACCCAGGGCCAACTGCGCCAGCATATGGTCTCACAAGGGGTCTGAGGATCTCATCTCGGTACCTAATGGCAGTCAGGCTACCTCTGGCGAGCACATGGAGGGCTGTGCGGCCCCCCCCAAAGAAATGCCACCCCACACCTTTACTGACCCACTGCCAAACCGGTCATGCTGGAGGATGTTGCAGGCAGCAGAACGTTCTCCCTGCCGTCTCCAGACTCTGTCACGTCTGTCACGTGCTCAGTGTGAACCTGCTTTCATCTGTGAAGAGCACAGGGCGCCAGTGGCGAGGTTGCCAATCTTGGTGTTCTCTGGCAAATGCCAAACGTCCTGAACGGTGTCGGGCTGTCAGCACAACCCCCACCTGTGGACGTCGGGCCCTCAGACCACCCTCATGGAGTCTTTTTCTGGCCGTTTGAGCAGACACATGCACATTTGTGGCCTGCTGGAGGTCATTTTGCAGGGCTCTGGCAGTGCTCCTCCTGTTCCTCCTGGCACGAAGGCGGAGGTAGCGGTCCTGATGCTGGGTTGTTGCACTCCTACGGCCTCCTCCACGTCTCCTGGTATACTGGCCTGTCTCCTGGTAGCGCCTCCATGCTCTGGACACTACACTGACAAACACAGCAAACCTTCTTGCCACAGCTCGCATTGATGTGCCATCCTGGATGAGCTGCACTACCTAAGCCACTTGTGTGGGTTGCAGACTCCGCCTCATGCTACCACTAGAGTGACAGCACCGCCAGCATTCAAAGGTCACCCAAACATCAGCCAGAAAGCAGAGGGACTGCTAAGTGGTCTGTGGTCAGCACCTGTCACTCCTTAGCGTAGTGCCAACTTTGGGAGGAAACTAGGCTGCAGATCTGCTTACTGTGAAGGAGTGTATCAAGAACACAACTGTGGAACTACAGCTGCTGCAGAAGTACATTTTGGTTGCAATAGGACACTTTCCACTCTAGTATGAGCCTAAATATGATCTACTTTTCTGCAATGATTTTCTATATTTAAAATTTTTTTTTTAGAGATTTAGGAGTGCGTTTGGTTTTCTGTATTACTGTATCTAGCTGCTGACACTGTGTGGGCAGGAAGACCTGGGCTCTGCATTGCATAGTAGAGCAGGGCTCCAAAGACTCTTCCTTCTGTTCAACCCTCCCCCTGCCCTGTTTTCCCCTTCCCCACCCCCATTGCCACCCTCCCTAACTCTTTTTACACCCTCCCCTTCAGGAAGGGGCCCAAAAGAAATATTTTACCCTCTGATAAAATTGGAGGCCCTCATTGGATGTGGTCGTCGCCAGTTTCAATTTTTGTCTCAGTGGTCCACAGGCTCCTAACGGTTGAGAACCACTGCTGAAAAGGTTTGAGGGCATAGTCCTTGAACTCCATTTCTAGAAAGAGTTTAGCAAATGTCTACATACACAAACTATGTGTAAGGGCTCTACAGTCTTGGGAGCACAGGACCCCAATTATTAATAAAATATTTCTTTCTAGATCTTTTTTGGTCTAGTGCAGCAGTGTCTAAACTTTTTGGCAGGGGGGCCACATCATCTCTCTGACACTGTATCAGGGGCCAGGGGAAAAAAGAGTTAATTTATATTTCAACTTTGAATAAATTAACATAAATGAATATATTAAAGATGGAACATATGAATAAATGAAGGTCTTGCAATAGCTCATGGCCTATAAAAGGCCTTGCACAAAGCAAGGCCGGCCTTTCCTTTGCTGCCACTGCTACATCACAGACATGAAACAACAAGCAGTAGAGGGAGCCCTCGTCCCACAGCTCACATGAGAGGTCCAACAGTTGGCCGCCACGCTGAGAGCAGCTGTGTCAGGCCAGCACAGGCTCCAGCAAGTCACCGGAGGACGAGAGCAAATTAGAGACTGGGGGCTCCCAGCAGGCTGGATTAGGAGTCCTTGAGGGCCACAAGTGGCCCCAGGGCCGGGGTTTGGGCACCCCAGTCTAGTGGGTCATGATAGATTGTCATTTAAAAAGTGGTCCCAGGCCAACCATATTCTAGAATATCTAGCTAGTGTCTAAGGAGAAATCTGACGACCAAGAAAGGCGGTATATAAATACCTGTATAAAATAAATAAATAAATTTCTGAAAAGTACAACTTCAGGCAAAAATATACAAAGTGCATTAGGCCTATGTCATTTTTGTTAAATGTGCAATGACTTCTTGTACATATTTATTGTCTGGATGACAGATTATCCCTTAAACCCCTATTGTATTATTTCTCTATAACGCATGAATAATCTCCTGTACATACAAAATACATATTAATATGGTGAGAAGTCAATATTTTTGTTATGTATAAAGGCTAATCTGACAGTACTTAAAGAAAAAAGGATAGAAGACAATGTCTCAGCAATAAGGTTTTTCCATATTCAGAAATTTTATGAACCATTTCCACCATATGTATTATGTATAATCATGGCAATTACAATACATGCATCTTTGACATGTTATTTTAGAGACTTTTGACTATAAAAGTTTACCAGAAAAAAAAATACAAGCCTTGAACAGCAGGGCATCCAGTCACCTATCATGCAAACTACAACACGTTAGTCCTCTTTTCCCATTTAAAAACTCAAAATGCTCAACACTGTACTGCTAGGAAACAGAGCAATTAGCTTGTACTTTATGAGCTTCCTTTAGGAGTGTTGTGGTAGAGGAATTTTATTTTAGACTGTTGGAAACATATTGAGAAGTGGTGTATAACAAAAAAAAATCCCAAGCCAGTTATTTTACCACATAGCCCCATCTTTTGCCAACTCTTCCCACTTTCTGAGCACACACTATAAGCCATTACATTTCTTCCCAATAATAAACACTACAATGAGTTTATTGTACAAAGCTGGAAAAACTCTCAGTTGGCATGTTACATTCAGACAATAGGCAGCAGTGCCAGAAGACAGCAAAAACCGTTACTGCTTTGCCTAGGTCAGTATTCTCAGCGTTCTTATCAGTTCCAATGCCTTCTCATAAATGACTACCCATCTTTGCCTTAGGTACAGTGTACACCCTGGGAGGCTGCGGCATACGGCTGCTTTCTTGATTTAGTCTCAAAATGTCCATGTGTTGTTTACAGCAGTGAACATCAAGCCTTAACTTCAGGAGTTGTGCTGTAGATGGAATCCGAATTTTCAGAGCCAAGTTCTTCTGCAAGTTAAGGAGGAAAAGCACCAAGTTAATCCGACTCATTGTTATTCAAGAGTTCCACCATGTCCCCCTTAAATGTTTTGAAAAGTGTAACAAACATTACACTTTTAGTGTATTAGTGGTTAATGTATAAACATGGGATACAAGTTTCTTAGACAAAAGTACAGCCCAATCCTGCTCTTGACTGTGACACTGCAAGTCTCTGAATGCCACCAAGCAACACCCAGAGCATAGCATTAGGGCAGAGCTGCCCCAGACTCCTAACTAGTGTACCACCCCCTGGAGTACCTGGGGCACCAAGACTCCAAAGCCTCCTGCTCCCCCCCTCCAAGAATTTGCCCAGAGCTCCTTCCCTTCACTGGATTCTCACAACTATTACAAAGCTACAGCATCAATGGGAGTAACAGCCATGCAGGGAGCAATCTTCCACAACTACTTGCAGCGGCTTCAAGCAGAGATTAATACTGGATTGTACGCTTTGCTTTCCCTGAATAAATTACACTAAAATGTGTGCAGACACGATGATCTAAATCCATCATTAGTGTCAGTTCATTACCTAATTCTTCCTCTGCAGTCCCTGGAAGACCGACTTTTGGTTTAACCAGCTCTCCACCTTCTTCTTCTGTGGAAAAAGAAAACAAGAGTCCTCTTTTCATACCCTTTACTATGTCAAACACCAATTTTAAAACTACTGCCAATTTCTAAGGTAGAACTTAAAAGTTTTGCAGGTTCTCTTCCACTGCTGCATTTAAATACTTTACCAACTGATTTCAGGCAGGCTTTGTTCCTCTAACTGTTCCCCATCTTCTTCCACATACTACTGCTAGGCTTGATTCGAAGTCAATTTCATGAAACTTGCCGATTTAAGCAAGTGCTGAGTTTTGCACTGCCTTTCAGTTTTAGGTTGAACTTCAATAGCAATATAAAGAACAGTCCCACAGTGGCTGGGAAACCTGACTGATTTAGATCCAGTTTTGAGGTAGCATCAATCAAGGCTGTGTTACTTCAGATAGATTGCATGCTTTGCCATATAAAAGTCCCTTCCACACAGAAAAAAATTAGGTGCTAGGAAAAAAGCTCTGATCAAATATTCTTGCTAACATGCAATTTTCTATATACAGGGATTTCTTTTTTTTTTTTTTAATGGAGAGGTATTCTGTCTTAAGTTCTCTCAATTGTAGCCTGAACTTCAATTGAGAGCTAAGTCTTAAATCAATGCCATCAAATGACATTATACTGGTATGAATTTCAGTCAGATGTTATCAAAGTAACAAATAAGATAATGTTTTCAATACTATTTTATAATAATTAACTTGTCTTATTTTAAGACTTATTATACTATGCAGTTGCATCAGAAACATGTTTGTTCTTACCAGGAATCACACATTTCCAGAGACCATATGTTTTCCCTACTGTTGTCTGCCACAGTCGTAATGTTCCATCTTCAGAGCCACTAGCATACAACTCTCCATCTGGGCTAAATCTGACACAGTGAATGGGCCCAAAGTGTCCCTTGTAAGATTCTGCAGAAAAGGTACAACACAACAAGTGTTCAGGAAAGAAACATAACTACTGGGAGACACAAAAGATATACAAACAATGTCATGCAAGATCTTGTCTTATGCATTTGGGAAGATAATAACCAATTGCTTGCTTTGGGGGTTAAGATGAACGCTATTGCTCCTTCAAATCTGCAGCTGACTGCCTCAAGCAGCAGAACCCATAGCAGTGAAGCCCCATCCATTTATAACAGCAAGCTCCTTCAACCTTATATGGTACTGAGAGATCCTCCGTTGCTTGAGGTACATCTTCCTACCAAAAAGGGATGGGGTTTCATGACAACAGCAGTCACAAAACCTCTTCAGACAGTGCCCTGCTGGCAATGTAAAATTGGAAAAGCACCGCAGACAGCCTATAAGTCAACCCCACAGATAAGTCGAGGGCAGGCTTTGAGCCAACAATCATGGAATTTTCTATGACACTCAGATAAGTCAGGGGTTAAACTTAGGGGGCTGTCTGACTATAGTTTTGTCTGATTTTACCCAAGGCCAGATCCTGAAAAATAACCTACCACTAATTGTTACCTAAGAACTGTAGTCTCTAATTTATTTAAAACATAGGAAAAGATCCTAAGATACATTTTTATTCTTTTTAAATTCTGGTCTTCACCACCTTTTTGTAAACACTATCAGAGTATGTGCACTGTAAACTACATACCAGTAAAACAGTGGTTCTCAACCTGGTATTCATGTACCCCCAGGGACACTCAACAGGACCTTTAGGGGTACTTGAAAAAGAATGGAATAATGGCAAAAAAAGGCAGGCCGTGCTCCAGAATGCCTTGCAAGGACCAGCAAAGCAGGAAGGGATGTAGCTATTTGGCTGTGAAAGCCCCACCAATAGCTAGTTTTTGGTCATCAATTCATCTATGAACCAGTGATTGAAAACTAGCACAGTAAAAAAGCTGAAACATAATATGGAAAGTAATCAATCACCCAGAATTTCTCAGCTCACTTCTGGTGCAAAACAGTGCAAAGGCAGAGTCTTCTGTTCTTCAAACAGATGAAGAGAGAAAACACTGCGATAAATACATGAAGTCTGGGCTTTCATATGGAGGAGATGAGGGCTTGTACTATTAATTACAACCATTTTGCTAATATGAAGGGTACGATTTATGGAAATGGGCTGCCAAGGGATATGCAAGTGAAAAAGGTTGTGAACCACTGCAGGTGAAACATGAATCAATTCCACCTTTAAGGTGTCTGGCTGTTAAGCCAGAAGCTCTACATACAACATACAACCCATAACACATAACTGAGAGTGAGCAATTCAATTTACAGCAGAGAGATGAGATATTTGCAACCCTTTTTACTCAAAAGCAGACCCACTGCTTTCCATGGGTGTTATTCTTAAGTAATGGCGCACTGAATTGTAGCCCGAGCAGGAGGATCCTATCCTGGTGTTTCAAAAAACAGACCTGCTTTGCAAGCATTTGCAAAGCATAACCAGGCTGCAGCAGAAGGAAGGAGAATAAAAGGTTAACTTTGGCTGGAATGTCCCAGGAAAATTACTATAGGAACTAACGAGGTGCCTGCCTGAGTTGAGCAGAGAAACTAAACTTTTCAGCATTGAAAGGTTCTGCCTTCTGATTGACCCGGAGATAAGGTGAAGTGATAATTGGAGCTTGATTACTTGGCAAAAATTTCACGTACTGTACGTGAGTATCTACAGTATTACTTGAACCTATAATCAGCACTACACCTACTCTAAACTGCAGACAAATTATCTCATGGCAAAACAAGCCACCCACCAGAGGGCCACAAGATGACAAGCTAGAGCAAAAGAAGCAAAAGTGCTTCTTTTTCTTGCTACATTCCTTACATAAAATATACATGGTAAAATTAGAATAGTTTTGGGGTCTTAAACAATTTGCGATAAATGTGCAAAACATTAAACAATGTCAGTTGTGGACAAAAGGGACACCTAGAAGTTGCAAACATTTTCCAAGTCCCGCTATGAGGCATTTGTTGTTTGTGAGTGACAAAAGCTACAGAAAGCAAGATGCACAAGGCACCTAGTACAATGTTTGATACATTTTGCACATTTTAACTTGCAGTAGTGTTATTACTCAGGCCTGCACCACAATTACTAACCAATTCAAATACTAACCCTACAAATACTAGCCAACTGGCTGAGATTATCCACTTCTGAAGCCCTGAAACCAGTATCTTAATTGTTGTTTAGCTCTCAGTTTCTTCTTCTTTCTCCTTTCCTGGCTCCGATTATTTCCTTCCTCCTGCAGTCTCAACTTTCACAAGTGGTTAGCAGTAGCTGCCTCAAAAATATCCCCCTGAATTTGACACACAACATTTTCCATTTTGCACCCTTCTTCTTGACAATTAAAGGAAAAGTTTAGTGGTGAGGAAAGAGGAGTTGAGGAGGAGACTATCAGAGAAGAACGGAAATTAATGTACAGATGGGACCTCAGAATCCACTGGGGTTTGGTTCTGGGACTCCCCGCAGGTACTAAAAAAGATGTTAAATAAAAGCAGTTAAAACAAAAAACAACCATGAGTCAGTCGGACAATCAATTAGAACCGCTATTTTGCAGCTCGTGCCAAGAAAAGTGACCCCCCCTTCACCCTGACTTGTGGTTAGCAATTAATCACTTCTGCATTCCATATTTCAGCAAACCAGGGCGAGGGGGGGGGTCACTTTTGTCAGAGCAAGCTTCAAAATAGCAGTTCTAATAATCTGACTCTCTAGAACAGGGTTGCCCAAACCCCGGCCCGGGGCCCACTTGCAGCCTTCAGGGGCTAACAATCCGGCCCACGGGGAGCCCCCAGTCTCCAACGAGCCTCTGGCCCTCCAGAGACTTGCTGCAGTCCGTGCTGGCCCGACGCAACTGCTCTCAGCATGAGGGTGACTGTTTGACCTCTCACCTGAGCTGTGGGGCAAGGACTCCTTTCACTACTTGCTGTTTCACATCTGTGATGCAGCAGTGGCAGAAAAGGAAAGGCTGGCCTTGCTTTGTGCAAGGCCTTTTATTGGCCCTGAACTACTACAAGACCTTCATTCATTCATATAAGTAAAATCTCTAATAAATTCATTTATGTAAATTTATTCAAATTTTAAATGTAAATTTCCCCACCCCCTGACACAGTGTCAGAGAGATGATGTGGCCCTCCTGCCAAAATGTCTGGACACCCCTGCTCTAGAAAAGCGGTTTTAAGAACGGGAATGTAAAGGGACTTTTTTACCCTTCTCCAGGGATCAGCAGATTCTTTATCTGCAATGGCATCAGTTTTTAGTCCAACCCATGAATAGAAAAATCAGTGTATAAAAGAGTTGGACTTGTACATCTGTTTGCCTATTATAAATCTCAGCCACTGTAAGACTGTGGTATACGGGATTGCACATACCTGCTTAAGCCTTCTTGACAACAGTTACAGGAGTATAGGAATTTCAATAATACAGAAGTCTACTCCTCTAAAAAGTGTTAAGCAACAATATGGTAATTTAGTACAATCCGGTAGTTTCTGACTTGAGCCAAGCATACTCATCCCACCCCAGAAAATCACCATCTCTACAAAAAACCATCTGACAAGTCAAAAGTGATACAAATATTGCAGGTTGCATCATTTCCATACCTACTGTCCCTTTACCATGAAATGTGGAGGCTAATACAACTTAAACCTTTGGCATTAGCAGTCAATTGCTAATGTGGCATTAAAATTTAATACCAAATTGCTAATGACAATTAAACCTTTGGCATTAGCAGTTACCTACCTAGTTCTTCACCACTGTTATAATCATACTTATAAAGCTTAAAGTCTTCACCACCTGCAACTAGACACTCTTTCTCAGGGTGAAGGGATGCAGAATTAATGGTTGCAGGAGCTTCAAATGATTTAATCTGTTCCAGCCTGTGGAGAGGGGAAAAAAGCTTCAAACAATGGAACTGAAAAATGGGCATCGAGTTTGTACAGATACACACACACAAGGTGCCACAGGAAGTATTCAAAGTAATTTCACTTGTTCTGGGGTGTCTAGTGACAAATACACAAGTTTAAAATTTGACAAGTTTGTTTCTGAACAATACAAAATCATCTGCTTGCTCCATTTGTTTTTATATTCATTTTTTCATGTTTTAATGTTTAAAGAAACCAGCAGAAATAAGTTTTTCATTCTATACTGCAAATTGTATAAAGAAAGCGAGGTTTGAAACCAGAAAATAACACTGCAATTACAGCTTCAATTTTACAGATAATCTGTATATTTATTTTCATAACAAAGAAGAAATAAACTGAAAGACAGAAATGATCTAGCATAGCAGAATGAAAGAACGTTTCTTATTTGCTTCTACTATCGCAAATAACATTTCTAAAAAAACAAACACAAACTTACGTTTCTGCACTATGAAATGCAATGGTTTTTCCATAGGTGATCACTAGTATCTCCCCTTCTGGAACATACTCCATGCTGCTCACAGACATGGCAACATTTACTGCCTTTATCTCTGTCATTGTACTTCTGTCCCAGAGTCTACAGTGAAGAAATCAAATTTGCTTAGCTTACGCTAATTTAAATGTAGACTACATTCCCAAATTTTTCCAGATCAAAGACTACCTGTCATCATGGCTACCTGTCATCATGCCCACCTAGACAATTACACTGTACCTAAAGAACATGGTCAGTGGGCACACTGTGCTTCCAGTTTCCACAAGCCTATCACATGATTTTTATATAAGCTCAAATTACTCCTCAAGTATTATGAGTCTTCTGAGTTTAGGTGGGTGGGTCCAAAGTCCTCCACAGACTGAAGACTCTGGGTACCCAGGATCTTCAGCCTAAGGCAGCACTTTGACAGCTGTTACAAGTTATTAGATTTGAGAGGTAGCAGAAGAACAAAAGATGCTTAAAATGAAACATCCTTTGTAAAATTAAATGGCACCAGCTTCATTATAACCATGATGTGTATACTCTATATTTCTGAATTTATGAGAGCAGTCTGAGGCTAAGAGGCAAAGAAGGAAGGCCCATAGCCAGGGAGACAGACCAGGGACACACTACACTTGCTCCCAGTGTGGAAGGGATTGTCACTCCCGAATCGGCCTTTTCAGCCACACTAGACGCTGTGTCAGAACCACCTTTCAGAGCGCGATACCAGAGTCTTTCGAGACTGAAGGTTGCCAACAAAAATCAAAACATGAGAGCAGTAAAAAACTCTCCAACAACCACTCAATTTTTCCTACATTTTACAAAACAGTACTTTCTTTCAAAACCACATATGGTATAACAATATTAAAAACATGTAAGGTAGTATATGGGCAGTTCCGCAGACTACAACAATAATTCAATTCTGTTGTATGCCACCTTGACAATAGATTGAGATGTAGAATATAATTTTTAATTTACTGCCAGTAGAAAGGCAGTAAAAATATTTGCTGTCACGTGATGGACCACGATTTAACATTCAGGTAGATTAGGTCTGCATACCTATACACACTTAAAAGGGAATAAGTCTCACTAAAGTCAATGCGAGTTCTGAATAGATAACATATACAACCGTGCTTCAAATAAAATAGCATGCTCTTTGCTGCAGGTAAACATTCCAATTGAAATATCAGTGGTCTGGCATGAATCCGAAAGACTGCTCTGTGCTGATGGCAAGAGCCACAGACGCAAGCCCAAGACAACAGCATTTGTGAAAGCATGAGATGTTCCTTCTTACCTGACAGTTTTATCATCAGCTGATAGGATCTGTTTGTCATCACTGCTCCACAGAGCCTTTTTAATACCAGACGTGTGGCCACTGATCGTTTGAGGCTCTAAAAATTAAAGCAAGCATCTTGGAATTTAGCAAGAAATCTCTAGCCTTAACACTTCATCATGATAATTTTCTCTTAATGTGATCAATCATAAGTACACTTTCTATAAGCATAATTTATGACAGTACACATACAGGATAGGAGAGTTCTACTGCATTTTTACAGTATTTATGTAATAGAATGTCAATACAACCTTCATTTTTTTTCCTGAGCATAACTTCAAACTATAACTGCAAAGAGCCTAAGAATGGATAGTACAGACCACTACCTTTTATGTGAGAACTCAAATACACAAGGCTCTTCTTGAACTAGATACAAGTTTATGAGCCACTGCTCGCTTTACACTCAAGCTGCAAGAGGAATTATAGCTCATAAAATATATCACCATATGGTATATGTCAGAGGTTTGAGTCCTGACAAATTCTGAGTTCCATTAAAATTAGCATTACTCTCATTAAGACTGTGACTAGCATAGTTGATTAATTTTAAACTTTTGATCTTGGTCAGTTTATCAAATGAACAAGAAGAGAAAAACCCACCTGCCTCTGGCTTGCTTAAGTCATAGATACGCAACAATTTATCTTGTCCACCTGTCAGCAGGTAATTGCTGTCCTAGAGAAGAAAAATGAAGACTGTCAAGGTTTCTTCATCCATACCTCACTAGTGTATTATGTCAGTGGTTACCAAACTGGGCCAGGACCCACCAGTGGGCCACAACCCAATTTTTGGTTGGTCACAAAACTGACAAGGTAAATGTATTGAGCCCTATGTAAAACAAAACACAGCTGCACATGTGCCTTAGTTGACCTCGAAGGGCACACCAAAGGGAACTCAAATCAAATTTGTTTTGGGAACTCAAATGCCAACAGAATGGCCCAATGAAAGCAGGCCACAACAAACTTTCAAGAAGGAAGACTTGCTGCCCCCCCCCCAGCTGACAAGGAAAATGTATTCAGCCCTATGGAAACTAAGACATGTGCATGTTTACTCATGAGTAAACAAGTGTGCCTAGGTTCTTATCAAATGTCAGGTGAACAGGAATGCAAGGTCACCAGAATGTTCCTGATCCTATGGATGTGGAGGTCAACAAATACTCCAGAAGGCAAATCCCCCCCCCCCCATAGTAAAAAGGATAAAAACAGAGGCTTGAGTGGCTGCAAAGTGAAACTTTTTTTAAATCTCATAAAGCTAGGTGGTCCTGATAGTGTCATTTTAAAAAGTGGGTCCTGTGCTAAAATGTTTGGGAACCACTATACTCTGTTATATTAAAACCATCCATACTACTCCTAGAGTCTTTTTGGTTTTTCTTTAAGACTAGTTTTATTCACCACCAGTATGAAATTCTTTTCATATGAAACAAACCAACAGACTCAAACTTGGAACGGAGACATTTTACTATACCTGAGTGAAGTCCACAGATTTGACAATGTGCTTGTGAGCCAATGTGATTAGTTCATCTCCTGAAACACCATCCCACACTTTGCTGAAACAAAACAACAGAGTGACCTACTAGTTTAAAATACTTGCATCACACAGAGGTTTTTGACACAGTGGCAGTGATTTCCTGACAAAGTCTAAAATTTAATAACCTGAAAAAACAGAAAACCAACATCCAGGTATAGTAAAGGAAAAGAAATAGCAAAAGAAATAGCAGAAGCATGTAGAAAGCTTCAATGTTAACTACAGGATTTTCACTTACGCTGTAAAATCTGCAGCTGCAGTAGCTGCTTTAGTTGCATCCTTATTCAAAGTAGCTCCCCAGACAGCTCCCTTGTGACCCAGAAATGTTCCAATCCAGTCGCCTGTGTCACCCTGACGGAGCATAGGTTTACCATCTGAACAACAAAAAAACATGGTTTTGTTATCCTATTAAATAAAAATGATGCAAAACATGTGTCAGCAAAACCTGGTATAGAAATACTCATAGAAAACACTTCCCAGTCTACAGGAATAAAGAAGTCCTTGATACTTTGGCCAAAGACTCTTGGGAACCAATTTACAGCTCAAGCACTTCTGATCTTGCAAGGACTTAACTCACTTTGAATGTGTGTAGATAACTCAGTGGTGCTCATCCCAGAGTACTGGGCTGACATCTTCTAAACATCTGGTGTGTGTGTGTGGGTGTGGGTGTGCACATGTGTATCGATAGATATATTAGATAATCTCCAATCATTTGATACATTGGTTAAGATTGATTTGAATTGAGAGCGGAGTATAACCCCAAAAGGTAAAATCCTAGCCAACACAGAACATAGCCTGCAAAATATGCAGTATTTACTACAACCATCTATGCATGCATACGCACATGTACATTTCTTTTCATAACTTAGGAAACTTTATATTTTAGCACATGGTAACACAGATGGCTAGAACATCAATGTGGCATAGATGCACACAACTGAAAACAAAACAGGGGTCACTGCCACTCTAAATTTGCAGAATTTGCCACCATATGGAACCCAAAAGCTCCACCTATTTAGAGATACTTTAAACTGCCAGGCACTATGGAATTTGATTTGTTCCATAGTTCAGGGGTGTCAAACACAAGGCACATGGGCCAAATGCGGCCCCCAGAAGCAATTTACAGCCCCCATTATAATTGGGCTCTCCCAGTTTGATCATTAGGCTCCCTCATATCTTGAAACTATAAACAAGATTTGCCCACTTTCTCTTCTGCCATTTGCAGTTAATGAATTTCTATGTGAGAACCAAGTGCTTATTTCTGGCCACCACCTGCAGGCACCACGAATGCTAACTTTGGCCCTGCGTAGGAAAGGAGTTTGACATCCCTGCAGCAGCTGCCACTAACAGAAGATGACTCTGCCTGTGAGGAAGCGAGACTCTTCTCCCTCCGTGATGGAAGTCAAGATGCCACATACAAAACTCCCAAGCTGTTTCCCATCAAGGCACTGCCCAGGCCCAGGCCTGATCAGTCAGCAAGGCAGCTGCACCACAAGCCCTCAGAGGATGGCCCTGGTCAGGGTTGACTAAGCGCCTCCCACTACTTTCATCCCACTCAAAAAGGCCTCAGGCAGCAATCAGTTGATGTGTGTGTGTGTGTGTGTGTGTGTATATATATATAGTGTGTGTATATATACACACACCCTGTGCACATATATGTGTATATACACTAGGTGTGTATGCTTATGTATACGCATACATGTATATACACTGTGTGTATGCTTATGTGTATATATATGCACACACTGTACATATACACACACATACACCTATATACATACATACGTGCGCATATATAATGTGTGTATGCTTATGTGTACATATATACACACACTGCACATATAAATACATCCATAGACACACATATATAAATACATACACGTGTATTTATATATATCACGTGTGTATCCACACAAAGCCTACACGTGCAAAGCCCCCCTCCCCGAGGCCTGGAGACCCTCCGCACGCACACACACGTGTCTACACGTGCCTCCTGCCCCCCCCCCGGCCCGGGCGCGCACCTTTGCAGGCGCTGATGAGGAAGAATCCGTAGGGGGTGATGCCGCTGAAGGCGAGGTCCACGACGGGCCGCGTGTGGCCGGAGCAGGTCAGCGGGGTCTGCCGCATCGCCATGGCGGAGGGCGGGCGGGAGGAGCGGGGAGGCCACGCACGCGAAGAGACTGCCTGGCGGTAGAGGCGGAGGGAGCGACGGCGCCGGCAGCGGAAGTGACGTCAACGGAAGCAGTAAGTGCGCCGCGGAACTAGAGACGAGCGCTTCCGGCCCCGCCTCCCTCGTTCAGCTGGCGAGCCATAGAGATGAGGGAACAGAACGTTCTCTCCCTTCCTCCCCCCTGCCACCTCCCCCCTGTGGCCTCCTTTGCCATGGAAACCAGCGCTGTGTGTGACGCTCGCCTTTTATCCACCCCCTCCTGCACCGCCAAGGGCCGCACAGCTTCTATGCAAAGCGAATGCGAGGGCAGTCCTGGAGCCGCATAAAACGTGAGCTGTCCCTTTAAGAGGCGGCCAACGCCTTCCCGACCATCAGCAGGCACTGCGCATGCGCAGCCTTCTTGCCTGCGCCTCTGCCACCCTGGCAGGTGAACGTTCGGAGTGGGCGGGGTGGTGCAGTTCTGGCGTGAGAGCCGGTGGGCTGCACCGCTCCTGAGAGGGGCCGCTTAAGGAAAAGCTATCTGCAAGCACAAAGCCAGCCTGGTAGAGGAAGGCTGCAACCCTGTGCAGGTCTACTCAGAAGTAAGGCCCATTACAGTCAGTGGGGCTTACACCCAGGAAAGTGTGGATAGGATTGCAGCCTCACAGCCCAACCCTATGCAGGTCTACTCAGAAGTCAGTCCCACTATAGTCAATGGGGCAATTATTATATATATTATATATAATATATATAATATACATATATAATATATATATAATAATATATAACATATATATACTCCCAGGCAAGTGTGGATAGCATTACAGCCTACAGTCCTATCCACACTTTCCTGGGAGTAAGCCCCATTGACTATAATGGGACTTACTTCTGAGTAGGCAGGCATAGGGTTGGGCTCTAAGATGCTTCCTCTGTGTTTATTCACATTTCATACTGCCTTCCTCCCCCACTTATTTTTGCTTGCAGGGAATGCATTAAATGCAGGCACGTTCAATGTGTGGTCCAGTGTTTCTCAACCAGTGGTGCTTGTACCACCTGTGGTACTTGAGGTGGTGTCTGGTGATGCTCACAGAGCCCTCACCAGTACTCACAGGATCCTGGTGATACTCATGGCACCCCTGGCAGTGAGACCAGCAATGCAACATGACAAGCAGCAGTAGGAGGTTCAGCAGGCAGACCTCCAGCACGTGCTTTTCGCATGCTCTAAAAAGCTCTCCTGTCCATTTTGAGCCTCTTACCACTGCTTGTTGCAGTGTGTCTGGCCTCCCAATTCTGAAATAACTGGCGATGCCATCATTGCCAGTTATTTCGAGTGTTAGTTGCAATAGGCGGATGATGTGAAGTGGTATAGCAGGGGACCAGCACTCATGTAGTTCACCATCTGCCGTTTAAAGTAAGAGACAGGCCATTCTACTGCCTAGACCAGGCTGACACCCAACTCCCCAGTTGTGCTGGCATGGCCATAGTAGTGGCATGCAGTTGCTCTGAACAGTGCATGTCGAGTTTGTGCGTGAAAATAGCCTCAGGAATTGAGGCAGAAGGTGCAAGGGAATGTAGTGTGTTGATATCCACGTGCACTAGTAAATTCTGCTTGCATGCGGCAAATACAGATCCACCACCTTCCTAGCTAGTCTTGGAATGGCCCCCAAGGTTGATTCAAATGCATAAAGGAGCAACTGAATTCTCACAGGCTAACATGCTATCCCGATTGTTTCTGAATTGTTCCTTCTACTCCCCCTTACTCCATGCTAGACTAGAATGTGGTCCTCTACTGTGAGTTTTGCCTGACAGATACAAAAGTATTTCATATCCAATCTAATCAGGGTAATTTGTGCTACTGTACTTCTTTACTAGCAAGTGTGTGAATGGCAGGAGGAGGCTCTGGGCCCCCAGTTTTCAGAGAGGGCTACCCCAAAGAACTGGCTTTTCATCTGGAAACTGATTTTTAAATCAGCCATACCATTTTTAATATGGTTTTTACAGGGTTTTCTACCACCTCAATATATTGATTTCCCTGCTAAGGGCCCAATCCTAACCAAATTTCCAGCTCCAACACAGCTGTGCCACCAGGGCATGTGCTCCATCCTGGAGCCCTCCATGGAGGCCTCCCCAAGTTAAGGGAACATTTGTTCCTGTTCCTTGATGCTGCGTTGCAGCTGCATCAGTGCTAGAAAGTTGGATAGGATTGGGCCCTTAGGCTGTAATTCTGTACATGTTTCCTGGGAGTAAGCCCCATTGAACACAATGGAACTTATTTCTGAGCAGACATGTATAGGAATATGCTGCAAATCTTTCTAGCCAGTTTAATTTTAATGGAGATTTTTATGAGAAGTAACTATACCTGTCTCTTCAGAAGTAAGCCCCATTAAGTTGAATGGACTATACTCCCAGTGTATATTGGTTTGCAGCCTAAAAGATTGAATCACAGCCCAATCCTATGCATGTTTACTCAGAAGTAAGTCTCATTAGTGTCAATAGGGCTTACTCCCAGGAAAATGTGGATAGGATTGGGCTGTAAGTGAATTCAAAAGATTGAATAAGTTTACCCACACCCATCGTTCTGTTTCATATATAAGGAACTACAGTATTTTAACTTCTTTCCCTTGAGCCTCTTGACAAATGTATTATGTGTTTTGTTGATTTCAAGTGCTGGCTGTGGATTATGCTTGGTTTACAGCCTGATCCTATCCATGTCTACTCAGAAGTAAGTCCCATTAGAGTCAATGGGGCTTACTCCCAGGAAAGTGTGGATAGGATTGCGCTGTCAATTAGCAGAACTGTCTTCTTAAATTAAAAAAAAAAATTAAAATTTAATTTTTAAAATTTAATAGCTGACTTTTTTTGTTTAAGTATTACGGACACTTAGGCGGCACAGTCTTTTAGAAATAAAAGAATAAAATCCAAGGTCAGCAACATTGACTTTGTACAAACACTGGAATAAGCAACAAATCTGTGCAATTGGAACAGCGATGCTAATGAAGGCAAGCTGTGCTGTGCAGGAATGTTTGCCTTTATTGGTCCCACAGCTTGGCTTATAATTTAATTTTCTATACAATTGGCCTGCAATTTGCCCTCTGTGCAAAGCAGTGATATGATATCCAGTTGGGGAGATATAAACTTTCAAACAGTCAGAGAAAGGTCATAAATATCTCAGGCACAATGGCAAGCCAGAGCTGAAGACCCCCTTGGGAAATAGCAGACCTGATAACATTGAGCCATATTAAAAGTTTTTACAGGCCAGACCATACCTATTTACAGGGGGCAACAGATTTGCCAGGATGACAGATTTGATTCCTCACTTGATTCCTCTCTCAGCTGAACTGGTCAGGTTCCTGCTAGCTGTAGGCTTATTGTGTTGCTTAATGCCAGATCAGTCAGTATGGGCCCTTGACCATCTGGGTTTTTATTCTGGAGCATCAAACCAATCTGGTTTGTCTCACCAAGACCTGACTCAATGAAAGGAAAGGAATTGCTCTCCCAGCTTTATCTACCAGGTTTGGGGGTATTGCAACAACTCGCCTGCAGGAGTGGGGAGGCAGAGTCACAACATCTTATTATGAATCTTTCTCCCCGTCCAGGTGTCCAGTCCAGCATTTGATTTGAGTGCCTGTTTCTGAGCATGGGCATTTGAGATGGGATTTAGATTCTGTTGCTGAACTCCCCACCCTGCTGCAAAACCATCTCCCTGTCTGGGCTGCTTGGGGTGGTCTTGGATGTGATGTTGGAGTCCCCAGGCCAGTGTTTCTCAAACTGTGGGTTCTAAAAGTTTGAGAACCACTGCCCTAGGCTTTTAGTACTGGGGGTCTTTAACATCTATTCTGAGGCCCCCTCCCCCAATGCATCTTGGGATTTCACAACCACCCTGATAGCTATGAACCTTTCTCAATTAATGTTTGCTTCCACAGGTCATCCTCTGGAGCTGGTGTTGACTACTGGGCTGGAGGCTAGTGGGGAGGGGGGTGGAAGTGGGAAAGATTCAGATAATACTTTTGTAATGTCAGATCATTACCTTCAGCTGGTTGCAAAGATGGCCAGTGACGTCACTAGGTGACGCACTG
Organism: Tiliqua scincoides; assembly: GCF_035046505.1. Taxonomy (NCBI): domain Eukaryota; kingdom Metazoa; phylum Chordata; class Lepidosauria; order Squamata; family Scincidae; genus Tiliqua; species Tiliqua scincoides. The sequence continues at coordinate 39,551,590 of NC_089827.1, forward strand.
CAGCTTGGCTGATCGGCACAGCTGCGCAGTCCCTTGCAGGGCATGTCTCTCTTCTTGCCAGCCACCCATGGGGCCTAAGGGTGCAAATTTAAGCAGAGTACTGTGGCAATTTATCCTTTCTCAAATTGCTCCCCACCAACCCCCTGCTAGTTTGCTGCTAGCAATAAAATAGGAGCAGAAGCAGTAAAAAGATTTCAGAGAAAAAGCATTCAATGTACAGTTTAAAAACATGCAAAGTAGCCACAAAATCCTTGTGCGTGCATTTAGGATTCATTTATGCTGGCATAGGGACTTTGTGGCTACCCTGTACATCTCTTTTAGTGGTATAGGCGCTAGACTTTGGAACAGGGCAATCTAGAGCCATTTCCTTTACAAAAGGGGGTGGGGGTGAATGGATGCACATGTGCATGGTGGACTTCATGCATCTGGAATAGCTCATGCAGAGTGGGCCTGGTCTTTGGAAGGCAAGGAGAGAGAGACAGAGGAAGCAAGGTAAAGCCACACTGCCGCAGGTCACAGAGAACAAAAGTAAAGATCTGAGACAGGTGCCTCTCTGTCATCCGCCTCCTGGATAATATACTGCCCTGTATATTTACAGTGTCCTGTAAATGGTGTTGCACCAACCTTCCAACAAAGACCAACCCTTTAAAATTTAAAGATTTAAAATACAGTAACATTAGTCTCAGGTGAAATAAAAATTACTTTGCCATCTGGAGCACAGTGCTCCTGAAGTTGTGTTGGGACTAATGAATAATGTCTTTCTTGTGCACTTTAGAAGTTTTCTGCTGTTCCATGTCTTAAATTTGTAGGTGACTGCAAGTGTAGAACACATTCCAAAGGTTTTCCTTCTCCTACATTGCCTAAGATGATGGGTACTGTTCTGGACCCTACATACTGTTCTCCACAAGATGGAGCCCTGCCTATCTTATTACGCACTAACAATCTCTTCACCATTGTTCTGATTGCCATTAATTTTTCGTTGTTTCATCCTGCTTTTGTTAATGCCATATGAGCTAGATTTCCAATAAGGAGAGTAATAAGCTGTAGCTTGTTTCTTTATTGCACCTGTATTCCTTTCTGCACGATCCTCAAAAGGTCATCCAATTTTATGCTTGTATCAATCCAGGGTGGTTAAAAAGTTACCACTTTTTTTGTTTGGCTAGCTCTGCTCCTGAATCTTTATCAGGAGTCTGACATGCAGGCATTTAAGCAGGCAAAGTGCTTCCTGGCATGGAGATAAGTGGTGGAACAGCATCATCTGTTTTTTTTTTCTTTTTTTCTGTATGTCAGGCATTTATTAAAAGCTGAAGAGCAGGACCAGAAGAAAAAGTGGCAGCGCGGGTTGGGGTGTGGGCTGATACTCCTGGCTAGCAAGCACATGACAAGGATCAAATCAGACTGGCTGCCTGAACCATGGATATTATTGGGAGTGTGTGTCTCCAATGCGCCTAGGTTGCTAACATGACAAACCTAGATAGGAATCTTTCTCCTCTAGGACCAGAGGGCAAATCTCAATATTTTATTAAATATTTTTTATCTCCTACTACTTCATACAGAAGTACTGAGTTCATGACACAACAGCTGCTCGCTCGCGCTCGCTCTCTCTCTCTCTCTCTCTCTCTCTCTCTCTCTCTCTCTCTCTCTCTCTCTGATTTGTGAGCTTCAACTGCTGACCCCATTCCACTTTGCAACTTCACTTTGAAGGAGGAACATACGATGTGTCAAGGTGTTTGACAAGAGGCAGAGACAGTCCAAGGATTCAAAGTCATCATCTGAACCAAGGATGAAAAGGGAGTCTTATCTATATTCTGCTCCTGTCTCCAAGTGCAAAGCTAGAGAGATGTATCCAAGATGAGCTGGGGTCAGTGTGTGGTTTTCTGCAGGAAACCATGGAAGATCTCTTCCATCATTTCTAGTCACTATTAGAAACAGATTAATCCATGATCAAAGAATCACTCATAGATACAGACTGTGGCTGCAATCCTAACCTCACTTTCCTGGGAGTAAGTCACACTGAACACAATAGGACTTATTTCTGAGTAGACCTGGTTAGGACTGTGCTACAGTCCTCTTAGACCAGAAAAAGTTGCACTCCATGCCATGGTCAGCCCATCCATGAAGCCACCTAATGCAAGTTGCTTCAGTGGCAGATTGTGAAGGGTTCAAGGGGGTGGCAAAATCAGGGTGCCTTTCACTCCGAGTTTGCCACTACTGCCACTTCCTCCAACCAGCCACCAACACAAGCTGCAATGATCTGCTTCCTGTTCACTGGAGCAAGAAGCAGATCATTCCCCTCCTTATCTTGCTTCTTGGGCACTGTCATGAAAGTGTGGAACTTCCTAGTTTAATGAAACTGGAAGCCCCACACTTCTGGGTTTCACAGCAGTGTGCAAGGAACATGGTAAGGGTTTTGGTGGTTTGTTTTTGTAGTGTAGAGGTGGTATTCCTGGTCCCACTCCCCATGTTCCAAACCCAGGGTTCTTCACGTTCAAGGTACTATCTCATGATGGGAGAAATAACGCAATAGCCAATCTTCATGGATCTCTGGGCAAATATCTCAGAATATCTTTCATCCTGAGTATTTTCCCTCCTCTACTATGCTTTTCTAAACTATTTATTTTGCACATATTCATCAATTCCACAATCATTGTTAGGGGGGTGGAGTGTATTGTTTATGGCATTCCAGGCAACTGTATAGCAGTAGAGAAGTGCAGGCATGGGTATGTAAATGAATGTTGCAAGGAGGTTTCTTGAAAGGCATTTTCCCCCCATCCTGTCGGTAGCCAAAATAGTACCTGTGTTTTTGCCCTTATTCTGTGGTCATCCAAAATGAAAGAATAAACAGGGAAAAAAGGATTTTTATCATCAGAGATAAATGACACAGAATTCCAACTGAGCTGCAGGGAAGACAATCAAGCACTTGTTTTCCAAGATGAGGGACAGTAGCAGAGACCTTAATAATTTCTTCCTTATTAATCTATTAAACGGGTAGATGGGACTCGTCAGCCTAGGAAGGCAGCTCATCTAAGAGAAGGAAACTCTGACCTCAAACCTCCACTGCCTTGTGGCTACATCCAGTTCTGGAAAAGGCTTCAGGAGTCAACCTCGAGGCAAAATCAGGAGCCGGAGTCCCTTAGGCAGTTCATGGCTGAACACAGTCACGTTCTGGCAACTCCTGCGACGCCGCTGGAACCAACCGTATTGGCTTCTGCCTTTCCATTGGACCATTCCAGCGACGTGGAGAGGGGGGATTTGCTGCATGGGTAACAGCCTATCCTCCATACCTTCTTTACCCAGGCTTCGCGCACTGGAGAGGACACTCCAACTTCGCCGTACGGTGTCGGCACAACACGGGAAGCAGCAGTTTACCGGTTATAAGTCTTTGCTCGATTGGCATAGAGCATGACGCCAGGGGCTGCTTCCGACGGTGGGAGAGATCATTGCATCTCATTGGGCAGCTACCGCCCGCCTTAAGCTGGGCAGTCCCCAGCCAGTAAGGTGTTGCCTCGCCACGGTCCGTTAACCTCATGGGGTGCGTGGGGTTTAGGGTGAAAACCGACAAGCGGATCGACAACTCTGCACCATGCAACAGAAAACAGAAAACTACTGCCCTAAAGCTGGGCACCTGGAACGTTAGGACAATGACACCTGGCTTCTCTGATGACCTGCAAGAAATAGACGACGCACGCAAAACAGCTGTCATCGACATGGAGCTGAGCAGACTGCAGATGGACATCGTCGCCCTTCAAGAGACTAGGCTGCCAGATTCCGGATCTGTCAAGGAGAGAAATTTCTCATTTTTCTGGCAGGGAAAACCACCAAACGAAACCAGGGAACATGGCGTTGGCTTTGCGGTCAGAAATACCCTGCTGAAATCCATCATCCCACCTACTGTGGGAAGTGAAAGAATTTTGTCCCTGCAGCTCCAGTCATCAGCAGGACCTATCACTCTCATCAGTGCTTATGCACCGACTCTGTCGTCTCCAGCAGAAGCCAAAGACAAATTCTATGATGACCTGGCCACCACTGTCAAGAAAATCCCTGTAAAAGAGCCATTGTTCATCCTCGGCGATTTCAATGCTAGAGTTGGTGCTGATAACAGTTCATGGCCCACTTGCTTAGGTCAGTTTGGCACTGGGAGGATGAACGAAAATGGCCAACGCCTGCTAGAGTTTTGCTGTCATCACGGTCTCTGTGTCAGCAACACGTTCTTCAACACAAAGCCCCAACATAGAGTCTCTTGGAGACATCCAAGATCAAAGCACTGGCACCAGCTCGACCTGATCCTCACCAGACGCTCCAGCCTTCCCAGCATCAAGATCACACGCAGTTATCATGGTGCTGCCTGCGACACTGACCACTCCCTGGTGTGCAGCAGAGTGAAACTGCAAACAAAGCGACTGTATCACACGAAAAAGGAAGGAAGACCTCGCATTGATACCAGCAAGATCCGGGATCAGAGAAAAGTGGAGGAATTTGCACAAGCGCTTGAGGAATCTCTTCCAGGCCCGGCCGACGCAAACGCATCCAACAGATGGGAACATTTCAAGAATACCGTTTACAACACCGCCTTGTCCATATTCGGCAAGAAGACCAACAAGGCGGCAGACTGGTTTGAAGCCCACTCTGAGGAGTTGACACCAGTCATTGAGGAAAAGAGGAGAGCTCAAGCAGCATACAAGGCCTGTCCCAGTGAGCGCAACCTGCAGGTCCTCCGAACTGCTCGCAGCAAAGTCCAACAGACTGCCAGGAGATGTGCTAACGACTACTGGCTCCAGCTCTGTTCCGAGATACAGATAGCAGCTGACACGGGCAACATCAAGGGGATGTATGATGGTATCAAGCAGGCCCTAGGTCCAACACAGAAGAAAATTGCCCCTCTGAAGTCTGCCACAGGCGAGGTCATCCAGGATCAGGTGCAGCAGATGGAACGCTGGGTGCAGCACTACTCTGAGCTATATTCCAGAGAAAATGTAGTCACCGAAGAAGCACTGAACAACATTGAGTGCCTGCCTGTGCTGGAAGAGCTTGACAGTGAACCAACCCTAGAAGAACTTCACGTGGCCCTGGACTCCCTTGCCTTTGGCAAGGCACCTGGAAAAGACAGCATCCCTGCTGAAGTCCTAAAATGCTGCAAAGAGATCATCGTCACTGAGCTGCATGAAATCCTCTGTCTCTGCTGGAGAGAAGGTGGAGTACCTCAAGACATGAGGGATGCAAACATCATCACGCTGTACAAGAACAAAGGTGACAGGGGTGACTGCAACAACTACCGCGGCATCTCTCTCCTTAGCGTTGTAGGAAAGCTGTTTGCCCGAGTTGTACTAAAGAGGCTCCAGGTACTTGCAGAGAGCGTCTATCCAGAATCGCAGTGTGGATTCCGAGCCAACAGGTCCACCACTGATATGGTATTCTCCCTTAGACAACTGCAGGAGAAATGCAGAGAACAACAACAGCCACTCTTTATAGCCTTCATAGATCTCACAAAGGCTTTCGACTTGGTCAGCAGAGACTGCCTCTTCAAGATTCTCCCCAAGATTGGATGTCCACCCAGGCTCCTCAGCATCATCAGATCTTTCCACAAGGACATGAAGGGCACTGTTGTCTTCGATGGCTCCACATCAGACCCTTTTGACATCCGAAGCGGAGTGAAGCAGGGCTGTGTTCTTGCACCAACCTTGTTTGGGATTTTCTTCGCTGTCCTGCTGAAGCAGGCCTTTGGAACTGCAACAGAAGGCATCTATCTCCGGACCAGATCAGACGGAAAGCTCTTCAACCTCTCCAGACTGAGAGCAAAATCCAAAGTCCAGCTGAAATGTCTGCGTGACTTCCTCTTTGCCGACGATGCAGCTGTCACTACCCACTCTGCCAAAGATCTCCAGCAGCTCATGGATCGTTTTAGCAAGGCCTGCCAAGATTTTGGACTCACAATCAGCCTGAAGAAAACACAGGTCATGGTTCAGGATGTGGACTCACCTCCCTGCATTACAATCTCTGAGCATGAACTGGAGGTTGTCCATGACTTTGTGTACCTTGGCTCAACGATCTCTGACACTCATTCTCTCGATACCGAGCTAAACAAGCGCATCGGTAAAGCAGCTACCACGTTTTCCAGACTCACAAAGAGAGTCTGGTCCAACAAGAAGCTGACGGAACATACCAAGATCCAGGTCTACAGAGCTTGCGTCCTGAGTACACTTCTGTACTGCAGCGAGTCATGGACTCTTCGCTCACAACAGGAGAGGAAACTGAGCGCTTTCCACATGCGCTGCCTCCGACGCATCCTCGGCATCACCTGGCAGGACAAAGTTCCAAACAACACAGTCCTGGAACGTGCTGGAATCCCTAGCATGTATTCACTGCTGAAACAGAGACGCCTGCGTTGGCTTGGTCATGTCGTGAGAATGGATGATGGCTGGATCCCAAAGGATCTCCTCTATGGAGAACTCGTGCAAGGAAAGCGCCCTACAGGCAGACCACAGCTGCGATACAAGGACATCTGCAAGAGGGATCTGAAGGCCTTAGGGATGGACCTCAACAAGTGGGAAACCCTGGCCTCTGAGCGGCCCGCTTGGAGGCAGGCTGTGCAGCATGGCCTTTCCCAGTTTGAAGAGACACTTTGCCAACAGTCTGAGGCTAAGAGGCAAAGAAGGAAGGCCCATAGCCAGGGAGACAGACCAGGGACAGACTGCACTTGCTCCCAGTGTGGAAGGGATTGTCACTCCCGGATTGGCCTTTTCAGCCACACTAGACGCTGTGCCAGAACCACCTTTCAGAGCGCGATACCATAGTCTTTCGAGACTGAAGGTTGCCAATAAGGTATTAATCTATTAATTTGTAAATTAATTTGTAAATTTGTAAATTAATTTGTAAATTAAATCTATTAATTTGTAAAAACTTTCATGCTGTATTTCATGAGGAAGACAGTTGGCCATAGACAGGAAACATCAGTTCTCTTCCATACATAGAAAAGAAAGGAAAGAATAATTTGGAGGGACAATATGGTCGACAGGACATAACTCTTGCCCATCCCACTTGTTGCTACTCTCCTTCCCAGAAGTTTTTCCCCACGTGGAGTACCCACATTCACTGCATCTGGGAGAAAAGAGGGGTGGGCTGTCAGACCTGGATATACTGCAGGCTTCTAGTTTCTTCCATACTATTGCTGCCAAAGATTGCCTCTAACATGAAATTTCTCAGCAAGCCTTGAAGTGGGGAGGAGTTGTTGTAGCACATGACTTGCATGCACAAGGGCTGGTGGTGCACATGCTGGCATATCCAGTTAAGGGATTACGTGATGGGGGAGAATAAAACCTGTCTGGCACCCTGGAGAGCTGCACCCTGTCAAGGTAGACAGTACTGAACTATCTGGGCTCATGCCATAAGTCAGGTTCTTACGGGAGGCTGCAGCTCAGTGAAGGAGAATTTGCTGGCCATGTGTAGGATGGCCACAAAGACCCACTTCTTGAGATGTCTTGCATGGGGCACGACTGTGCCCCATATCCCTACCACTGCCAATATGCACTGCAGCAGTTCCAGAATGCATATCTTCTGCTACATTTTCTAATCTTGTTTTCTCATGAAAAGTGGAGAAAATAAGTTAAGGCACAGATGGACAGACTCCTAAAGTATGGCTGGTTTACTTAGAAAAGTCAGAAAGAGAAAGACAAGAGCAACTTTGTTAGTATAAATACAGAGAAGTCTGCATGGAATAGTAATTACTCCCCCCAGTTAGAGCATTTGTGTGGGCGCAAGTTACAGAAGAAGGAGCTGGAGAATTGTAATCAGTGAAACAGATTGGAGCAATTAATCAACAGCCGTAAGAGCTTGTAATCTTTCTCAGCGGCTGGGAGGAAAACAAGAAGTGCCACATTGATTTAAAAGGGACATTGTGAATTTCAAGGCAGGCATTGCCACTGGAAGACTCTAGACGGGCGTGGCAGAAGGTAGAGTGGGACCTCACAGTAGTTTGGCCTGATCAAGTCCTAATGCTACAACAATTTAAGACAGTTTTCTCCCATGGCTGTTCTTGGGCCAATCTCTCTGCCTCAGTGTTCCTTTCCTGTAAAATATCAGGTCTGTTCACACATTATGCTGTACCAGGGCACAAACATCTGTGTAAATGATGGCAGTGGGGTTCATTTTACTGATCAGCAATCTGTGTATACACAGATTATACTTGCATTGACAGAACATGTGGGTAACAGTACCCAGGAGCCCTGTTTGGTTGTTACTCATCTCATGGACAGGAATGTGTGGTTGTAGTTCGAGGGAGCATGCCTATAAGCCCCATCTTCCTGCATTGACACTCTCCATAGCCCCATCCCTGCTCTCCAGTGTGACAGCATTCATCTGAAGAAGCAAATATGCTCAGGGAGAGAATGTCCCTGTGATCTGGAACATGAGGGGCCCAGAAGTACAGGGAGCCAAAGGCTCCTAGTTTAAGCCCTATAGCACCTAATACTAATCCCTGAATTGAGAAAGAGAAGTGCTCAAGGGACAAAGAGTTGCAAGTGAACAAATTTTAGGTGCCATGTAGTACTCCTGTAGTACAAGCTGACACAGCTACTCACATACTCTGTTTATAAGTATGCATCTGGTCCTGCTGCCTGAAAAGGCAACATGCTGTTGTACCAGCTAGTAAATTGTGAGTCAATATACAAACCTACTTATTGGTACTTATTGGTTATACTCAATTTTTTTATTTTTTTTAAAGGAACAGTTGGAAATTGAGGAGGAAAACACTGGCTCAAATTGGCACCACTTCTTAGATCTGAGACTTAAGAACATAACAGCCCCACTGGATCAGGCCATAGGCCCCTCTAGTCCAGCTTCCTGTATCTCATAGCAGCCAACCAAATGCCCCAGGGAGCACACCTGATAACAAGAGACCTGCATCCTGGTGCCCTCCCTTGCATCAGCATTCTGACATAGCCCATTTCTAAAATCAGGAGGTTGCACATACATATCATGGCTTGTAGCGCCTTAATGGATTTTTCCTCCAGAAACTTGTCCAATCCCCTTTTAAAGGTACCCAGGCCAGAACTTAAAGTTTCCTCTTTAATAGATTGTTAAATCTTTGGTGATGCTTCCTTGTGAGTCTTGTGCATTGATTTTTACCAGCACTAGTCTTGCACTAAGATCACTTGTTTTTCTTGGCGGCTGTAATTAATTCCTCACCAGCCTACTTAGTGAATTGGTGGACTGAGGCATTTACCTATAAATATTCCTATGGTCAAGACCAACCCAGACCTCCTGACCCCTAGGCGGAATCCTACATATTGCCCACTTACCTGGTGATGTGCCAGCCTCTGCTTCTCCCGCTCTTCAATGTTCTAACTCAACACTCTCCTCCCTGCCATGCTTCCTCTTCCTTTCCCAATCCAGGGAATGGGGGGAGGAGGATGAGCAGTGGAGGCAAGCAGGTCCACAGAGGTAGGTGCTCTCCACCAATCTGCTGCCTGACCTGACAGCTTCATTTGGCCTCATGGGTGGACCAGCCCTGTCAGTGGTTATACATATAGCCTGAAGCTCACAAAGAGACCCACAGAGTTGTAGCAGAACATCAGGTTACAAAAATAAATGGCAAGGAGTTCTGGTGCTGTGGAAACAACCTAATTAATCATTGGCAAGAACATGGTTTACCTGTTTAGTATGAAATGATTTTTGCCAGATATGTACTATATATGCAGAAGACTTCAGCTTTCCAAGATAATCACTTGAACCCACGATTTCTACCACTTATAATAATGCAACCCATCTTTGACAGGTCATCCCTTTAAATTTAATTCTACAAAGGAGTTTTTTTCCCCTCCCTTCTCTAGGGAAAACTCCATGTTTATTGGCTTCTGCCCAAAAGGCTTGCAGCTGTTCTTGGGGTTTGGATATGTTTGTTGACCTCTTGGATTGAGTATTAGCTAATATGCTGGGGAACTGATGACACACTAGATTTCTGAAGAACTACCTAATGCATGGAGGGGGGAGAAACAGCTTGAAACAGATTCCCACAAGCATGAATTTATAGTGCACAAAATAAATGTTCTGGAATTTGAATGCAATTACAAATAAACGTCTGACTTTATCTGCAACAGATGAAAGGCAATGTCTGTGTCTCCTTGAAAACAGCTGGTATTTGGCTGTGGATTTCAATCACAGTGATCCCTGATTTTATAGTATAGATTCAGTGAGAATGGCTTGCCTTAAACCCCAGCTGAATGGAGGTCATTACCAGAGTTACATGTTCTTCTTGGAACCAGCCCTGATTTTGTACAAAGGCACAGTGCTAAAGAATTCCAGGAAGACCAACACCAGGACTTCTAGCATAGAACAATCAGGAGGTAAGAGAGCAAGGGGGCTTGAAAGTGCTTTGCTACAGAATTAGTTGCATTGACCCCAAATCAGAGTTACAGGAATTCTGACAGCCAACAATGCTGCTTTTAAAATTTGCATTTATTTCATTAATTACCTTTCAAAGGTGACACACAGATGTTCCCAAGACATCTCCCTTCCAGGTGCTGACCAAATTCAGGCTGGCTTAGGTGCAGCAAGGTTGCTCCTTAGGTGCCTTTGAAGCATGCCATGTGACCTTCCTTATCTTAAAGAAATGACAGTTGCCAGGCTACATCATCATCATCATCATCATCATCATCATCATTATTAATAACAACAACAACAGTATTTATATACCGCTTTTCAACTAAAAGTTCACAAAGCGGTTTACAGAGAAAAATCAAATAACTAAATGGCTCCCCGTCCCAAAAGGGCTCACAATCTAAAAAGATGTCAGGGAATACCAGCAGACAGCCACTAGAACAGACAGTGCTGGGGTGAGGTGGGCCAGTTACTCTCCCCCTGCTAAAAAAAGAATAGCACCCACTTGAAAAGTGCCTCTTAGCAGGGGTCAAACTTAAACAGGGACTTAAACTGAACTCTTACATCATCAGAATAGTGTTGGTACCACTTCCAGCCCATGCCTCTCTTGATAACATAATGTAGAAACCACATGGGAGGTCCAGTCATTTTGGAAGAACCATGCTAGCATCAGAAGCTGGATTCGGAGTGTTGGGACTAGATCCTAGAATGTGTTTTAATCCGTGGCTTAAAGACTTGACCAACATGTTAAATTATGTTTTAAACTCATCCAGCCACAAAAGCCTTAATATGTTTGTAAAATCAACTTCATTCTCCATGCCCTCTCAAAGTGATTTCTACATACAGTACTTATACTGCCCAGCAAGGAAAGCAATAATTATATCCAAGTTTCTATAAGCGGGAGCCAGGTCTCTATGACCATCTGTAATGTTTGTGGCCACCCTCTCTGGTGACCTTCTGCAAAAGCCCTACTTGAGGAACAGAGAACTGGGGGAAAGAGAAGAATGTCTTCTAGCACCATACATATTTTGGAGAAGGAAAAAAGTGGGGGGGTGGTGGTGTGAGAGTCCTTCTCTTTGATTACCAATTCCGGATCTAATGTGACTTGCATAGGACAGAAAGCTTTTGCAAAATGCAAAACCAACCCAAGTACCTCTTGCAGCATGTGCTATCCGAAAATCCCAGCATAAAGTGAAAGCAAACCCTGTTGTTCCACAAAGTTCTCTGTTCCTACCAAGGGACTTGGGGACAGCAGAAATGACACAACCTGAGGTTCAGTCGCCTTGCTAGAACCATTTCTGCTAATGGCTGCCTATGTTAGGTTTTCAGTCAGGAATGGATAAAGTGCTTCTTTTGCCTGGTCAAAATTGGAGCAAACTATTTTTGAAATGGAAAGAACATGCTGGAGTTTCCCCAACGTTTGGTTGAAGACGCTCTGCTTAATCGCCCACATTGTCTTAAACAGATAAGCCAAATATCTCCAGAGACTGTCGCTTTTCAGTATTTAAAAATGTTGTTTGTCACTGCCAATGTTTTTGTAATGAATCTGAAGGAAAATAAATAGTTTCAGCCTTTCCCAGGGTCTTAGTGTCATGAGAATTTGAAAGTCATAGACTGACAACAGATGCAAGAACAAGATGTTTCTGGCCCTGTTCAGAATAATGGAGTCATTGCTAGCAGAGGCTTTGGGGGGAGGTGAGAGTTTCATGGGCTCCAAGTGTTCCGATTTACCAGGGACAATCCCTCTTTCTTGGTACCTGTCCCAGGTAAACCACTGTCACTATTTTGGGAGAGGCATCTCAATATTTTGTTACTGTGCACTGGGGTGGCATGTTGGAATGGTGCATGATGCCACCTCAGGTCTGCCAATTCTGCATTTAAAAAAAAGATGAAAACCCACACTGTGCTCCATGTGGACTGCCATGAAATCAGATGTCCCACACTTCTGGGTTTCATGGCAGTGTGCAAAAAGTGAGGGGAATAAGGTAAGGAGGGGAATAAGCTGCTTCTCACTCAAGCAGGGCCTCTGAGAACGGAGTGCAGGGGGTACATCGAACCTGGACCTGGGGTCAAAAAGGGGGCCCAGGAGCTAAAAAGAGCCAAAAGGGGGGGGGCTGGGAGCCAAATTCACATTTGAAGAGAGAAGGGACCCAAAAGAATCTTTGTACCCCCTGATAAAATTCCTTTCAGTGATTCTGCACTCAAGCGAATGGGAAGCAGATAATTGTGACTTGCATTGATGGCTGGTTGGAGGGAGGTGGCGGCAGCAGACTTAGGGTGAAAGGCACCCTTAAACCACAGCCCCCTTGGACCCCTTGCAAGTGCTGTTGATGCAACCTGCATCTGGTGGCTGCATGAAAGGGCCAGCAGTGGTGTGTATACCTATACAGTAGACTTCTTCAGCTTCCCGCTTCTTCTCTAGAAGTTAGAATGGAGAGCAGCTGGAGAGCTGCTGCATCTCAACTCACTTGTTAGGTAGGAAAATACTTGTACAAAATGGCAGCATATCATTTCTCTTACCCCATCCCTTGACAACTGCTTTTTCTACTTTCTACAGCACATGGCACATCACAGAGAATAAGAGGTTTCTACCCCAAGGGCCTCACAAGCAAAAATAAACAAGAGGGGCAAGAGCAGAGGGAGGGAAGTCGAAGCAGAGATAAATAGAGTAAGAATATGTGATTATTTCATTTTTAAAAACAGCCCAGAGGGCGTCTCAGCAGCAGAAGACACTTCTGCTGTCATGAAATAGCTGCCAACGCAGTTTGCAGAACTCTATCAGCAGCCATTTTGGGAGCACTGGTGCAAGAGGTGGCAGAGCTCCCTGAATGCCACCAGGTCTCATTGTACCTCCATGTGGGAGTGGGAGCAGGCCACGTGACTTGGAGCCTGTGAAGACCTCTCCGGATCCCCACAGCATGAGTGCAGCCTGGGAGGTGGGCACCAGCTCAGCGCCCCCGCCAGGCCTGCAGAGGGTCACCCACTTTCAGGGGAGTAAGCCCCAGGGACTGTAATGGGGCTTACATTTGAGGAGCCAGGCAGAGGCTGGGGCTATTGGGCTGCAGCCCTGGCCGCGCTTTCCTGGGAGTAAGCTCCATGGACTAGAATGGGCCTTGCTTCCGAGTAGGCATGCAGGGCCTCGGGCTCTAAGGCTGCAATCCTAGGCCCCACTTTCCTGGGAGTAAGCCCCATGGACTATTGTAGGGCTTGCTTCTGAGTAGGCATGCAGAGGCATGGACCATAGGGCTGCAGTCCTCACCCCACTTTCCTGGGAGTAAGCCCCATGGACTATAATGGGGCTTGCTTCTGAGTAGGCATGCAGAGGCATGGACCATAGGGCTCCAGTCCTTGCTCCACTTTCCAGGGAGTAAGTCCCACTGAGTATAACGGGTCTTGCTTCTGGGTAGACATGGAGCACAGGAGATTACCGCACTCACATCCCAAGGGGTGGGAGAGCATGAGGGACTAGCTACCACCACAGTGGCCATCACACAGCCTGGGCTTATAGTGTCACAGGGTGAGGGGGCTCAGGGCTCTGCAGCAGAGGCTGCAGTTTGCACCCAGGTGTGGCAGGACAAAGGAGGCCCTCCAAACTTGTTGGCACAGGATGCCTTGCCTGCCAGCTCTGAGGTCCAGTGTGCATGTACATGCACTTTGGCACTCAGCCACCACAGCCAGCAGCTCAGCTAACAGGTCTTGCAGTTCAGCCAGCGCCAGCATGATAGAGAGCCACCGCAGGACACAAAGCTAAAAAAGAGGACATTTCCTAGAAAAAGAGGATGTCCGGTCACCCTGCAGGAGATAAAGTCACATATTCAAGGCAGAGAAGGGAAAAAAAAAAGGTGAACCCCATCCTGTGTGAACAGGAATGTTTTAACTTGCCTCTCAAACACCTGAGAAGAAGGCAGGTCTTTAGGGTGGGAGTCCAGTTAATGTGGGTTTATGAGCAGGGAAGTCGTAAAAAGACACCCTAAAAAAAAAGTCTTTCCCTCCTCGTGCATTTCATTGCAATTACAAACAAGATGGCAAGGAGTCCTGGTCTCCTTCCTTGTGGGTTTGGTCCTCTTAGCTGCTTTTTATTTGGGGGTTATTTATTCGGAAAGTTATTTGGGGGCTGCCTATGCAAAAATAGGGAAAGAAAATGGGGGCCTAGGACTTGTGAAGCACTACAAGACCCATATTACACCTGAACTCACCTGATAGTATGCACATTCTGAACAAACAGGCCTTTGCAGACATCTAAACCTGCATTAAATGAAGATGTTCTGCCTCCTAACCTGCAAACCCTCATTAGAATGCCTCAATGGAATTCCCATGCAGACAGCTCTTGGAATGAGTTCTGGGCCATTGGCAATGTCATTCCCCTATGTGTTCATTTACTGTGATTTGAACATCTATAAAGGACTCACTTAGGGTCGCAGCTCGGGCCAATAATTTGACATCAGTGACTGGTTTCAAAGATGTAGTGTGGAGGGAGATACGGCTGATCCACCACCTCTCATTCCCCAGGGGCGCTTCAGTGAATGATGGTATACCGCAGGATTTTGCTAGTTGCGGTACACATCATTTGATGAGGCATTGGCTATTCTCAGAGGTTGTGGGGCTCCGGCGCAAATGGCAAAATGCTACATTGAGCCTGCATTTCAGCTGTTGCCAGTCCACCCAGATGAACAAATGCCCTTAGAAGGGCTTCTAAGCCTCCTCACCGGATCAGAGTGACACCAGCAATGCGGGAGGATATGGGCATGTGGGCTATCTTCCTAAGAGCTGCAAGTCCACTCAGATGCTGCAGGTGGCACAGGCTTTGGGTTTTATTTTCGGGGAAGATGGTGTGCTGGCAGATGGCCCTCTAGTTGGCACTCGGACATTATAGCTGATTTGACCTTCTTAGAGCTTTTTCCCATCATCGTTGCTGTCCACTTCTGGGGGTTGGAGTGTAAGGACTCCACAGTGCAATTCTGGTGCGATAATCTGGCAGTAGTTCATGTTGTAAATCGGCAAACCTCCGGTCACCAAGAGTCATGCATTTAGTATGCGCCTTTGTACTGCAATGCCTACATTTTAACATGTTATTTGTGGCTAGGCGTGTGCCGGGCTTGGCTAATGGGATAGCCAATGCTCTCTTTCGTTTTCAGGAGGAGCGTTTTTCACCAACAACAACAGTATTTATATACCGCTTTTCAACAAAAAGTTCACAAAGCGGTTTACAGAGAAAATCAAATATCTAATGGCTCCCTGTCCCAAAAGGGCTCACAATCTAAAAAGATGCAACACCAGCAGACAGCCACTAGAACAGACAGTGCTGGGGTGAGGTGGGCCAGTTACTCTCCCCCTGCTAAATAAAAGAGGAGCACCCACTTGAAAAAGTGCCTCTTAACCAGTTAGCAGGGGAAAGTTGGCACCCTGTTGGCACCCTGTGCGAGGGAAGAGCTGGACCCCATGCCCCAGTGGTTGTGGAACTTGGATGCGAGAAGTCAACAGGGCAGTGAATGCCTCCCTGGCCCCAAGCACCTGCGCAAGTTATAAAAGGAGAGTAGGGGCGTTTGAGGGCTTCAGGGCTACTGCTGGCCCATCCCCCTAGAGCAGGGGTTCCCAAACCCCAGCCCTGGGGCCACATGCGGCCCTCGAGGCCTCTCAATGCGGCCCTCAGGGAGCCCCCAGTCTCCAATGAGCCTCTGGCCCTCCAGAGATTTGTTGGAGCCCACACTGGCCCGACACAACTGCTATCAGTATGAGGGTGACTGTTTGACCTCTCCTGTGAGCTGAGGGACGAGGGCTCTCTCCACAGCTTGCTGTTTCACATCTGTGATGCAGCAGTGGCAGCAAAGGAAAGGCTGGCCTTGCTTTGTGCAAGCCCTTTTATAGGCCTTGAGCTATTGCAAGAACATTCATTCATTCATATAGTTTAATCTTTAATATATTCATTTATGTAAACTTATGTAAATTTATCCAAATTTTAAATGTAAATTGATTTTTTTTCCCCCGGCCCCCGACACAGTGTCAGAGAGCTGATGTGGCCCTCCTGCCAAAAACTTTGGACACCCCTGCCCTAGAGCATGTGATGCAGTTTTTAGTCAGACTCAGGTCAAACAGCAGGGCAAGTAATACACTTGGCGGCTACTTGGCAGTCCTGGCTTTTGAGGCCTAGGCGCGCGGGCTGTCTGACTGCACTGGGGATTTTCGCATTAGCAGGCAGCTTAGTACGTTTGACCTCCTGGCCTCACTATGTGAGTCATTCAGTGCAGTCTGTTTCACTGCATTTGAAACACTGCTGTTTAGGGCTGCTGTCCTTGTCCTTTTTGGGGGGCCTTCCACCCGGGCAAGGTTTGGGCACAAAGTAGGTGGGACTCCTCTGACTGTGCCCTACGGGTCACCGATGTACACTGGACCCAGGCTGGCGTGAGGCCGAGGCTGAGGCAGTCGAAGACAGACCAGGTTGGTCATGGACAGTGGGTCCAACTGAATGGGGCAGGGAACTCCCCACTTTGCCCGGTGGCAGGGCTGCGTGAGTATGTGGCTCAAAGAGGCGTGTCCAACAGGCCACTCTTTGTGCACAAGTGGAAGGAGCACTGTTGTGCTGGGAATGGGGCCAACATAGCGCAGGAGGCACACAAAGTGAGCGGATCCCAAGATGTCAATGATGGTCCCCCAATGGAGCAGAGGAGGCTGGAGGCCCTCACCAGGAAGAAAAAATGGGGCCTATGTAGCGCAGGAGGCACACAAAGTGAGTGGATCCCAAGATGTCTGTGATGGTCCCCCAATGGGGCAGAGGAGGCTGGAGCCCCTCACCAGTCAGAGGAGGCTGGAGCCCCTCACCAGGTCACCAAGCAGAGGAGGCTGGAGCCCCTCACCAGGTTCCAGTTCCTGGTTGTGGTGAGGAAGTGTTTGGATGGCCTTGGTCAAGACTCAGCCAAGTTTGGCTGTCCTTCATTTAGGATAGAGGCAGCAACGGCTGCTGCTAGCATGGGTTATGATAGTGGGGAGATGAAAAGAATAGATAGCTGGAGATCTCAGGCATTTAAGAGCTACGTGCGCCCCAAGGCAGGTGGGTCGTCTTAGTTATCACCTGATTATTCGTGTTTACTTACATTGTTTTGTTCTTCCTTCTTTAATTGTTAGGTTTGGGCCTTTCCCTGCCAGCGAGGGCACTGATTTGTGGCCACTCCATTGTCTTCTGGGCTCACAAGCAAGCTCTCAAGAGTGAATTGGGAGCCCAGCTGGGCCTGGGAGCACAGCTTTCAGTGCAGTGGGCCGCCAGAAGAGGGATGAAATGGGGGCAGTTACTGCCCATGGTATATGAGTGTATACAGGGAGCTCCTCCTCCCCTGGTGCTTCTCATACACCTTGGCGGTAATGACCTTTGCCTGAGGACGGGCTGTCCTTAAGGCAGCAGGCGGCAGAAGACCTCGCCACACTGAGAAGCTGGATGCCTGGCCTGATCATCATATGGTCAGACCTGCTTCCACACCAGGTCTGAAGGTGTGCCACAAGCCCAGCTGGAGTTGATAGAGCCAGAAGGAAGGTGATTGCGCACCTGGGGAGGGAAGTGTTGGCAGCCAGCAGCCTGGTGCTTCACCACCCAGATATTGTGAGCTCTCTGCCGCATCTTTACAGGGGAGATGGCATGCATCTCTCAGAGGTTGGGAACCATATCTTTCTGTCAGATTTGCAACGGGTCCTGCGAGGACTCTTAGATGGGGCGGGGGGATGCTAAGCGCTAGGCTACCCCTCCCCCCTGTGTGGCAGGGTAGTGCGGGAACTGGAGGAGAAATAGGGAACCGGTGTCTACCTTCAGGCAAGCAACAGGCCAGGTTAAGGCCAGTGCTGAGCCCCGAGGCTACCCGGATTGGGGGCAGCCTGGCTTGACCCCGGAATGGAATTGGGATGCTCACCTTCGTGGTTCCCCGGCTCAGGGTGGGCAGAACAATTCAGCTGGCTGGACCCCGTTTCCAAGGGTTGGTGATGAAGAACCTGGGGGAGCCTTGGGCAAGCTCAGGTTCAGAGTCAGGGTGGTTCGCCCAAAAGGAGGGCTCAGACAGGAACTGTCTCCTCCTTGTTAGGTGCCCGCACTAAAGGGGGGGTGGAGTAAAGTCAGAACCCATTGCATTGCACCAATCGCTGCGCAGCCTTGTAATGGAATAAATCATGACCCTGTTTCAACCAAGTCTTTTGTGTCATGCATGTTTGTGGGGGCAAAGTGGTATGCTCAGTTTTCTAACATTCCTGCTTCTGAAGCTAGTACAGGACAGGCTACTGCAGGGCAAATAAATAGTATAGCACAGGTGGATTATGTTCAGTAATACGTAATGGTCACATGCACTTGTGTGCAGTCTAAGCAATGAGTTTTGGAATGAGAATAGGGATGCAAGAAAAAGTGTTCATATCTTTGTCAGTGAAATATTTTGTTTAAAATATTTATATCCTACCTTTTATCTAATATGGGAAGGTGTTTACAGAAGGGTTTATCCCAAAGATGATAAACTTTAATTTTGCAGAAGAGTCCTGAACTAGGGTCATATTGGTCTAGGAATCAGCTTCGTATCAATTCCGAAACCTCTTAGGATGCCATTCCCACATCCCACCCAATATCAAGAATTTTCAAGAGTTGGCAACCTCTGGCTCAAGGCAGAACTTACAGGTTAACTGGCCAGACTGACAAAGAAGCTTCTGGAACAAAAAATGTAAAGCACAGAGAAGGTGGTAAAGGCCTAGCCCCACAAAAAAAAAAATGTTTGGCAACCTTTAGTCTCAAAAGACTATGGTATAAGCCTACAGCACCCGGTATTCCCAAAGTTAGTCTCCCATCCAAGTACTAACCAGGCCTGACCCTGCTTAGCTTCCGAGATCATACGAGATCCAGCATGTGCAGCCCCACAACTCCCAGAAAAAAATGTCAGACTAGTCTGTACGCTAATGAAATGCACACATTAGGTTTATCTTATAATTCCAGTCATTTCTGAACAGTGACTAGTCAGGATGTGCAACTCTTCAACATTTCCTACTTTGGCCTGAAAACTATTTGGATTTTGTGAGTATTCCTGTCAAGCATTTAGGAGAAATGCTCAAAAAACATATACTCTAGTCTAGACTCGCAGTGCTTCTCAAACTTTTTAGAGGCCCTGGGGGCTGCTGCTTGATTTATAAATGCCAAGGGGTATGGCTGTAATTGTGATTAGGCAGCAGAGCTCCCCAGCGCCAAGTAGCAGCTTGTTTAACCCTTGATGTATGTAGCCTGATCTTCCCTGTCAGTTTCACAACCCAACAAAAATTGGGTCACGACCCACTGAGGGTGGACCCAGACTCGCAGTTTGAGAACCGCTGCTCTGGAGAGTGTTTGCTTTTGTCTTCTTTTTTCATTCTTGGATAATTCATTAATTTATCCTCCATAGCATTCTTGAAAAGCTTGTTTTCCCATTGTTTTACAGCTGGTGTCTAACTCCTAATAAATTGAATAAAAAATCCTGGCAGCTGTTCCCACACAAGCTATGAGGTCAAAATATTTATTTTAGGGGATTATTGTATCTGTTATAAACTTAATAAAAACTAGAGCCTTTAAATTAACATTGGGAATTTGATTTGTGGTTATTTTTAGATGGTCCACCATACATGGAAACAAAACTGTCACTATCCTTTTGGCATTTCAACCTCTTGTACTGCATGCAACTGTAAACATATGCGGCATGTAGGGTGTCACATAACAGCTGGTCATGATTTTACAGCAATTTTCTTCTTAAGATCTGCACACAATGAAAAGTGGCTCCTCTCTTTTCCAGCTGTTTTTCCCTTCATATATCACATCCCGTAAGCTTGCCAGAGATCTTGGGTCCACCTTATCATGAATGATTTCACTTGTTCTATCTTGGTTGAAACTTTTGCAGTCTTTTAGAGGACTCTGATGTCATATGTAGTTAATTACATTCTTAGTGCTTTGTGTTTTTTTCTCCTTTCCTTTCCGCCCCATCCATGTGCATCATGAGTGTTTCACCTGATTGCCAGGCCCCAAGAGCCTCCTCCTCTGGTGATGAAATGGCTTTTGTTGGTTAGGGAGTGGCGTTAGGGAGAGTGATCTGGGCTGCAATCCTATAATTCTTTTCTGGGAATAAGCCCCATTGGACACAATGGAACTGAACTGATCTCTGAGTAGACATGTATAAGATTGTGCTACTACTATGCCCTACTAGCTACAAATCCTTTTAGACAACCCAGAATGAACACACATAGGGAGAGGGATTGAGATCATACCTGCTGTTCCCAATTCATCTTCTGCATGTTTATCCAAATCTGTGACTGTATGCACAGGTTTGAATGAATTGTATGGTTGGAGCAGGTTATGCAGACATAGCTCCACCCCACCTTCCCTCCACTCTATATGTATATTCAATCTGGGTTGTTGTCTGAAAGGGACAGGGATTTTCCAGAGATAAGTAGAAGAAAATAGAGATTGTTCCTGGTAAACAGGAACAGTCAGAGCACCTGATGTTGTAGCAGCTTTCTAGTTATGACTATTCAACGTTAGCATACCAGGAACACCACATAGAGAGAAGCGTATGGTTCTTCCCTGCTACACGAGCTGAGCAACTGGTCTGAGTATAAATACTTTGAATGGATCTTGATGCTAGGTGCACATCATAAGGCACAAATCCCTCCACAAAAAGTGTTCATGTGGGTGTGTGTGCTTACTAGCATGTATTTGATTGCCCTGTATTCATAACATGACTATTGTTAATATGAACAATATCACAGCAAATGTCCTGACAATATACCTCTATTTTGCGCTTAACCTTGAAGGAATCCAGGAGCAGTCCTCTGGTCCTTGCTGAATCTCACTCTCTGCACTAGAGGCTGCAATCCTAACCACACTTTCCTGAGAGTAAGCCCTATTGAACAAAATAGGACTTACTTCTAAGTAGACCTGGTTAGGATTGTGCCCAGAGTCTCTTCCCTGGAAAAGATTCCCTGTGTACATCATTCTCCATCAGGAGAGTCCATTTTTACAAAAAATCCAAAATGAGATGTCATTCCCTCAAAAAGAGAGAGTAAAGATGACACAGCCCCTTCTCTATTGCAAACATTTCTCCTGCTCTTAATCTTAAATGTCCTTAAGAGTCAAAGCCTTGCTCAGCAGTCTGACCTTGGCAGCAAAGCACATGTTGTGATTTCATGTGACTTGGGTTTCGCTTCATAAGTTTCTCTGGTGTATTGAAAACAAACAGACTCTGCCACATACATTTTCCCCCATCTCCTGCTTTTTCACCCTTCAGCAACCAGTTTGTTTCTTTACTGATGTTGCCTGTCTTTCCAGGGTGTTTGGGAGGTCACTGCAAGCCTTGTGCTGAAATGAAACAAAGCTGCCAAATTTGGATGATGTTGTGGTTTTAAATTTGTTATTTAAATTTATTTAAATTTTAAATGTTATTTAAAATCCGAAACAGTGCCATCAACTCCAAGATTTGGGGTGAGTTAATATCTTTAACCCATTTTCGCCCATCCCACAGGTATAAACATTTGGTCCCTGTTGTGTATACGCAACATTGGGTAAAATGGCTTAAAGTCAATGGGTGATGCTGTCATCGTTTCAATTTCCATGCTGGCATCTGTTCAATTTTATGCATGCCATGCTTATTTTTAATTAAAGAGTTGGTGACCCTGATTATCCCCTAGCTCTCTGGTCAGCAGCAAATGCTGTGGAAGTGTTTTTCTGTTTTCTTCTTCTGGTGGTGCTATAGATTATTATGATCTTGAGCATGGTCATCATCACAGCTCAGCCAGTGCTCATCATGTACCTAGCAGGACCCCTCAGTATTGGTCAGCCCCTGTAGTTTTCTCCCATTGCCTGAGGGAGAAGGTTAGGAGGGGCCACAACTTGCTGCTGTAGTTAGTAAGCTGGGGGCAGTATATAGGGTTTTTTTTTTTTGTCCCAGGGCCTTCAGCAACCTGACAGTACTACTGATCTTGAAGTCATGTGGGAATAGAAGCATTCCTCTGAGAACTAAAGTCCTAGAAATAAGGTTGGAGTTACAACATTCTTTGCTTAGTGATGGAGGTAAGCCTTTCATTTATTTCATCACTTAATGATGGAGGTAAGCATTTCATTATGAAGTTGCTTTATATGGACCCTTGGTTCATCTACCCCAATGTAGTCTACTCTGACTGGCAGTAGGGATTCAAAAAAGGGCCTGGAGATGCCAGGGATGGAATCTGGGGCCTTCTGTATACAGAGCAGATGTTGTACCGAGGCTGGCCCAGTCATGAACTTGACTGAAACAGCTGTTTTGAATGGTGAGTTGGGTGGAGAGGTGAATTGATGAGGGGTGCCTTGGAACCCACATCTGCCTGCAGTCCTCCTTTAGCCCACTGCACAGTGAGTCACTTCAGTGACTTTCTGATCCTCCTCCTGCAGGAGGACCAATGGGAAGGTCAAATGGGAAGACGATTGGGCTGGGGCAGCCCA
Organism: Tiliqua scincoides; assembly: GCF_035046505.1. NCBI lineage: Eukaryota > Metazoa > Chordata > Lepidosauria > Squamata > Scincidae > Tiliqua > Tiliqua scincoides. Next base: position 39,574,412 of record NC_089827.1, read on the forward strand.
CATCTTTCTCCAGCACTGCTGGAAAGTAGAAAGAATAAGGAAAAATTTGTAGCACTGGTGCTACCATTGCCACTAGATCTTTACCCTGCTCCTTGGCCATAGGAAAGGAGCTGCATGGGCAAGGTGAGGCAGAACCTTCTCCCTGACTTTCCGCTCCATTACTATCTCCTTCCTTTTTACAACTGCCTGGTCCTGTTTGAAACAAATAAATAGGATGGGCAGAACAGAGCTCTACTGTGCTTCACCTTGTCCCCCCCCTTGCCCACCTGGTTGATTCCCTAAGCAGCCAGGTGGCTGAGGAGGCAGACAAGATGGGGGTATGGGTATGTGAACATAAGCACTTTTTCCCCAATTGTTTTTCTGTGCATATGACACAGGAGGGAGGAGTGCATATGAGGACAGGCGGTGGGTCTGCCCCAATGCAGGCAGCAGTTCCAGATGGCCCCTCCTGTGCACCCCTACTACTGAGCAATAACCCCTCTGCACTTGTGCCTCCTCCACGTGCCTAAACGTCCCAGCAGGTTGTAGGCGAAGCTTTAAAAAGGTGATGTGGTTCCAGCTGAGCTTTGAGAAAGTAATGACATTGCCAATTGACCAGAAGAACACTGTGGTGGCCGCTGCTCCTGTTGTTTAACAGCCGCGTGTTCGGCAGAAATCAGCAGGTGAAGCTTTTCACAGCATGGAGATAAATATTGACACCAGCTGCTCTCTCTGTAGCAAGCTCTTGTTAAAGGCAGAGGTGCCGAAACTGGATTAAAAGTGAACAACTCTAGAAAGCACTGGGGTGGGGGAGGTGAAAATTCAAAATGGCCCTCCAGCAAGCTACATCGACATGGCCACCATTCCATCTGCAGGCCCTTTTTGTAACTAGGTTGCCAATGGAGAGTCCAGAATCAGCCCCAAGGGTTTTGCCCCAAGGATTTTGCTCTGAGGCTACCTAGTTGCTGACAGCTCTTCTAACTCAGCCCTACCAGTCGCACCTCCAACACATAAACTGCCCTAAATCCATCCTCAGTATGTCTCAGCATCTTGACACTGCGGATCAATTTGCACGCACTTAGCCGGCATTAAAAGATGCCCATCCATCACCTCTAACAAGGCCCTCTGTTTCCCACCACTTTTCTATAGAGGATGGCTCTAATTAAGAGCTGGTTTTTAAATCCACATTTTAATCTGTGATTTGTGAATGAATCAATTCATCACACTGATTTGTTCTTTCATTGCTAATTTCATGTACAACAGGCATTCAAAAGATCCCTTTCAACTGGAGACAAATACACTAAATTACGCAAAGAGACACAGGCCTGCTTTAAACACCACTGTGATTTAGGACCTCTGGATCGCTGAAGGAAAGAGGCTGATGAATAGAGCTAGAAGGTCAATACAATATAGTTAAAACTCCCCAGGCATGTACAAATGAGGATGAAAGAACCAGCAAATTGCTGTCCTGGAACATCAAGATGAGTAAATATGAAAGTTTTATTTCCCAAGTAATATTTGACTGACTGCTGTGCAGTGATTCAATTAGATCAGTGTTTCTCAAACTGTGGGTTGGGACCCACTAGGTAGGTCACAAGCCAATTTCAGGTGGGTCCCCATTCATTTCAATATTTTATTTTTAATCTGTTGGACTTAATGGTACCATGGTATGTGACTGCATTGGGGGAAATGTTACAGACCTGTACTTTTAACAAGCTACTATGTATATGCTTTTAACAATGATAGTAAATGGCACTTACTCCTGGGTAAGTGTGAGTAGGATTGCAACCTAGGATTGTTAAAAATTTTCCTGCTTGATGATGTCACTTCTGGTCATGACATCACTTCCCGTGGGTCCCGACAGATTCTCATTCTAAAAAGTTGGTCCCAGTGCTAAAAGTTTGACAGCCACTAAATCAGATCCTTTGTTCTTCTTCTAGAAACCTTACAATGCAATCCTATGCATGTCAACTCAAAAGTAAGTTCCATTAAGTTAACTGGAACTTACTCGCAGGTAAATGCATATAGGACTGCAGCCCTATGACAGTGCTGGGTGTCATAAAAATGCAATGAAGAACTTTTTGACATTGCACAAGTAAGCAGCACTGGCAGGAATGCCTGTGCCATCCTGTACATGCCACATCCTGCCCAACAGCCACTGGGACAGGTAAGTGCCGGGCCAGATGGCAGAGGGGTGGGGAGGGTAGGTGAGGAGGGGGTGTTTCAAAATCGGTTCTGTGCCAGCAATTTAGCTGGCACACCTCTGCGTAGCCCTACTGAGCAGGTTGGAGCTCACTACACAAGGTGAGGGAACAATTGTTCCCTTACCCTGAGGAGACCTCCAGCCTGCTCAGTTACAGTGCTGGATACAGCATGGGACTGGCAGCCTCACTGTGCCAGCGCTGCAGTAGGTTTGGCCTGTCAGTATATTTGAATTTGCCTCTTCAGGCACGAATATCCATTGGCTCCAAGCAGACGTCCTACAGGCAGGGCTTTTTTTCTAATGGAACGTGGGGGGGATGGAGTTCCGGCACCTTTTTGCAGGGGCCCCTCCCCTTTGGAGGCATTCCAGGAGGTGGGGAGCAAAATAGAGGCATTCTCTGGGTGGATGCTGGGGGGTGCAGGGTGGGCAGGCGCCTGGCCCCTGCCTGACCGCACAACAACCCCCTCCTGCCGCCATCTCCAAGCTCTCACCTGAGCCCAGCCTGCCTCCACTCCCCCCGCGCTCTGCTTCCCAGCGCAGCTTCCAAGTCACTGGAGGGCGCGGGGGACACGTGCCGACACCGAGGAGGAGGACGGACGGATGGACAGCCAGCCAGCCAGCCAGGGAGACGGGCTGCGGCACCCACGGAATGCCCAGGTACTGGCTTGGTGGAGGAGGAGGGGAAGGAAGCTGGCTGGTGCAGCCCCCATGCCAATCTGCAGCACAAGCCTAGGCATGTCTACTCAGGAGTATGTCTCATTGTGCTCAATGGGGCTTGCTCCTGGGAAAGGGTGCATAGCCTTGCAGCCTGAGAGCCCAAGCATGTCTACTCAGAAGTAAGTTCCATTGTGTTCAATGCGGCTTACTCCTGGAAAAGTGTCATAGCCTTGCAGCCTGAGTAGACAGGCAGAGGAAGGGCTCTGTGGCTGCAGTCCTCTCCACACTTTCCTGGGAGGAAGCCCCACTGCCTCTAATGGGACTGACTTCTGAGGAGACAGGCACAGGATTGGGCCCTGAGGCTGCCATCCTATCCACAATAAGCCCCATTCACTAAAGTGGATTTCTGAGTAGACATGCATAGGATTGGCCTCTTAGGCTACAATCCTAGGCACTTTCCTGGGAGTAAGCTCCATTGACTAGAACAGGGGTGCTCAAACTTTCAACTTTAGGGATGCTGGACCTTTAACAAGTGTATAGAAGAGAGAATTTCAGCAGGTGCAGCTTGTCATCTGTGGGATGACAAGTTGTACCTGCTGCAATTCTCTCTTCTATAAACTTGTTAAAGGTCCAGCATCCCTAAAGTGGAAAGTTTGAGCACCCCTGGACTAGAACGAGACTTACTTCAGAGTAGACATACCTAGGATTGGGCTCTTAATCCTGGCAGAGATATATATCTGCACCCGTTTTCACATGCTAAGGGCAGGTGAAAAGGGATTCTATGTGTGTACAACTTGCCAGAGATCCTCCTCATCTTTCCCTACAAGCATGCCCTCCGCCAGCCAGCGTTTGCAGCTCTCTCCAGCAATGCACAGCAGTTGCTCAGGGCAGCAGAGAACATACAATTGCATGCCAAGCGCCTTCCCAAAGTCACAGAGTATTCTGATACCTGAATTAAACCATATTTAATCGCTTGTTTGCAAATGTAGCTGTTTCTATGTGCACCTAAGGACCCCTCTCGTGTAAGAATTCCTTTTTTGTTCTTACTCCCACAGTTGCTTAGAGTAATTTTATTACATGGAATTCATGTAAGCCATTTTTCGGAATGCATTCACTGCTTCCTCTCCTCGAAGTAGTGCCACACTACATACTACACACTACAAGTGCACCTGTACAGTATTTTTCCCCATGTGTAGAAAAAATAGGGGGAAGGGGATGTGGAGATTGACAGCCCAATCCTATGCATGTCTACTCAGAAGTAAGTTCATCTTTAGGGGGGTAGCACATAAAAAATATTTTATTTCCCCAATAAAAAATGGTTTAAATATAAATAAATAAATAAATAAATGATTAACAAGTTGTGAGTTCCTGCACCTTTTAATTTACAAAAAAAGCACTGCCTACAGGTATCCTGGGCTGGATAAACTTCTACGCAAAGTAAAGTATAGAACAGAGCCTCAGTCCAGCTGGGTCCAATGCTGTGAAGTATTTGTTGTTATTATTAATAAGAATTTTTCAACCAAATATAGTTAACAAAGCAGTTCGCATAGTGAAATAATAAATGGTTCCTTGTCCCCAAAGGGGTTGCAATCTGAAAGCTTCCCACTGTGGAAAGTCTTAAGACTTGTTCTGCTAGTAGCTGCCAGGCCCAGCTGATGGGCAGACCAGGAGGTGGGCAAGGCAAGCATTCCCTCTCACTGCCTCATTGCTTCCTCTTGGTGCCACTTCCAGCTGTTCTTTCCCAGCTCTTTTGCCACTGAGCTGCTTGAGAGCCTCTCCATGCCCTTTGCCTCTCTTGTTTACTACCCCAGACGAAGCAACCAAAGCAGCAGTTCCATGCCAGCCACCCCCTGCTCCTTCAGTTCCAGCCCACTGGAAGAAAACCCCACCACCAGCCTGTGTGTGTTCCATAGAGGTGCACTATTTTTGCCCATGCCTTGTTAAGTATCTGGGCAGAAACCTGCCTGCACATTTGAAAGTGTATCTCAATTTAGAGCAGCAATTTTCAATCACTGAGTCATGGCACATTGGTGTGCTGCAGATGGTCCACAGGTGTGCTGCAGGGATTTGGGGGAGGGTCATTTCTTAGTAGGGCCATTGGGAGATGGGAGCCCCCGCCTGACAGTGTGGCGTGCCTTGTCAATTGCCAAAAAACTGATGGTGTGTTTTGACCATTTTAGCGCCTTCTCCATGTGCTCTGAGAAGAAAAAGGTTGAAAATTGCTGAGCCACAGCCTGACATTTCTCTTTTAAAGAATGAAAGCTTGCGCAACCCAAGCCTGACAATGGTCCAATCAGGCAAGGCATGGCATGTGCAGAATCCAGGCCAAACCTGGCCACAGGGTAAAATGGCAACCCTACTCTTCTGGAATGTGCATCATTGTGAAACGTGTCTATGTACACACAGGCTGAATGCTAACTCTGAAATGGAAGCAGTGTCAGAACTGGATTGATGGGGGTCGTGGGGCAACCAGGCCTTCCCATTACCCATCTTCTAATACTACTGGTACTGAGGGCTCTGGGAGCAGATCAGCAAATTAGGCCCTCTGAGGGACTGTGCCCCATCTGGCCGATCCCTGGCGCCACCTCTGCAAGCAAGCATTTTCTGCATAGGAATGTGGTCTCCATTTAAGTGGCCCTGAGTCTGGGTACAAAGGGTGATTTTCAATCCTTTCCAGTCCCTTCCCTCTGTGCCCCACCTCTGTTTCTCCCACCTGTCCCAGAAACCTTGCTTCCTTTACATGTACATTTTGGGAAAGCATGAAATGTATCCATGGTTGCAATCCACTGATGACTTTATTAAACCTATTGTGTGTGCTGAATTGACACCAAAGAGAGGGCACGTTCAAGATGAGGTCATACAGAAGCAGCCCACTGCCTGTCAAGAAGCAGGCTGTCAAACCTATCTTCTGTCAACCCCCCCTTTTCCTTCAAAAGGATCCAGCAAGTTGAAAGGGAATTTTTCATTTGTTAGGAAGTGTTTGAATTCACTCAGCACTCACCTGCTATACAGTCATAAAATGAGAAGCATTAAATGGAAATTACATGTAAAGAAACTGGTGCTGGGGGGAGGACCGTCCCTCTCTCACTATAGCAGTTTGATGGGGCTCCTGTCACACTTAATATAGGCTATGCTCTCACTTGCCACTTGCTTTCCTTCCCCTCTTACTTCTGGAAAAATGCAATCTATTGTTAATCGTTCTCACCGTCATATGCTGTATGATGATGGCTTTACTGCTAGATGTCTCAAGGTTGAAAACAAATGCCGATGATATACCTCTGCTATGGGTATCAAGATTTAAAAAAAAAAAAAAGGCCAGGCATTACAAAGCAGCACAACTTATAAAGAAAGATAATTTTGTCAGAAAGAACTGCTGGGCGCTGTACACCACAATCGTAGTCCCACTGAGTTCAATGGGGCTTGCCCCTAGGAAAGTATACATAACATTGACACTGCTGCTTAGTAAGCATGCACTAGACTGCAGTCTCATTGTTGAAGGCTGCAAAAATAGCAGTTAGCTTGATGTGGCATTGAGAGGCAGGGCCCATGAGAGGGGGGTAAAGGGGGTAATTTGTTCCTGTGTCCAGGGTCATAAAGAGGGCCCAGGAGCCAAAGGAGGAGGTCATAATTTTCCTGGGATCTTACATTTTCCATTCTCACCCGGACTTGCTGCCCGCATAGGATGCTGGGAACACTACTGTGGGCATGGTAGCAGTTGCTACCACAAGTCATTTTAACTGGGCCAAGGAATGCATACATGACACTCCTTAACACAGTTTCAAAGCTGGGAGGAAACTGGACTGCTAAAGTAGCTCTTCAGCTTGTGGATTCACTTTCCATGGAACTTAAGAACACAGCTGCAGGATTACAGCTGCTGTAGAAGTATGTTTTGGTACACACAGGACACTTTCCATTTTAGTGTGAGCCTAAATACAATGATGCTAATTTTCTAAATGATTTTCTGTATTTAAAAGATTTTAGAGAGACTCATGAATACGTTTGGTTTCTGTAACTGCCAGCACTACATTGGCAAGTAGACATGGGATCCACATTAGGAAGCACAGTAGATTCCGGTTGTTGGCACCCTCCCCCATTCTGTTTCATCCCTTTCCCCTTTGAGAAGAGGCCCAAAAGAAACTTTGTACCTCCTGATAAAATTTGTCTCAGAGGCCCTGTCGAGTGGTGACTTTAGACGCTGCTGGACGGAGGATTGCCAACTCTGGCTGAAGTCATTCCTGGTTGTTTTTTCCATTGGGCATATGGGAACATTGATGCTGACCAACCATCAAGAGCTGTTATAAGGATTACTGAGACCATGCATGTGAAGTGCCTTGGATATCTCAGGTTGCTGTACACAGGCAGTGTGTTACAAAGCAATATGGAAGGCCACTTGAATGACATTGTGGACAATAATAAACAGCCTCCTGCCCAATTTACAGAGAGACCCAGTGGCATAGCTAGATGGGGTGAAAAGGACGAAGTTTTGCAGGCACCGGAAAGCGACGTGCATGTGACCCCTCCCCTTGGGAGCTATACTGGGCGGGGGCAGCAAAACAGAAGTGGACGCCTGCGAATGGCTCCAAAGGGGAAGGGTTGCTTGCATGGCACATTCAGGCGCCTGCAGAACTTAGTGCTTTGCTCCTCCTCTAGCTACGCTACTAGAGAGACCCATCCTCAAATGAGCTGGCTCATAATACATTTTTTTATTAATTTAAAAGATTTATATACCACTTTCCTGAAGCTCAAAACAATGTACAACACATCATGAGCTAAATCACCCTAAGTGTGTTAGCCCTTTCTCATAGCAGAAGTGCTCCAACTCTTCGCTGCCCTGTGACTGTCACTTTTCCAACTCCAAAGCAAACAAGGTGAAACAAGAAGTGCACATTTGTTAAACACCTGGTGCACCCAGGTACCCTGATTGTGCCACACACACACACACCAACACCGCCAACACCCTGAGTGTGCCACACACGCACACACCCCCACACCCGAGTGTGCCACACACAATCAACACCACCCTGATGTCTCACACACCACCACTACCACCACCCTGATTGCGCCACACACACCACCACCGCCTCTTCCTCTTTGTCCTAGCGATTTTCCTGCACTGGTGCGAGGTCTGCTGTGCTGCAAGCTGCATGCCAATTGGCACGGTCCAGGGTGTCTTCTGGGGCAATGTTGAGTGCCCACATGTCTTCTTTCAACCACTGCGTTGAGCCACTGCTTCTTCTTCTTCACTGATGGTGTCCAGTTGGAGATAGTCCACACGTACCACCACCACTACTATCCTGATTTTGCCACACACATGCTGGCACCACCACCCTGTTTGTGCCCCACATGCACACACCACCACTGCTGCCACCACCAAAACCCTGAGGGTGCCACACGCACCACGACAACAATGTGTGTTTGTGGTGTTAAAGGTGCATGTTCATTCTTCCACTTGGCATGCAAGCTGTGCGGGAAGCACCTGCGGAGACCGTGATCGCCAGGCAAGGAGTCCCAGCTCCCCGCCCTGGCCGCATCCAGCCGCACGTGTGAACCAAGGCCGGCTTTGCCCACCTGCAGAGCTCCGGCCGGCCACTAGAGGGAGCTCGGGTCCGCGCGTAGCCTGAGCGCGGCAGGCGGGCGAGAGGCGGGCACTTTGGAAGCGGGAGCTGCCCCTGCCTGCTGCATTTCGCTGCCCGGCGGTGGCTGCGCGTCCTCTCGCCTCTTGCGTGGCTCGGGACGGGAGACGCTTCGCCGCCTTCCAGCTGCGGGGTTCCCACCCGGGGGAAGGCTTGGTGGCTGGCCGAAGGGGAGAGGCAGGAACGGAGCCGGGCAAGGTAAGAGGAGCCGGGCAGGGGAGGGGGAGCCGGGCTCCAGGGACCACCTCTGAGCCCCTCTTCGCCTTGGGAGGACCAGGGGGCCCTGCCCCCCCCAGGGACCCTGCAAAGCCTTGGGCGAGGTGTGTTTGCTCTCCCCCCCTTGCCTGTAACCTGAGCCCTTGCTGGCCACACCTGTTACCTCTCCTGGCAGCTCTGGGGCTCTCTCTGGGCTCTTTCCAGGTGTCTGCTACCTGGCTGGCTGGTTGGCTGGGTTGGTGCTTCCTGGAGGAACAGGTGTGTGGATGCCAGAGAGCCTGATCCTGGTTTAAGGCTACAATTCTATCCACACTTACCTGGGAGTAAGCCCATTGGCTAGAAAGGGACTTAGTTCTGAGTAGACGTGCATAGGATTGGGCACTAAAGGGCATTTCTTCTCATTCCACCCCCCCCCCCCCAGTTCTGGAGGCACAACTGCCTCCTGGTCAGTCTGCTGCAGGCTTTGGTGTCCTTTTTTTCCTCTCTTGCTGACCTGTGGCCATCCTGGGCGCCCCCTGAGCTGAGAGTAAAACCTCACCAAAAGCAATAGGGTTCGCTTCCCACCCCGTCTGTGATCCCCGTGGCACAGAGTCCTGCCTGCTTGTCATAGGTGAGCCCCATAGCCATTGTGGGAACCGGGTGGTTGCCCATACCTACCCTCACTTAAAGGTGAATGTGTGTGTTAGCGATCCGCTATAGTGTTTGCAAATACAAAACTGAGAGAGGCATTAGTTATTCTGGAGTAATCAATGTGATGATTGTGCAATACAGAACTCGGATACCATGTGTGCCCTGCATGTTAAGATATTCCCCCCCCCCCATGGCTGGCACCGTCTTGGTTGTTCATCTTCTTTTCACCATCAAGCCATTCTTTATCTTCTCTCTTTGCCACTCCTTAACTATCAGTGGTCTTAACTCTGGCAAAATAGTATTCCCCTCCCTCTTGGTGGTTCCCAATGTCCTCCTCTCAGTTCTCACCATTTCTCCCTTCCCCCTGTGCTCAAAAGCTGCCTTCTTCATCCAGGTCTGGTATGGGTCACAACCTTGGAGGGCTGTGCCAATGCATCTATTCTGGGGGAAATCCTCAGAAATGAACCTAGAACAGGCTGGGTATGTGCTGGTTGATCCATTCAAAAGGAACTCTTACACTCTCATTTATGATGAGGTGTCTAATGCTAAAAATGCCTTGCAGTGTCCCTTCTCCTCCAGTCTGTTGTCTCTACAAAGCCAGGGGTTTCTCACTGCTCCGTAGGTCGAATCGGGGCTGGCTTTAGGGGAATGTGGCCTACGATGTGACATGGGGCCCTGCACTGGGGCAGCTGGCAGATCTCCCACTGCTGCAGCCAACATCTGGCAGCTTGGGAGGGCAGTGCGTTGAGCAGAGTGTGTGCTTGCTTGCCCTCCCAGGAAAGGACCTGAAATGGGCCTCCCAGAAGTAGTTGGTGGTGACATTACATCACTACCAAATATTTCCGGGTGCCATGCTTTGCACGAAGCACCACAAGTGTCTAGCTCTCCGTGGCTGCCTGGTGAATGGAGGTCCTGCACAAGCCCCCCACATTGGACCTTGCTGGTCCTGAGGCTGGCCATCCCTGGGCGGAATCATAGCCAGTTCTACCCGCTACAGCCACACATTTGCTCACAAAGTACTTGGGGCAGAACCAGGTGACAAGAGAGAGGGCTGATTTTTTTTTTCTCTTCCTGTATGCTTTGCATGTTTTGAGATTGTGAGATGCTCTTCTCCACCTTGCGCTTGGCTAGGTGGAATGCTCTCTGCAGAAGCATTGCCAGTGAGACGGACATCCCAGCCCATCTTGGTTTGTCTTGTGTACGGTCCTTAAGGTGAATGCTCCAGCGATCCAACAGCTACCAAACAGAAAGAGGAGTTCTCTCTCTTTCAAGCTTGCTTTCAGTGCTTTTTAACCATAGTCAGTCATAAAAAGAGCATATTCCCTGTGTGTTTCTCCCCAGTCAAAGGTAGGCATGCTGGACAGTCTGTGAGAAAGTGGCTGGGATTGGGGCACAGCCTCGGAGTGGTGGAGGGGTAGGTGGTTGTGATGGGGATGAGGGGAGCAACCATTTAATGTGGACCACTGAGACTCCAGGTTTGACAGAACCCTTGTAGGCAAGTTGTGCGTTCATGAGGATCTTTTCTTAAGTATCTTGGCTTTAGTCCAGGGCAGGAGTGTCCAAAGATTTTGGCAGGAGGGCCACATCAGCTCTCTGACACTGTGTCGGGGGCCGGGGGGAAAAAAGAATTAATTTACATCTAAAATTTGAATAAATTTACATAAGTTTACATAAATGAATATATTAAAGATGAACTTACATGAATGAATGAAGGTCTTGCAATAGCTCAAGGCCTATAAAAGGCCTTGCACCAAGCAAGGCTGGCCTTTCCTTTGCTGCCACTGCTGCATCACAGATGTGAAAGAGCAAGCAGTGGAGGGAGCTCTCATCCCACAGTTCACACAAGAGATCAAACAGTCGCCCTCACGCTGAGAGCAGTTGCGTTGGGCCAGTGCGGGCTTCAACAAATCTCCGGAGGGCCAGAGGCTCATTGGAGACTGGGGGCTCCCTGAGGGCCACATTGAGAGGCCTTGAGGGTCGCAAGTGGCTTGGGCACCCCTGGTCCAGAGGATGGCCTGAATGCATGGGACAGAGTTGAGCTGCTGACGGGAAAACTAGCTTGGCAGAAAGCAGTGAGTGAATGGGAGACATGTATAAACCCGTTCTCAGCTCCTTGGCTATAAAGCACGGAGTACATATAACAATAGAAGACAGACCCCCTGATGACAGCACTTGTGCGTAGATTCTAAGCGTCAGAGCTTTTGTCGCTTCTGGTATGAAAGATGTGAGAGCAGTTTAGGGATCCAAGCTCTCCTTCCTGGCAGTACCTCTATTTGTATAACACCTCAAGCGCTTCTCCTGCCTTATTTCAGTTGTGCGCAGGTGGGTGACCAACAGGTTACAGAAGGATAGAGTGGCTTGCATGAGGCAACTTGGTTTGTGGTTGGGCTCACATTTGAACCATGGACCTTCCTACAATCACAGCTCCCTCACTATCCTTGCCCCTTGTGACATGTATGTGGCTTAGGGCGCAATCCTAACCCCTTATGGCAGTGCTTTCTAGCACTGGCATAGTGGTGCCAATGGGACGTGTGCTGCATCCTGCAGTTGGGTGTCACTCATGGAGGCCTCCTCAAAGGAAGGGAATGTTTGTTCCCTTATCTCAGAGCTGCATTGCCCTTATGTTAGTGCTGGAAAGCACTGACATAAGGGGTTAGGATTGCGTCCTTAGAGAGGCTGCTTCCTGGAGCTTTTGCTGAGTGGGCACTGAAATCCTTCCTTGGAGGCTTCTGGGAGATGTGGAAAAACTGAAGCAGGGATGGATGTTGACCACAAGTAATGGCAGCCTTCTAAATCAGGCTAAAATTGGCAGACTACTGGAAGAAAGTGCTAGAAGAAATTGTCTTTTACCATTAGGATGGGGACTTGACCCCAATTTTACAAGAGGAGGAGGGGAATTTGATCCTCTCCGAATAATGGTGCTGTCATATCTCATGTGTCTCCTACCTACATAGCAATGTCTATTCATATACAGTTATTCACTTTAGAATGGGTTTACAGCTGCCGCCAACAGGACCTCATGGGTGAAAAATAAGCTGATCAGTGATGTGAATGCAAGTGTTTGGTAGTATCTCAGCCAATAGCATTTTTAACATTGTGGTTGTTTATATAGAGGGTAGGATACAGCCTTGTAATTTCTGTTTTATAGTATCATTGTTTTGTAAACTGATAATCAAGGCCCTTACAGAATTTAGAGGCAAATTTCCCTCTTTTTATAGAGGGAAATAGCTTAGTTTTGTGGCAGAAACTTCAACTTCTGAAGCCTTGGAACAAAGTGCCAAAAACCAATGCATTCCTGGGTTCACGTTGCAATATTTTCACAATGCACAGAATTTTCACAATACTTTCTCAGTGCGGTAAAGCGGAGGTCCCCTTTATTAAGGACCAATCCATGTGCTACTCTAGTGGGATGGGAGCTGCTGCAGTATGCGAGAAACTTCTGCAAAGAGCCATGCTAGTTCACTTGAACCCCAAGCACTCTCCCTTCCCCCCATAAGTTCCTATTGGCAGAGGTGACTCCTCAGAAAGCAGTATGGGCACCCACAAGTGCTGCATGGCTTTTCTCCCTGCTTTCCATCATGGAGAACAAACACAAGCACTTCAGATCCATGTTAAGCAATGACGTGATTGAATTAGTAATTCTACCCGAATCTGAAGCCCTGTCTCTGTTTCAAAAATCGCCATTTCCCCATCTCCTATGTCTGGTGCTGCCAGGAAAAGATTCCAAGAAGGGGCTGGCTATCCCTTTAAGGTGCGACTTTTGGTTTCTCTGAAGAATGGAGGCTTTTGTTTTCCAGGGTTCCCAAGCTCTGACTGTGGCAGAATCTCTCTTTTTCAACCTGCGTGTGGCTGCCGGCCAGAAGGCAAATCAACTTGGCACTCGGGAGCTCTAGCCCATAGCAGAGAAGGGTTATACTTGAACTCCCTCTGATTGGGGAGAGACTGAATGGGGTTCCTTCCATCCCTGGCTTCCGATTTCCCTAACCTGGAAAGCCTGAATGGAGTAGCTTGTCTGGCCCGCTTTCTCACAAGGCTCAAAGCTGGTCATGAAAGCAGTCAGCTTCAGGACCTTCCCAGCTTCTCTCTCACTTGCCTCAGGGTCCATTATACATTCACCAAAAGCATTTGCTCTGCTGGGCCAGTTTAGGTTGCAGGTGGAGAGGTTTCTGTGCTCCATCAGCCTCCCCCCCCCAATTCCAGCTTTCCCCCTTCATCTGGTACAATGCTTTCTTTGAGCTTGGCCATCTTCCCCACCCTCCCATTAAAAACTTTGTTATGCTTTGCCAGTTCCTTCGCTGCAGCTCACCTAATCTTATTCGCAATATTTGAAGAAGGAAATTAAGTTGTGGTAACTGTCTCATTTTTAATAGCTGAGTAACAGCCAAAAGCACTTTTCACCGTTTCCCATTTCTCAACCTGGAGCTGTACTTTTTTAGAAGCTGGTTCATAACTGCTGTTAGAGAGAGAGAGAGAGAGAGAGAGAGAGAGAGAGAGAGAGAGAGAGAGAGAGAGAGTGAGTGGTGGTTGGCAACCTTCAGTCTCGAAAGACTATGGTATATGCCTATAGCACCTGGTATTCCCAGGCAGTCTCCCATCCAAGTACTAACCAGGCCTGACCCTGCTTAGCTTCTGAGATCAGACAAGATCAGGCATGTGCAGGGTAACAGTTGCTGTCAATGCACTAGTGTAGTGGTTGGAGTATTGCACAAGGAGCAGGAAGATCCAGATGCAAATCCCCTCTCCGACATGATGCTTCCTGGGTTATTCTGGGCCAATGGTCCCTCTAATTTTCTTTCAGAGCGCATGGAGCCCTATGGTGGCATGGGGCGACTGTTGAATGCTTGGCAGTGGTGTCATCACTGGCCTCTGGCCATGAGGGAAACTGTGTGGGGCTTCAGTTAGAGCTGAGTATAGCATGGCAATGCTGCTTAGTGGGAAGGCTGCTGAGCCAGTTGTTGGCCTAGCCTACCTCACAATCTTGTTGTATTAAATTGGAGGGAGAGGGGACTGAACACTGCACATTGCCTTGAGATCTTTAGAGACAGTTACATTTATTTCTATTCCACTCTAGCAATGTTAAGTTTGTTAATAAAATTCCTAGATATACTGTATCATTGGTTTAACATCCAAGTAGCAGCCAAGTATATATTTTTTTAATCTGATGGCTTTTTAAAATTTACTAACTTTTTCATATATATAATTTGTATTTACAAGTTCTAGTGATTGATCATAGGCTATACAGCTGTATTCTAAAAAAATCAAAATACTTTGGATTTAAGATTACATTCAGGCTGTTACAAATTCCCACACTTTCAGATGTGTGGAAACTAGAACTTAAGGCATGGCTGTACAGGTGCATTATCTCAAGTACTGTTTCCATGAACGCTTTCCGTCTGTGCACCTATACTTTTCCCTTAGTGCTTAGCCGCCTCCCACTCTTCCTCTCATTTACATTACCACAGCAGGTAACATTGGAAACCGTTTGTACTGCTTAAATAGCAGGTAAGCAAAGCCACACCTTGGTGCAGAACAATTCACAGACAGCTGGTAATGTTGCCAATTCTGGTTGCATATTTAGAGGAGAAATGGGAGGGGAACACAGCACTCTCCATTTTCACACTTGTGAAGGACCATTTTATTCTGTTTACACATTTATAAAAAATCCTAGTGTGCATACTGCATCTTGGGTGGGGGGATGCTTTATCTGGTACACTGAATGGGGTAAGCAAAGATGTACTTTGCTTAACTCACTTGTCTGGCCCAGTTTCTCTTACTTAGCAGACAAACTCTGGGTGGTCTTGTCTTTGTCTCAGCCAACACTGTAAGTTTATAAGCGCTATCAAATTCCTGGGTGAGTGAAAATGGTGCCAAGACCACCCTTTTCTGTGCTACTTCTTGTATCTCTTATGAACAGCTCAGCTGACCCAGAGCCTGATTTGTTTATTTTAATATGTGACTTGCTTTGTTGACTACTGTTGAAAAGGAATATGTGTGTCTTCTTAATAGTGGGGCGGGGGGGGGGAGGGCTAGGTATCTTGTGAGACCAAATAGATGTCTAGGAATGACTTAGCTGCTAGGGAAGCTTTCTGGAGTGCAGAAGGTGTGTGCGGATGTAATTTTTCTGTTCTGCTGAGCGCACAGATTTTGACCTCAAAATGTGGGTGACTTGCCCTGCAAGTTGGTCCACAGACCTTAACCCATTTCTGCGCAGTCCACAGATGTACACATTTGATCCCTGTTGCGTATATGCAATGCTGGCTAGAAATAGGAATTTAAAATGGAGACTTTTCACCTTTATAACTGTAAAATGATGCAATGGTTTGTCTTGATCACAAGGAAAGGGCACAGCCTTGGTATCTTTCAGATTTTTTTCATTGCATCTACTTTGGCAAAAATAAACAGGGAAGGGGACAAACCTTTGGTTACAAACGCGGTACAGGCTCCTCTTCACAGAGCAAAGTTTTAGAAGGCCATCTCGGCCACTTTGACTTGAACTTTTTTGAACTTTGGCCAGAAGAACAAGCCCATTATCAAGTAGATTCTCTGTGCCAAATTTCACTCTGGCAGGACAAATTCTGTGGATTTTGGAATGAATAGAATTTCAGGGCTCTATAATGGTAGAATGCATAAACAATAAATAGTCCCAGCCTTATTATATACAGAAGACACTTTTCCCTACCTGAAGGAACTTGCCACCTAAAATTCTGCATAGGAGAGACAGCAGAGGAAGAGGAGAGAAGTGGAGGTGGGGTAAAGACATGCTGCATACACATTGGCCTCATTACAGTGGGATATGGGAACTATGCCAAAGACCTAACAGGTGGGATTTGAGGAGGTATTTGAAGGAAGGGAGAGAGAGGGCAACACTCAAGTATTCCATGCATATAAGGGAAGCAGCTGAGTTGATTAGATGCATTATTACTAAAGCTATGTTGCTAAATAGCCACCATCATTTTATATCATACCTCTTGTGATCATCTGTCTCTTAATTGCAACTGTAAGCTGTTCTGAACCTAGTATTTATTAAAAGGACAGATTGGGGTTGAGGGCGACACTACCAGTCTCTTAGTCAATTACAGGGAATATTTTGAAATGTGAGCATTGGCTGTATTTTCTCTCAGACAATTTGTATACAGCTTTGATCCAGAAAGAAAATTTCTGATTGAGATTAAATGATTATGGATCACTCAACATTAGCAGAAGTGTTTGAAACATTAGTAGTTAAATTTATTTTCTTTTTCTAACACATCATTACTCATTTAAAATGTTAACATTAACGTACAGTTGATGTGGTGGTAAAAGCCTGCCTGTCTACATGTAACACATTTATGAAACAACTTAGTAAGTCGACTGAGTAAAACAGAGGGTAAGACGTTTATAAATCATCAGTAAATGATGTGGGTCTCCATGAAAGAACAAACGAAGGACCTTTTTTCTGTTTTTCATTTAGTATGGATTCACAACACAGTCTTATGCAGGGTTTACTCAGAAGTAAGTCTCACTGAGTTTTGTGGGGCTTACTCTCAGGTAAGTGCATACAGGATTGCAACCTTAGTATATTACTAGCCTCTGACATGGTTAACTCTTCATTAACTATATTTGGCCTCTTCTAGATGTAATTCAAATGTTGGTGTTTTGGTATTTCTCTGCATTGTTGCTCTCCCAAATATTTGATTGGTGGATTTGAAAGATTTGTACAGTGGGCCCTCCAAATGCAGGCTCGGCATTTGTGGATTGGAATATCAGAAGGCCTCTCAAATGTGACTGAAGGTCACTTCCAGTCATGTTTGGGAGGTCCTTTGAGGATTTAATTATCTGCGGAATTCCGTATCTGCACGGTAGTGGTATTCAAACTGGGGCGCCGCAACGCCCCAGCCTGTGGGTCCTGGTCTCTGCCCCCTTAAGGGGTGGGGGCAGCCAGGAGACAGGGGGAAGGCAGCGGATTACGCGGCTTGGGGGGCTGCAGGGGCTTCGGTGCACTTGCCCAAGCCTCCTGCAGCCTCCCGGGGGTGCAGGAAGCCCTGGGCAACCTTCGGCAGGGCTCCCCAGGTCAGGAAAAGGGAAAGGGGAGCGATCATGCCCCGCTCCGCAAAACTGGAAGCGGAGCACGATCGCACTGCTTACCCTTCTGACCGGGCTGCAGGGACTGGGGTGCACCCTCCAGTCCCTGCAGCAGCCGTCCCTGTGTGCGGGGAGCCCTGCGCGTGCGTCTGCAGGGTGCCCCAGGTCAGGGAAAGGGAGAGTGGGGCGATCGCAGTCCGCTTTTGCGGAAGCAGAGCGGATCGCTCCACAAAATGAATTGGTAAGAGATTAGAACTCCCTGGAATGGAAAAGAGAGCGATGGAGTTGAAGAGGGAGTTCTTCTGCTATACACCCAACTGCTTCTTGACCCATTTTGGATCCTCTTCTTGCTCTTTGAAGAAGCTCGTGCTTGAAGAAGCAACTTGGCAGGAAGTGGCAGAGTCTGAGGCTAGAAGAACAGTGCTACCCTTCCCTTCCCCCCTTCTCCCAACCTGGCTAGGATGGACTGGCAAGGAGGAGTTAGCGGTGGTGGGTGCACACCAAAGTGTGTGCAAATATAAAAAAAAGGGGGTGGGAACAAAGGGGGGTTGCTCCTCCTTTGAGGAAGCTGCTGCTATTTCTGCCTGGATCAATCCTGAATACCATATACGCAAACTCCTCTAAGTACTAGAAATCAAACGCAACAGGATACTTTTATGTTCTCATATTTGCTATCGGCCAAGCACATCACCAAGTGAAAAGTGGCTTGTAATGTATACATGTCAATGGTGCTTGCTTTCATAATGTTTGCAGGCAACAAACAGAAACGGAAGAGACCTCTCTTTTTCGCTTTTGGAGCTGGGAGTGCATTTGTGGGTGGGAATATGGGGAAGAGGCACAGTGTTAATCACAGCATGGTGTTTGGCCTTGGGGGGGGGGAAATAAAAGATCCATTTCTGTGACACATCCCAGACTTAGGACTCTGTTGTTTCTATTAGAATTCAAGGGTTTATCTCATCTAAACAGCTTGCTAGAAGAGAAAGACGGACATTCTGCTTTGCAGCACAGCAAGGAAAGGCAGGGTGGGAAGGAGGTTTGGTCTTACTTGGCAACGCAGGTGGAACAACCTTTAAATAAACACTAAAAAGAATCCTAAAGAAGGTTAGATTTCAAGCACAGGCTGCTCAGTAATGGACCACAAGCTCTTTCCACGTGTGCCATCTTTGAACTATAACCCTGCAGCTGGAAAGAATGAAAAGACATGTTAATTTTAGAGGATGTGCAAATTGGCTAATTGTATTTCAGAAACTATCTCTATTCAGAAATGCTATATGGGGAGAGAACGGGGAGGAGAGAAACCCATTACAGAAAACCGGCTAATGCCACAAGGCAGCTGTTCACACGCTGTACTAGAATGAAGATTGTTCGTGAGATAGTTATATCCACAGGAATCTTATGTGCTCAGTGGGTTGTTTTGGTTTGTCTTCCCACCCACCCTCACCCCCCACCCCCAGTAGATTTGCGAGATTCCATTTGGTCAGGTGCATATATAACACTTCTACTTCTTAACCATGGTTAAAAAATGAAGCCAGAAGCTGTGGGATCATCTGTCTCCTCTTCCATGTTTGCATTTCTGTGTGAGAATGTTGTTTCTCCCACCCCCACCCTCCAATCTGATCTTTGGTTAAGGGTTGCATCAGTACCTACTTCAACCGTAGTTAACCAAAGCTCAGGTTAGCCACCTCACCCTCCCTCCTTCAACTCTACTTAGAGTTGCCTGGGGGACCCCTTGGCTGCCCAGCATCAGAATGGTCAATGTCAACCTCCCCTTCAGAGGCTGGAGAGACAAACTAGCACTTCTGTGGTGCTGAATGAGTATCTCAGGGCTCAATCCTATCCAACTTTCCAGTGCTGTGCTGCATCCTGTGGTAGGGGAGCAGCCACGGAGGTCTCCTCCAGGTAAGGGAATGTTTGTTCCTTTTCTCCTGCACCAGCACTGGACCAGCACTGGAACGTTGGATAGGATTGGACCCTCACTTACTCATCATGAAAATGGCTTTCTCCAGCTTGGAGCTTCCTTATAGTTCAGGACTCTCTGAAGTTCAGCAGAAATTGCACCCTCTCCCCACCTCCAAGCTGGAAGAAGAGGCTGGGCTTTTCTTGTCGTTCTTGCCATGGCAAGAATAGTCAGTAGAACTGTGTGCATGGGCATAAACATGTGAGACACAGAGAGAATGGTTCAGGTCTAAGCTTATATTAATAAGAGCTAGATAGGACTAAAACAGGTGAAAAATAGGCAAAAAAAAGTATGGGGGGGGAGCGGGGATTTTCACTACAGGCACCTAGGGAGCTTCATAGCTGAGAGGGAATCTGAATCTGGATCACCCTGAGAAGAGCATAAGGAAAGCCCTGCTGGGTCACCTGCCTCTGGGGAAGAGGTTACACATAGCCACTGAGACTAGTAGTCCTTGACAGACCTGTCCTCAGTGAATTTGTCCAGTCCCTCTTTAAAGCCATCCAAGCAAGTGGCCATCATCACATCCTGTGGCAATGATTTACACAGACTAATGACATACTGTGTGAAGAAATCCCTCCTCTGGTTTGTCCTAAATCTCCTGCCTGTGAGTTTCTTTGAATGATGGCTATTTCTGGCCACGCAAGAGAGTGAGAAAGAAGTCTCTCTATCCATTCTGTTCACACCATGCATAATTTTATGTTTCAGTCATATCTCTCCTTAAGCACCTTATTTTCCAAGTTTGATCCTGTAGTCCCTGAGCCAGAGTTTCCATTTTTGCTTTCTCAGCCACATTTAAGAACACTCCCACGTGTGCACAAGTCACATGCAAGAGACTAAAAGGTGCTTCTAGTGTCAGGCATCAAAACAGTCCTATGTGCATGACCCATGTGGACTCGACTTCTGACCAGGAATGACTCACCAAATGGAGCTGCCTTTTTTGTTGTTGTGTTACACCTTTGTTTTTCTTGATGAAAGGGGGGAAAAACCTGCAGATTTCTGCTGCACACTGGAGAATAATTCCCATCATAGGGAAAAGGCTAGAGCAAAAGCAGTGCCTGTTTTACTGTCCTCTTATTGACTGTCTGCCAAATCCAAGCCAGAGAGAGTAAGATGCAAGCTGGCCGAGAGCACATTGGACTTTGGGTTGGAGCGCATTGGGTTGGAGTGTGCATTGATAGCTGTCCTTCTGATGCTTATTCTGAGTGCTTGCTTATTGCTGAGCAGAACTGCTCTGGGTGGTTCTGTCTACCAGGTAAAGAGGCATTAGAAGAAGCTTTAGTAACTTTGATGTGATGGCTGTTTGTTGATGTGTTGAGACTTTGCCTTTGTGCATGTAGCAAGAAGCCCTGGGTTGGATTCTGGCCCCCTGAAGGGCTTCAGTGAGCAAAGATTTGATTGTGTGAGCAAACCCTCCAGCAAGAGAAAAGGGGTCTTTTGTATGTCTGATTCTGACTTGCATTTGCCGCAAGACTTGCCCTTCCAAGGACTGGTTTATTGATTCAGCAAAATCAAAAACCCCTTTTCCATAATTGATGGTGGCTGTGTTGGTCCATTAGAAGAAACCATCCAATGCAGGATCAGGCCTTCGTTGGGACCAACCAAAAAGCAACACCATATCAAATTGCAAGTTTTTGAGGTTTACAGCAGTCTTCATCAGGCAGATGGTAAGCAAAAAGAAGGCGAGGCGACTGTTGGACTGGCTCACACAGCAGGGTCTGGATTTGTCCCCATGTGGGCCCCCACAAGGCCCCATCTTTAGCATCCAGCAAGCTTTGTAACTGGTGTGTGGTGGGTTTTCAGCCTGGGTCTCCTTGGTCCAGCATATAGAGCTGGACTGGCAGTCATGTTGGATATGTCATGGACCAGTTTTTAGAAATAAGCCACCAAATGTTTCTGGACTCCCCTCAAATATTTACTTGCCTGCTTTCCTCATGGGCCTATCTATGTAAGTCGCAAGTCAGGCAGTAGAGTGGAATGGAAAGGACCATCTTTCTGCTAACACAGTCTTCTCTGGTTGGTTGCCTGGGGCAGATTATTACTTGCTGTTGGCAACCAAGTGAGTGGCTCTTTAGAAACCCAGGATCTAACTGGCATTATTAATGACTCATTAGATCTCTTGTCAGTTTATTAAGTTTAGAGATGGTGCTTCCTTCACATTCTCTGGCTTGATTAAATACATGGAATATATTCTTTCTGGGTAAGATATATACTGAATAAGATGACTGAGTACTTGTATCTGCTAAGTATGATTTAGTATGATTCATCCTTAAAAAAAAAAAAATCTCTGTCAGAGATTAGAAAAAGAGAGATGATTGATATTTATTTGGGAAGTGACATTTAGTGCTCTGAGAATTAAGTTACCAAGATAACTTTTCAATCCTCAAGGCATTGTTGTGTTCATAGCAATTGAGCATTTAGAAGACAAATGAATTGTGTTCCATGTATTTGTCATTTGTATATGTGCTTTTATATTTAGTAATTATTGAGTAAGATTTTAAAGATGAGTTTCAGAAGATTGTGCTGGGCATGGGCTGCCATTTTTATACTCGTTCATGGATGTGGTTTCCAGTCTGAGAAAATAAAGTTGTTGACCCTCCTGAAATGTTTCAAAAATGAGCCAAGTGAGCAAGGGATTTGCAGTCTAGTTCTCTGCCTGGCCACAGTTTTCAGAGTCCAGCGTTGGGCACTTGGAGGGTCAGCTTTTCCCCATGCAGGGAGTTGGATCTGGACTCCATTATAAGGGCTAGTGCAGGAGCACTGTTTCAATCAGGGGCTATACTGGCCCCCCATCATGAAATTGCTGCAAGTGCATCTAGCCTAGAATTTTCTGCAGTGACTTTCTAGGGTCTTGTGCAGAATTATTTCCTGTTGTCTACTGCTTGATCCTAAAGTGGAGGTGCCAGAGATTGAACCCTGGAGCTTCTTTATACTGTGCATGCGCTCTGCCACTGAGCTACATCTACATAACTCTTGATTAGGAAAACACCATCTCTTTTTAGGCGTACTGGAGCTCTGCCAGGAAAAAAAAAGCAGCCACACACAATGTTGGCTTTGCGTATGTGTTGTGTGTGTAATTTGTTTTAATACACGCTTACAGTCAGACACTAGGAGGTAACCCACACTATTTTGCAGATTGCGTACAATCCCTCAGGCTACAACTGTGTTCTGGAAAATTAATCTGATACAGCTGGAACCTCTGATGACCTAAACTTCTGCTCAATTACTGAAGCAGGTATTGCGATTCTTTGTATCGCCCCTAGAAAAACAGGACACGATCCAACTGGATGTGGTGTTCTGCCACAGAGTAAGCAGTTTAATAAATTAAAGCAGTGGCAGCTGGGCTTCAGTGTTGCACTCTCTGCTAGAATCCTTGGGGTCCTTTGTAGTGTATAAATGTATAACGCAAGAGAATACTGAGAAGTTCTTAACTGCTAAAGCATAAGTAAGCTACTTTATGTGATCCTGCATATGCACTCTTGCTCAAGAACAGAAGAAGTTCCTGGCTAGATCAGACAAGTTCAGCACTCATTGCTAGAATTTGAGCAACTGGCAGATGTTTGGTGGTCCACTCCATATCCTGTGCTTGCAGTTGGTTCATCAGTGGACCACAGTCTACCCTCTGCTCACTTTGAGTGCAGCGTGTGACCTGCCCACTCCCTCTTCCCAATCAGGCAGGTCCACTTCAGGTTGGGTGAAAGACATTGCCCCTTCCCATGGACAGAGGCAGCTAACATCTTTGCACAGTCTTTCTGTACTGCAAAGCTTCTATACGGTCCAAGTGGGGAAACCTCAAGCGCAGCAGAGGTTGCTTCACCTTTCCTGGCCCCTTCTTCCTTCTAGCTAGGGGTTCTTGGTTGGGGGCTAGGAGAGAGGTCTTGGGTGGGCTTAGAAGGCAGGGCAAGGAAATGTAGGCTCCAGTTAGGGAGGCGAACCACTCTAGACCTGTAGTCCTCTGCCCCCTCTGTGCAGTCCTTTTTGGGGTGTCCTCCATGTGATCCTTTCAGTTCTTTGCCCACTGGGCAAAAAGGAGGAGTCCCTTGATGCTCCTGCAAGGGGGGGAGGAGTCTGGTTCTTGGGTGTCTGGACTGCCTGGCTTGCCCCCCTCCTGTAGTTTTACTTGATGCTGGCTGGCTGCCTCCTCTTCTCTCTCTCAGATGGTTCTGCCCCTCTATGCTTTCCAAGTCTCTTTTTGACCTCTTCTGCCTTCCCCAAATGGCTCTCTCCTCCCTGGTAGCGATCCAGTTGTTGCCCCCCTTCTCTTTGCCCCTGATATGCTCCATCCCCTTCTCTTGCCCGAACTGCCACCCTCACTCCCTCACCATCAGTCCTGCCTCCTCCATTCAGCTCCTACCTGTCCTGGCTCTCTTATGAGCCAGTGCCAGCCCTCATCTGCTGCTGGAGGCTGATTGGCTCACATCAATGACATCACTGCCAAGTACCTCCATGGAAGCTCTGAGTGTGTTTCGAGGAGGCTGAGCCCACTCAGGACATGGCAGGTCGCAATCCAGTATGCTGAGTTAATTACTAAACAGTGGAAAAATTGTAGGTAGGAAGGAGTAGCCATTAAGTATGTAGCACATTATGGTGAAATTGTAGATTATCCTGTGTATCTGATACCTGAGAAGGCAATATTAAACAAGGAATCTCCTTTGCCCATTCAGAACTTCTGGATTTGAAAGTCACTTTCACTTTTTAGAAGCGAGTTAAGCAGATGCTCACATCTCTGGAAGTAATTATTGAGCAGAAAGCTCTTTTCAAGGAGGCTGTTTGGAACTCTGCACTGTAATCTATCAGTGACCCATGTTTCACCTTGCAACAACAATATCTACATCACGGATAATGATTATATATATTACACACAAAGAGGTTATTTCTTAGTTCACGTGGGCCTCATTCAAACATGTTCATCCCCCTCCCTGCTCTTACTTGTTTGGGCATACGTACCTAGTTTTAAGATCACTTGTGCACACGCACATGGATGACCTCCTGCTGCCAGTCTGCTGCCTGACAGCCCAATCCTATGCATGTCTACTCTGAAGTCAGTCCCATTGGAGTCAATGGGGCTTTCTCCCACGAAAGTGTGGGTAGGATTGGGCTGTCAGGCAACTATCTTAGCTTCAAGGATGTGCCCCAAGTTCTAGAACAGCGATTTTCAATCTTTTTCAGCTCATGGCACACTGGCAAGGTGCTAAAATTGTCAAGGCACACTATCTTTTTTTGGCAATTGACAAGGCACGGCAATTGACAGCAGGAGCTCACATCCACCAGTGGCCCTTTTAACAAATGACCCTTCCCCAAACTTGTAGCACACCTGCATACCATCCACGGCACACCAGTGTGCCACGGCACAGTGGTTGAAAATGGCTGTTTAAAGAAAGAGGATGCTTTTCCTTCTGTCCTCATAATTTTTGTGTTTTCCAAGTGTGCAAGGCTAGCCCACAGATGTAGCTGTGCTTTCATCCATAGCTGGAATTTTCAGACTATAACATCAGGTTTATGTTGCTGATTTCTGTTCAAGCCCAGGCTTCTATTCCTCACTCTCAAAAGTATGTTCCTCCAAAGAGGAAAATGGGTGAGCCTGTTAATCCATCCTTGGTTAAAAATTTGGGCTGCAGCTGCATTAATAATGGGGTCCTTAATCTGTGACTCTGAGTCACGTTTCAACTCTGCATATTTTATCAGCTTAACCACCCTTCTAAGAACTGATCTCTCTTATTAAGCATTCTCCACATGAGAGACAAAAGGAAAATCACTCTTCTAGAGAGGGGGAGAGAGAGAGAGAGAGAGAGAGCGCGAGCGAGAGAGCACACAGCCACATCTTAGAGCAGGAGGAAAGCATTTTTCTTTTGCTTGTCCATGTGCCCCTCCCCCTCTCCAAACATTCTTGTCTGACCAAAGGTGGGACTTGTGTAATATTTAACATAGCTATTTTGCTGGTGTTTTGTGTTGCAGGCTGTTTGAATGTGAGTGTGTTCTTAGCTGGGCTGAACTGGTCTGATGTAGTGTGATTCCCCTTGCCTCTCTGCTTGCTTAATGTTTTAATGCAAACTTAAGGCAGAAATGCACATTAGGCTAGCAATTATGGGTTTCCAAAAACCTTGCCTGCTGCCGGGTGATTAAGGGGGAGCAGGTCTTATCAGGAACATATGAAGCTGCCATCTGAAGTGAGACCATTGGATCACCTAACTCCTTATGGTCTGCGCTGTCTGGCAGCCACTCTCCAAAGTTTCAAACCTATCTGGAGATACCTGAGTTGGGGTGTCCTACTCAGGACCTCCTGCTTTGCAAAGCAGGTGATCTGCGCCTGAGATACTGTCCTGTCCCTTAATGATGAATGCTTGCCATTCAGTTCTACAGGGAAATAAAATTAAGTACTGAATTGGGGGGAAGCTGTTGTGGGTAAAGCAAAGCCTCTCCACCCTTTTGTGCCCTTGGATTGCGTGGCTGTCTCTGAAAAGGTTCTAGCAGGGCACCTTCTGGGGTCCTGGCAGTATACTGGCCCTCCCTACTCCCATGCTTATCGTCTTAATGGGCATTTTGTCTGTCACAAGAATAGTACTAATAAAGAAATTCTATTCCGGCATTTTTCCTTCTAAATTTGGCACTCCTGTCTTGCTTTGCTGTGAGGGTTGCATTTTGCTTTTCCTCACTTGATGCAGTGGTGAAATCAGTAAACATCCTGGAACGAAAGCCTGCTAGTGTGCTGCTAAGCAAATATTTCCATTGCTGCCTTTTAAAGTGTCATAGCTCATTACCCGGCTGTTGGGGCAAACAGTTAACTCATGAGAGCATTTTGGACAGAGCATGAAGATTCAATTGCAAGCGAAATCAAAGCCGTATCTTAACATTAAGTTGCACGTAGATATTCAAAGCTGTTGTATTCGAAAAATAATTGTGTGTTGCCATATCTTGTAACACAAGGCTTAGAGCATGGGTCTCCAAATCTTGACCTGGGGGCCAAATGCAGCCCGCAGCAAGCCTCTAACCGTCCCACAGCCAGCCTCTTGTCCCCTGAAAGCCTGTGGCCCACTTGGCCAAACATGACTGGAACTGTGCTCTGGTTGTGCCTGGAGGGTGTTCTAAGGGCCAGAGAGTTTGAAGGAATGAGCCCATTCATTATTCACTCATCTAAGTTCCATCTCTAATTTATATAAATTTTATATTTAAATTTTCCCTCCGGCCCTCAACACCATGCCAGATATTTGATGCAGCCCTCTGGCCAAAATGTCTGGAGACCCCGGCTTAGAGTATTGAGCTCTGGGCAAATACGTCATTTGTTTTCTGCTATATTGAGTGCGTACAGGCTGAGTCTGAGGGTTCCATTCCAAGAACTCATGTGGATGGCAAAAAACGCACTATAGCAAATCAATTTTAAAAAAAGTTTCTTTGCTCTGGTGATTTAAAAACCACCTTGCTGACCTTTGTAATGCACACAGAGGTAATCAGTCTTTCTCCAGGTGCTTCGGCTTCACCAGGAGCCCCAGCAAGGGGGAAAGAATGGAAAAGGTGATAATCGCTGCCATTCAACCTTCTTTCACGTGCTCAGGGGGAAGGGAGGAGTGAAACCTGCAAATAGAATGATTGATGGATTGTCAACTGGCTGCCCCCTCTGGCATTATTAAATGACTGTTTTCCTTTAATTTAAAGGGCCCTCATCAGCTTTGAGATAGAAAAATCTGTGGATACTTAGGTTATACCTGTAATCACTTGTATGACTGTCTCTCTGCAACAGTATAAAGCAGTTTTTTAAACTGTGATTTTAAAGGGGTGCATTTTTCCCTTCTTTAGGGATCAGCACATTCCTTCTCATTTGCAGTGGCCATTCGTGTTGAGTCAAATCCGTGTATAAAAAATCTGTGTATAACAAGGCTGGACCTTGCCATGCGGTTCCATCTTGTCATAGAGAGAGAACTGTATTACTGTAATGGCTTAAGTAAAGGTTCACTCAACAGCCTAATCCTTGTGGTAAGGTGAATTTCCAAAAGTCCCATACCTAGCTTGGGATTTGAGGACCCTTGGAGCCATAGGATGAGGAAGGACTATGGCTGAGTGGTTAGAACACCTGCTTTGCTTGCAGAAGGTCCTGGGTTCAACCACTAGTTAAAAGACCTTGGGGAGCAGCTGCCTAGATCTCTACCTCTAACTGTCTAGACTAGTGGTTCCCAAACTGTGGGTTGGGATTCACAGTGAGTTGTGATCCAATTTTTGGTAGGTCATGAAACTGACAGGGCAGATTAGGCTAATCAAGGGTTAAACAAGTTGCTACTTGGGGGGAGCACCACTGCCCAATCACTGTTATAGCCACACCTCTTGGCATTCATAAATCAGGCAGCAGCCTTTCTCTTGAGAAGGAAGTCCACCCCTCCATCCAATGAATGTGGAATTCAAACACTCCAGAAGGCGGTTCCCCTCCCCTCCCCCCCATTGTAAAAAGATTTAAAACAGAGACTTGAGTGGCTGGTACAATGATGCACATTTTAAACGCTCATGAAGCTAGGTGAGTCCTGATAGAGTGTCATTTTAAAAAGTGGGTTCTGGTGCTAAAAAGTTTGGGAACCACTGGACTAGACAATACCAAGCTAGATAAGCTGACCAATGCTTTGTCTTTGTGTTTAGGTGGCTTTGTGTGTCTCGGCTCAAAGAGAATGATGCAGAAATGCAAGAGTATGGTTCAATGGTGATTTTAAGATGTCCTGTTTTGATCTGGCTCTCACAGATTTAGGGGACCGTGCAGTCCTCAACACATCCTGTTGTGTGCTGGTCCTGTGCATGGGCATCCAGTGTCTCCCCACCCTCATTCTGAGGGCTGCATGTGTCCCCTGGCATGGGCATAGTGGATAAGCTGGGTTGAACTGTTAGGGCCTTTTTAAAAAAAAAAAAATGAGATTGAAACTGAATTTTGTATTGGAAATGTAAAACATTTTGCAATTGAGAACTATGTAATGGAACAAAAATTCTCCCCATATCTGACCACTGTTCAACTCTAGTAGCTGCTGCAAGGGAAACTGCAGTAACTTTTCTCTTTCTGCTCATTGCTGTGAAAAGAAACCATATTTTACAGCTGAACTCCTCTCCTTGAATATGGTTGGTGCAGGGAGATCTTAGCATTCCCAATTTATGTGGATCAGACAGCCTGTTAACATTTTAATTACTACTTTGCAGAGAAATGCAACGGACATGATGGGATGCTCTCTTATCTTGTCCTTGGAGCTTCTGGAAATGTTCGTTTTTGAAGGAGCTCCTTGGAAACACAGAGAAGGGCAACCATGCAAGCCTGTTGGAGCAGAAATGACACAGAATCCTGTGACACTTTAAAAGTCTTTTAATTTTATTGTGGCATAATTGTATCGTGGCATTGATGTATCTCTTAATCTCAGTAATTATGTAGTTTGAAGCCCCTTGGTTATGTTCAGATTTTCAGTCTAAATTACCAACCTGTATTGGTTCATGGCTGCCAATGAAAATCTTAACAGAACTAGGGAATTGTGGTGGTGTGGAGCATGAACTATGAGCCAGTATGATGTCAGCCTCATGTCTTGGGTCAGCTATGATTTTGCTGGTATGGCTTTCAGGAAGTCTCTCTCAGCCCCCGGATGATGACAGGGCATAATACAGTCTACCTTTTTATAGGGCTGATTCTAGTGAAAATGCACTCACTGGTGGCTGAAATGGGTCTCCCCTCCAAAGTGGAAACGTCCAGCAGAGTTAGTATGCAATAGTTTTTCTCACTAGGTCTTCATCTCTGTCTGTGTCGGAGAAAAGGCTCTCTGCCTTGCTGCCAATTTCTCTCTGTGCTTCAGCAGAGCTTCCTGGTCCTTGTTTTCTTGTTCCTGCAAGGGGCCTTTGATTTGTGTTAACTTCCTTAACTTGTCAATCCTACTATGGCAATGTTGTTTTGCAAAACAACTGTGCAGCTCGGTGACGGATGGATGCACAGCTTAGCTATTCATTACAGGCTTAAACCCTTCTACCTGAAATGTATTTGGCATTTCCTGCTTCTGTTTAGGCTTGAAAACTTGTTGCCCATATTAGTTTGGCCTATTTTTTTATCTTGAAGTTCTTGTTTTTTTAAAAAAATGAAGTAATGCTGAGCATAATTAAAAATGGTGAATCTGATGTTTCATTGAAAGCAACATTGCTAAGGTCAATTCAAAAGGGTTAATTCCTAAAATGATGCTGGAGCTCCTGCATGGAAACAGTTTCCTCTGAGCTGGAGGGACCTGAATGCTAAATTTCCGTGTATAGGTAGCGTTACAGGAAATGTGTTTTGATCACATTCAGAGATACTCGCGTCTTGTATCACGTGCCTTAGGTTTGAAAGATAGTCCTTTGCTGGAATAGACTAGAAGTTTTTGGTTTATTTTATTTGGACAAGAAGAATTGCAGAGTGTTTGGTTCCCCTTCATCTGCTCTTTCCTCCACTACCTCTTTTTGGGATTGTAAACTAGTTTTGGACAGGTCCTTTTGGACCTGCGCATTTTGTACATGGCATTTTTGAGGCTTCATGTAGACTGTTTGGGCTATGTATACTATCCAGTGTTGGGAAACTGTAAGGCCATTTCAGGGGAAGGAGATCAGATGGTGTTTTAATTAAGTCTCCTTCCAGATTATCTCTTAACCAATTGCTCTGGTGATGGTGATAACAGTTTTCTGAGTACACCTTCTCAGATGACAGTGAAGGATTCTACTTTTGTTTTTTTTCAAAGTTTTCCAGCTGGCCTGCAAGTGGATGCTTCCAGGACTCACACCACGGCTGATTCTGATGAAACAAAAAGCTGACTGTTCTGCTTTTGCACTTTCCCTTTCAGCAACTCCATTTTTGAGTTTACTGAAGGGCAACACCTGCTTTTTGCTCCTGGCACTTAGGGAAAGAAATTATAGAAGCAAACTCTTTCACAAAGAGAGAAGGTGTGTATGTGGTGAACGGAGGGGAAAGTAGCAACATTTTCACTGTTAGGGGAGGAACTGGATAGGCTCCCAGCTTTGGAGAATCAATAGCTGGAAGGCATTTGGCAAGGTGCTATGGTATAAGAACCAGTGCCAGGACAGTGCCCTAAACTGGAATGGGTGTCCAAAGCAGGGCTTATTGGCCTGCATACAGACCCAAGGTCAGTTGCTGCCAAAATGGGTTTTGACCTTCCCCAAGACCCCCAAGGAAAACAAGTCCCTGCTTTTGTTTTGTTTTTACAAAGCTGGGCAGGACTGGCAACAGAGTTTGGCATTGTAGGGCAGCTGCCAAGAGCCCACTGCCAGTTCCTGAAATCCATAACCTTTGTGCAGCACTGAGGAAGGGACTCTCTTGGCCGAGCACATTGGTCCTTCCATTGTTTCCTCCTTTCCTGTCAGCAAAGGGGAGACATGATGATGCAGGGGCCTCGGGGAAAGTTCCTGTATGCTGGTTAGGTAGTAGTGGAACCTGGAGGAAGTGGCAGCAGTGAGATGCTCAGAACCAAGACAGCGGCCCTGTTGTTGCCTAATTCTAAAGGGACTTGGGGGTGGGGGAGTAAAATACATAGGTAATGCTAGAATAAAGCTCAAAAAAAGTTCTAAGCATTAAGTGACTTCTTATCTTTGAAATCCAAGTGTTGGGCAGTGGCATGTCTACTGGGCAATCAGGCCTGCTGTGTTCAGTGGGACTTGTAAGCTCCCTTTAAAAAAAACTTATCTGAGAGTAAGTCTGTATAAGTTTGCAGCCTAAGAAACTTTCAGTCAATGCTTAAGGGGTGGGTGAAGGCAGTGAAATGTGCTTGCCTTGTTTCTTTTTGCACTTGCCTTGATGAAGGTGTTCAATACATTTTGCTTTCTAGCGTGAAATCATCTTTTGTCCTTTTGGTATTTCATTTTTACTGTTATCTTTCATTCTTTGTTCTCTCATTCCTCCCTTTTTGGAATGAACTTTTTCCCATTTCCTTTGGGTCTTGGTGGATTGACTTTCACATTTTTTAATAACTTGTTCTACTGTGGTGCTGCTCCTTGGAGTGATCGATTTGCTGCACATAATCATGTCAAATACTGAACAAGGTCCTCGTTATTTGTCTCTTCCCCCCCCCCCAAAGAGTAAAGGGAAACTGGTTTTGTTCAGGGTTTTTATCACTACTGAAGTTTGTCATCCTGTTCTGCTCCCTCCCCACTGCTTCCTCCCAGCATTGAGAGAGGAGCAAAAGACACCTCATTTCTTTGTTGTTGTTGGACATGTGCTAAAATTTGGAGCCAAAATTTGTATCGATGAGGAATTTTGCTGCACTTGGACTTGGAGCCAGTGCTTCTCCCTTCTGTGGAGGGAATCCTCCCCTGTGAATGAGGGTTAAGAGAGAAGAAAGCTGGTTAAGAACTCTGGTTAAGCATGAATCCTGGTTAACCCATTTTTGCCTGACCCACAGGTGTTCACATTTGGTCCCTGTTGCGTATATGCAACGTTGGGCAGAAATGGCTTAACCTTAGCTGCATTGCAGTAAGAAAAAGACCTGTTAAATCTGTCCAAAAGTCCATCATGTTTCCCACTGTGGGAAATGCATCAAGGTGTCAGTTGGTGCGCATGCTATGTGGAGCAACATCTTTTGTCCTAAGGGCAACAGCTTCCTATGCTTGAAATTAACTTAATAGCTTTTGTAGAGACTAATAAGGATGAGGTTCATGGGTCAAATTTGGGTTCACCCCCCAAAGGAAGCCTGTTAATCCAGTGTGTCAAAACATGTTCCTTATAGTGAGCAGAATATTGTTTATGGTGCCTGCTGAAGGCCAGAAGTGATATCCTTAAGCAGGAAGTGATATCATTAAACAGATGATGGCCAGGAATAAGCACTTTTTTCTCACTTAGGTACTCATTAGTTGCAAATGACAGAAGATAAAATATGCAAATCTTGATCATATTTTCAAAATATGGGAGAGCCCAATGATCGTATGGACCACCCTTTCAGCAGATACCACCTGCTTCTGCTGAGGTATCACTTTGCAGCTCAACAACTGAAAGGTGCTCTGCAAAGTGATGTCTTGGCAGAAGCAGTGCTACTGAAAGGGTAGCTCTGGGAGAGCCCAATTGTAATGGGGACCATGTTCAGCCTGTGGGCCATATGTTTGATACCCCTGTTCTAGACTCTAGTTTTGACACGTGTGGGACTGTTCTCTGCTATATGAACCATAAATAGCTCTCAAATCCAAGGAAAAATGTGTTTATGATAGGGTTGTGAGGCAATGCTTAGCCAACCGTACCTGGTTAATTTAAAGTGGAAACGTTGCCCTCGGATATCTTTGCTGCAAATAGCCATTGCTGGGAATAGGATTCTTAGCAGGAAAAAGGCAGGGCAAAGTGTTCAGTCCCTTCATCATATGTTGTGGGCCTGATCCACACCCTCTTTGCGCTCACTGCTGGTTTTAGTGGAAGAAGACTTTTTAGTGGAAGAAGACTTCTGTTTCTTAACAATGCACTTAACGTAATGTGTAGATGAGTTCTCCAGCAAACATGATGCTTTTTGTCATTTACGCAACACAGCAATTTTCCAGGAGGTTTCCAGGTTTCAGCCAAACAAGCTGCGCAAATTTACTCCTCCTTCACTATCTGGTGTTTTGCTCACACAGTCATCACTCATTAATGGCTTCCACATCCCAGGCTATAAACAGTGAAATCATATTAGCAGGAAGAGTCTCCTACGCTTACTGCTGAAATCTGTTCTCTCCCCTCTATATCGTCCAGTTATGACATGAAAAATCTGTCGCAGCTGTCCTTAAAAAAACCATCTTGCCCACAGAAGTGTGCGTTTAGCTTCTATCTTTACTCTTCTTGGAAAACAGACTAGATTTCATTTCCATGTAGGAAGTTACTAATAATATCCAGTAAGACTTGGAGAGGGAGCATTTGGACATATTTTTTTTTTGCAAGTTGAAATTTTAAAGACCCCAAGTATGATTTTGACTTGCTAATTTTGTTTTGCTTTGAAACAGGATAATATAAATTTGACTTCATGTATAATATACACATAAGTATAATGTTTAACAATGGTTTGTTTTCCTTAACCGTGGTTCAGCTTTGCATCTTAAGGATGGACTTAATTGGAAAATGAAATCATGGTTTGAAGTGTATTTAAGCACTAGTTTGTTGATCATGTTTGCATTTTATACAAAGATTTGTATGGAACGAACTACAGGTTACTGCTTCCATGGAGACTTTCCGGCAAGGACTGAATACATTTTTGTTCAGACAAGCCTTCTGAGTTCTCAGCCTTTTTAATGATGTCTGACTTTAAAGGCTTGGTCCTTCATTTATAAGGTGGTGGCTGCTGTTCTTATGTTTTGTTGTAATGGTGTGTTATTGTTTTAAAGATTCTCTTAATTGTTTTATGGGTTCTAGCTTGAGTAACTTGCTTTTTAATTGCGATTTTATGTTTTCTGTACGTGTGCATCTGTTTTTGTAAGCCGCTTTGGTCCCTTCAGGAAGAAAGGCAGGATACAAATACTGTAAATAAATAAATTATCCTTGCAACAAGCAAATTCTCTGCTTGTAGAGTGAGTAGCAGGTCTTGTCCTGCCCCTAGGGCAGCAGTTCTCAAACTCTCAGGGAATTTGAGAACCGAGGTGAGTTGTTGCAGGAACAAGAGGAAGGCAGCATTGCAATCCCCAGGAGCAATCCCCATTGCTGCTGCCAGGGACAAGGTGGGGGGGGGGAGGTTCTACTTACTTATAGCCAGCTCCAGCCTCCTGGGGGATCCAGGAAGACCTCTCTATAGAGCTCCCCAAACATCCAAACATTTGTAAAAAGTTTAAAAAAACAAACCCACCCACTTCTGGTTTCATAACAAAAAAAAGAAGGGGGTGTTTTTTTTACTTTTGTAAAAGGTTTGGAGGCTTGGAACGATGCAGAGGTGTTAGGCTCCCTGGATCCCCTAGGGTACTTGGAGCTGGCTGTAGGTGAGTACAACCCCCCCCCCTCTGTCCCTGGCAGCAGGGCAATACTGGGGATTGCGATGCTGCTTTCCTCCTTTCCCCATCCCTTCAGGGGCCAGAGGCAGAGCCTCTTAGGTTGGGTGTCATGACACCCCAGTTTGAGAATCTCTGCCCTAGGAGTAGGTTTTAGCTTGGCAAGCTAAACCCTTGACTTTGTTCTGTCTAGGTTGTTAACCAGGTCAAAATAATAAACAGTTGTTAGTGCCAACCAGAGTTAAGTATTGCATCTGCTGTGAACCTACAAATTTGTTGCTTGGGCTATATAACCCTTTGCTTGTTCATTAAGCTATAGGTTTTTTTTTCCTCTCCTTGTATAGCTTAACCATTCCCCCTAGCCCAGCTTAGCAGACCAACCCTGAGCAAGAGGAGAGGGAAGGCAGGTGAGGAACACAAAAGGGTGTGGAAAGAGAGTAGAAAAACCCCTTACGAAACACCATGGTCAATATATCATTCCCAATAGATCCTAAGGTAGTCCTGTAGTTATCTCTTTCCATTGGGGCATGCTGAAGTCAGAGCAGTGATGCTGAAGAAAAGTTAACTACTACTTCTGTGCCTCAAGTGGACTCCACAGCTCTTCACCTTGCCATCTCCTCACTCCCTGCTAACTCCTCTGTTTCCCAGTTCTGCTTGGACCCATAGTCGGATATTAGCCTCAGTCTTTTACCCACAACTGTAAGCTACAGAGATCCTTGTCATGACAGAACCTTCCACTCTGCGATGATATCCTGTAGTGCTATTACACCTCCACAAAGGGGCTATGAAGTGCAGCTGGAATAGTTAGTAATTCTAGACCAGTGATTTTCAACCACTGTGCCGTGAATGATGTGCCACAAATGGTCCGCAAGTGTGCTGTGGGAGTTTGGGGGAGGGTCGTTTATTAGTAGGGCCATTAGGGGATGTGAGCCCTCTACCAGCAGTGCGATGTGCCTTGTCTGATGGTGACAAAAACTGATGGTGTGCCCTGACAATTTTTGCACCTTGTCAGTGTGCCATGAGATGAAAAATTGCTGTTCTAGACAGTGATGTGGTCAGAGGGAGGTCTAGCCTGAAATAAAGATCGTGGCTTAGAACAGCATGTTAATAAGACCAGCCAACTGGGTATTGGGTACCTAAATATACGCGTTGGTGAGAGTCTCTTTGGAAAGTTGCAAAAGATGCTTTGCATCGACACGGACACACTCCATAGAAACACACACATCTGAGCAGGTGAAAAGTGAGTAGGTGATGTAATAGTCAAATGTTTGTCTTCTCTCCCCCCCCCCCCCAGCAGTCAGTGAGACACTCTCTCACGCTTTCGCTCGCTTTCTCTCTCTGGGGACACTCACCTTTGAAAGAGCTTCTGGAAGAGAAATGTCAGCTGCTTCAGCTGAAGGGTACAATGAGAGAGAGGTGTTTGTTTTCAAACACACAGGCCATTG
This sequence comes from Tiliqua scincoides, assembly GCF_035046505.1. Lineage (NCBI taxonomy): Eukaryota > Metazoa > Chordata > Lepidosauria > Squamata > Scincidae > Tiliqua > Tiliqua scincoides. The sequence continues at coordinate 39,610,103 of NC_089827.1, forward strand.
GTGTGTCAACAAACTGAAGTCCAATCGCAGGCAATCTGGGGCACGGTTAATTGGCCTCTGGGGAGCTGCAGTTCTGCCTGCAACTCCCAGTTGGTGAAAACCATGACACTTTTGAACTGCTGCTACAATCGTGAAAATGGAAAGAGTTTACAAACTGTTTCAGAAGAGAAGCAGGTTAACTGAATAGGGAAGTTGTCTGGATGGCAAGCTAATCCTGGGAAAACCCGACTCTGAGGCTGCATGTGTGTGTTTTAATGTTTAAAGAAATCCCTGTGAAAACAAACTTGCACTGAGTGGAGGGATAGTCTTGCGCAGTGCATGGTGCTCAGACAGCATCAAGTTTCAGATCAGCCAGGACATTTCGTTTTCCAAAGTTTTAAAAGCTCTTTTTTCCTCTTTTTTTCTTCTTCTTACTTGCTCATGCCTATGTATGTTAGGACCCAATCCTAACCACCTCCCACTGATGCAGCTGCACAAAAGGAGTATGTGCTGTATTCTGTGGGGAGGGTCAGTTGCCGAGGTCTCCTTGTAGTAAGGGAACTTTAGTTTCCTTACCCCAGGACAAGCCTTCACTGCCCCAATGGGTCTTCTTGGATCTGCTCCAGCTCTTTTGCTGTTGCATGTCCAAGGAGAGTAAGGGAAAGAGAAGGGAACGTGGTCAGGTTTTGGTGCCATCAGGAGCCGTCTCCTCCCTCTCCCGTTCTGCCTCCTTCCTTCCTGAAACTCCCCCATTCTGCCCCCTTCCCCCTTTGTTCCACCCACCCCCAGCAGCTCCCTGCCCTTGCCACCAGCTTACCTTTACTGCTAGAGAAAGCCAGTAAGAGAACGGTCTTCCGGCACCTTAGGATCAACATCTGTGTTAGAGGTCAGAGTGGACTGCCTATATCTAGTTCAGTGAGATCATACTCAAGTCTTTAACAAGATCAAGGGCTGATTTAGATGATGCATATCATCTGAAGGAGGGCTGAAGGCACTTGCCTTTTTCCATCATTCGTCTAGGCCAGAACTAGAAGTGGAAACCTACTTTTAGAAGCAGGCTATCTCGGAATGCCAGATGCAGGGGAAGCCACTAGTATGCAGGCGTCTTGAGTGCTCCCTGAGGCACCTGGTGGGCCGCTGTGAGATACAGGAAGCCGGACTAGATGGGCCTTTGGCCTGATCCAGTGTGGCTCTTCTTATGTTCTTTTATGATCTTTCTTTTCATGACCTTTTATCAATTTTATTTTTCTGGAGGGTTTGACTGTGCCATTCTGGCCTATGCACATAGGACAGCTTCAGGCAATCTGGCTGGTGAAGGAATGGCCAGCGAACCGATGGAGAGGAGTTTAAGGATAGGTGACATTCAGACCAGCCCTAGGCATTTCAGAGGAGGTGTGAGGAGAGGAAGCATAAATAGATGTACTTCCTTCCCCCCCCCCCCGGCTTCTGAATCTTGCCTGGGGCAGGGAGAGGAGGCAATATTTGCCTTCCTTTATTCAGGAGAGGCCTGGAAGGATGGAGAGAGGAACCACAAGGCAGTCATGCTTCCTCTCCTTGCTCCTTTTCTAGACCACTAGAAGCAGCTTGGAACATCTGTCCCTGTTTCCAAAAGATCAGAAGAAAGTAGTTTTCTCCTTCCATTCTTTCTGGTCACTGCAATATGAGTGGAAACTGCTGTATGCATGAGATGCTGTTTCTACTATTGATTATGGCCATGCTGTCCCACGGTATTGCCATGTTTTCTATTTTGGTCCTGTCATTGTTACAGTGGCTTTCTTTCATCTTTTCCTTTGTGTCTGGCTTAGCATGCTCAGCCGTGCCTACTTGCCAAATGGAAACTGACTCTCAAGCTTTTGTTGTAGACACAGGAGGCAACGTTCCTAAAAGGCGGCCGCATTTCTGTCGGGGAATATGTGTATTCTGTAATGAAGACATGTCGCTGCTAACGAAAACAGTTTGGTGATGTGACCCCTTGGTGGCCTTGATCATTTGATACTTGCTGGCTAGTAGGCGAGATTTTCCAAAGAACCCCGTAACTCAATAATGCAAATAACTTAGTCACTTTCAGATAAGCAGTTGCTGAAGTGGCTTTGGATTAGGTTACACCACAAATCCTCCAAAACAGTGGTCCTCAAACTTTTTTGCACCAGGACCCACTTTTTAGAATGACAATCTATCAGGACCCACCGGAAGTACTGTCATTAACTTGGAAGTGATGTCATGGCCAGAAGGGACATCAATTTAGGCTTCAAACCGAAGCCAAGATCGGCCAAATTTCTCATTACACAGTGCACTTGTGGGTGTTCGTTTACGCAGTTAGGAATCAAAACATTCCACCTCAGAAGTCAAAGCAGAATGCAGACTTGGATCCTTCCCAACCATGCAGATACCCCCCCTTCCAGCATCCCATCTCCCCAAATATTCAGGGCAAAGCATCATGCCTCTCTCCCACCAGGAGCCCCTCCTGCCCAGCGGCTCTGTATCCTGTATTTTCAGCTCTGTATTTTCAATGGTGGCTGAGTCAGAAGTTATGCAACCCACCTGGAATTGACTTGTGACCCACCTCATGGTTCCTGACCCACAGTTTAAGAAATGCTGCTCTAAAAGCAACGCTAAATAACTCACTGCTTACTTGGGAGTGATTTGCCTCTGCCCATGTATCCCCCCCCAAAAAAAATGACATGAGATAAGGTTTGGGTTAAAAACTGGACCATGTTTATTGAAGTTGATGCCAGTCAATGGGCTGGGTAAGCCCTGAAGTGTGGGTTCTATACTTGTCTGCATTTCATTCATTGCTGGCAACCTTCAGTCTCGGAAGACTATGGTATCGCGCTCTGAATGGTGGTTCTGGCACAGCGTCTAGTGTGGCTGAAAAGGCCGATTTGGGAGTGACAATCCCTTCCACACTGGGAGCAAGTGCAGTCTGTCCCTGGTCTGTCTCCCTGGCTGTGGGCCTTCCTTCTTTGCCTCTTTGCCTAAGACTGCTGGCAAAGTGTCTCTTCAAACTGGGAAAGGCCATGCTGCACAGCCTGCCTCCAAGCGGCCCGCTCAGAGGCCAGGGTTTCCTACCTGTTGAGGTCCTCTCCTAAGGCCTTCAGATCCCTCTTGCAGATGTCCTTGTATCGCAGCTGTGGTCTACCTGTAGGGCGCTTTCCTTGCACGAGGAACTTTGTTGTTTGGAACTTTGTCCTGAGTCTGGTCCAACAAGAAGCTGACAGAACATACCAAGATCCAGGTCTACAGAGCTTGCGTCCTGAGTACACTTCTGTACTGCAGCGAGTCATGGACTCTCCGCTCACAACAGGAGAGGAAACTGAACGCTTTCCACATGCGCTGCCTCCGGCGCATTCTCGGCATCACCTGGCAGGACAAAGTTCCAAACAACACAGCCCTGGAACGTGCTGGAATCCCTAGCATGTATGCACTGCTGAAACAGAGACGCCTGCGTTGGCTCGGTCATGTCGTGAGAATGGATGATGGCTGGATTCCAAAGGATCTCCTCTATGGAGAACTCGTGCAAGGAAAGCGCCCTACAGGTAGACCACAGCTGCGATACAAGGACATCTGCAAGAGGGATCTGAAGGCCTTAGGGATGGACCTCAACAAGTGGGAAACCCTGGCCTCTGAGCGGTCCGCTTGGAGGCAGGCTGTGCAGCATGGCCTTTCCCAGTTTGAAGAGACACTTTGCCAGCAGTCTGAGGCAAAGAGGCAAAGAAGGAAGGCCCATAGCCAGGGAGACAGACCAGGGACAGACTGCACTTGCTCCCGGTGTGGAAGGAATTGTCACTCCTGGATTGGCCTTTTCAGCCACACTAGACGCTGTGCCAGAACCACCTTTCAGAGCGCGATACCATAGTCTTTTGAGACTGAAGGTTGCCAATACAACCTGCCAGGTGATGCCGAGGATGCATTGGAGGCAGCGCATGTGGAATGCGTTCAGTTTCCTCTCCTGTTGTGAGCGAAGAGTCCATGACTCGCTGCAGTACAGAAGTGTACTCAGGACGCAAGCTCTGTAGACCTGGATCTTGGTATGTTCCATCAGCTTCTTGTTGGACCAGACTCTCTTTGTGAGTCTGGAAAACGTGGTAGCTGCTTTACCGATGCGCTTTTTTAGCTCGGTATCGAGAGAAAGAGTGTCGGAGATCGTTGAGCTAAGGTACACAAAGTCATACTGAAAACACCTATCCTCAGGCACTTATCCTGGATGAGACAGTGCACAACTGTTTGTTCCCCTTTTGAATGTTCTCACCCTGATTCAGACATGTAGATCAGCTGCTACAGATCCATGCTTCTCAGTGCCAACCACTAAGGGGGGGTGGGGTGGGGTCAAAGACGCTGAATCATGCCACCTTCCCAAGCCGGGGAGTCTGAAGTTGACTTTGCATTCCAAGCCTGAGGGGTGACCTGCCAGCATCCCCAAACTGGACAGCCTCTTGAGATCAGTTGTGATTCCCCCAACGGATTTGCACTACAAATTCCTTTTTCTACTCCCTGCCCCACAGTATAACTGCCAGTTGTGACTACTCTGGCTAGCACCCCCTGGCTAGCCCTACTTAGAACCTACCGGGCTTGACAACTGGTTCATGCTCATGGGATGCCATCATCAAGAACCCTATAGCTGTGAAAGAGCAGGCAGACTAACAACACTTTGTGGGCCAGTTTCTTAACTTTTGTAAATGTGAAGTGATGAAACTGAATTATAGTGACTACCTCGCTGGGTGGTTGTGAGAGGTGAACGCAATAACAAATGTAAAGTGGCTGGCAGATGAAAAGTACTACTGTATATTCATGCAAAATAGTGTGTGAGGTTTAGCAGATCCAGTCAGTGGCTATGTTTTGTTTATACTGGCTTTCCTTTGGAGCAAGCCCTCTAATTTTTTTTTTTTTAAAGCACTTGGCACATGGAGACTGAGAGTTACAATTATGGACTGCAATCCAGTTACATTTAAGTACTCCCCCCCCCCAGCCAGCCAAGCCTCTGAGAAGAAAGTGTTTCCTCGCCTCGCACTTGTTTTCATCTGAAGAAAGCTGCGTCTTGAATTGGAATCCCCTTTTGTTTGGCGCAGTTGCCGTGGTGATGAATGAGCCCGCTCTGTATGTGTGTATGTCCTCATTCTCATATTTAGAAAGGCTGACTTGATCAACATGGGTTTTCATTCAAATGAGAGTGCCTGCTGCTCTGGAAATTATTTACCTCTCTGTTCTACCTAAAATGAAACACAAAACCCTATAGTGAATAGAACATGGCATTAGCAATCGTACTCGCATTAATTATTGGCACTGTTCCAGACTGTCGATGGCTTCTTCTCGATGCCAGCTAGTGGTGGGGCTGTGCAGTTGAACTTCTTGATTTTTTTCCCATTGTGTAGCATGCGATTTCCTGAACAGCTATTAACGCTGTTTGCTTACTATTTAGTTAGCATCCTTGGGGAGGAAAATGGTAATGAAGAGAACTGATGATAAATATGCAGTGCAGTGAAAGGTGATACTTCATCCCCCTCCTCCCAAAAGCAAAAGAAACTTTGAAATACACACACGCTCTGACTTCTAAACCGGTTGCCTTAAAAGTCAGTCATACTAACTACAGTTGTGCATACCCTTGCATAAGTGCCTAAACAGTGTTTCTCAAACTGTGGGTCGGGACACACTAGGTGGGTCATGAGCCAATTTCAGGTGGGCCGTGTAGCACCTGACTGAGCCACAATTGAGAATGAAGCTGAAAATACAGGGTGCAGAGCTGCTGGGCAGTGCGGGCTCCCAGTGGGAGAGAGGCATGGTGCTTTACCCTGAATTGTGGGAAGATGGGACACTGGAAAGGTGGGAAGTCTGTGTGGTTTGAGAAGGATCCACGTCTGCATTCTGCTTTGCCTTTCGAACTGCAATGTTTGAATTCTAAGCCATGCAAATTACAGCTGTATAATAGGACCTTTGGCCAGTTGTGGCTTAGATTTGAAGCCTAAATTGATGACATCACTTCCAGCCATGGCATCACTTCCAGTTAATGACATCAGTTCTGGTGGGTCCCAGAATTCTCAAAAGTGGGTCCTGGAGCTAAAAGGTTTGACAACCACTGGCCTGTAGGATTGCTGCCATAAACATTTGTTTAAAACATAGGTACAATATTTGGTTTGAGTTTTTTTTAATTTGTGCATAATAGCAAATGATGCTATGATATTGAGCATTGCCTCAAGTGCACATGTAAATGTGTGTGTGCAGAAGACAAAACTGAATTACTTTTCATATTAGTTTATTAGGAACTGATGGCATATGTTTGTGTTTGCTGCTATGGTTGTGGGTCTGGAGATATAATTTCCTAACAGATCATTTCCTTTGCACTCCCCTAAATGTCCAGAGAGCACCATCTTTATAATATTATTTAGGAGCATTTCTAACTTGGCAATTTTGTGCTTAGATGCAAATATCTGAGCTCAAAATGCATCTTTAAAGTACTGATCCATAGCGAAGTGTGCAGGTGTATATGAATTGTTGAGACCCCACCCCCACAATCAAAGTACTCTAATGCAGACAAAGAATGTTTTGAATTGTGAGAATAGCAGAAATCATTAGACTCTCCTTTGCTTAACTAGGTGCTTTTTATTAATGAACTGCCTAGAAAATGCAGTGCAAAACTGAGACTGGTACAATCAAATAACAAGATACTGTCTCAGTCTAATATTCAGTGTAAGCTCATATTTGAAATGCTGTAGCTCCATCTTCTACCTGAAAGCTATGCATATTGTACCTGTACTATGGTTCTTCAGAATTGTTCTAAATCTGTCTGAACTCTGCAGTGTGGACATGCAGAATGGGGCATTTTTTTGTTTTTGCCGTAAAGCAATATAGCCTGTTTAGCACTGTGGCTGAAAAATCCCACTTGTCCTTCTCTGCGTTGGTCACTGTCTCTCTGTTCTATAAACTGCTCTTGGCAGTTTAGAAGGCTGCTTGTTCCACTTTAACATGTCCTCTGGTTTACTCTAGCAAATCTTACAAAATCTGGGCATCCAGATCTTGAAGCAACAGGATCCATCTCCATATGCTCCAGTTCCCATATTTAACAGGGACAGTTCCCTATTTTCTGTTTCCTTTCCCTGGAAAATCACATTGTCTTTTGGAGAATGTTTTGTCAGTGTCAATTTCAAAGAGTTTTCATTCTTCAGTGTACAACACCTCTCCAGGATTTCTAGAAGTTAAATCTCTGGGGCACGGCAAAGCATCTTATTTTTTTTTTTTTACTGTTGGCCCCATGCATTTAACTGCTTTTTTATTTGATGCTTGGCATCAACAGAGGTTGAATCTAATCGGTCACTACTGTTGAATACCACAACTATGTTCTTCTGATGGTAACCTAAAGAATGAAAGCCTCTCCAAATTTATGGCATATCTGCTTCTTGAAGGCTTGCTGGAGTCCTCAGTGTGCACATTTCAGTTCCCCATGTTGAAAATGAGTTAAATGCATGTTCATGTAGTCCACCACTCTGGGATTTCAACATCAAAAAATTATTTGCCAACGTGAAACAGCCATCAGAATAAAGCTGTCCTATCAGTTGACATTGCTTTAAACACACAGCTTTTCAATGGAGGCCACTCGCTCATTCAGTGATACCTAGAGTGTCGCATAACTAGGTATCTAATAGACACATTCACATGTGAATTAATGCGCAACATCTTTCTGCTTTGACAGACCCCTTACGACTGCATGTGTGAGATTTATTTTCATGCTTCTCTTATCCCTATTCAGGTTTTATACTTGCCATGGAGAGTCAATGTGTGAAGGGGCAAGCAGGTGCGTGCTAGCTGGCTACATCTGTTACATTGTCACAGCAGCTAACTGTGCCTTTGAGTATCTATGTGTTCTGCCTCTGCAAAGACAAGTACTGAACATGTAGATGCTACCTTCTCAGGATTTAGAACCCCAGTTCTTTGAAGATGAGCACGGAGAACATGTGGGTGCCTGTCATGTGGCTAGCTGGCACATTACAGCAGAGGATATGGTTAGCAAGCATGCTCCAATTGTTCCTTCAGACTGTATGGAGGGGAATGACTGAAGAAGGCTTGTGTCTATGTGGTGTTGCCCTTTGGGACTGGATATAACTCAAGTTAGCCACTCATAGTTTTCATTCCAGTGTGCTAGAGCACCTCACTTGTTAGTGATATTGTGAGGTTAAGAGCTTGCTTTGAAGCTGCAACATGCAGCAGTTCCATAATTTTGCTTCAGTGTAATGCCATACCCTACAGTTTACGGTATTCTTCATGGGACTAGCATGCTTCTAAAGAGATTTTTTTAAAAGGTTGTCACATCTAAACTGCGTGTTTCAATCAGGATGTTGAGAGGCAATTGGGCCTCCTTTTCTGCTCCAGTACACTCAAGCCATTTCACGTCTTCATTCAGAACTTATAAGCGGTGTTGAAATGTCTCTGCTGAGCCCTTTAGAGAAACGTCTCTGTGGCAAGATTTGATTTGAAGCAAGTTTTCCTATGCACACAGTTGGCAGCAGCTGCAGCAATTATCTCACACAAGTGTTTAAATGCACAGAGATTGGAGTGGATGTCAACTGAAGTAATTGGATATTTTAATTAATTTTAGAAAGGAAATGGTTTTCAGGCCTTTTGAAAAAGCCCAGCTATCTGCAAATACATGTCCCTCTGTACATATTATGTTATCCTATTTCTGGCCTTGAAATAACAATGTTGACTTAAAATTAACATGAGCTTTAAAAAATGTTGTTTCTGTAGCTTCTAGGTAGTTCCAAAAATGGCATAGTACAGACCTCCATGTTACACTTGCAGAAGTCAAAGTTGTGGTTCCTTTAAGAACAGCATAGTGTCCAGGGACTGTCCTCCATGATAGATTTCAATAGCTAAGGGCCAGTGCCCTCCTGAATTCTCTTTTAAGCCACTGCAAAGAACATGGTATTAGAGCATTTTTTCAAGACAGAATTACAGAAAGTTGCAGAGAAGTGATTAGCTCTGTTAAGTTCCCCCACATGTTCCTGTGTACAGATATGCAGCTCTGGAGAATGGCTAGCATGAACATGCATGGTACCAACAGCTACGCTTTAACAGCTTTGCCGAGGTAGGTTCTGGCTCCCAATATGTACAGTCCAGCCTACGCTAGTTTCTCTTTGTGTGCTTTAGACATGGATACATACATAACTGAGAAATGTAACCATGTAAACAACTTGAAACTTAGAAATCTTGAACTTGTTTAATTTATGCTTAACACCAAATCTGTTTACCTATCAAACCTGTTAATCTAATCCAGGGGTGCCCAAACCCCGGCCCTGGGGCCACTTGCGGCCCTCAAGGCCTCTCTATGTGGCCCTCAGGGAGCCCCTAGTCTCCAATGAGCCTCTGGCCCTCCAGAGATTTGTTGGAGCCCACACTGGCCCAACGCAACTGCTCTCTGTGTGAGGGCGATTGTTTGGCCTCTTGAGTGAGCTGTGGGATGAGGGCTCCCTTCACTGCTTGTTGTTTCATGTCTGTGATGCAGTAGCAGCAGCAAAGGAAAGGCCAGCCTTGCTTTGTGCAAGGCCTTTTATAGGCCTTGAGCTATTGCAAGACCTTCATTCATTCATATAAGTTCATCTTTAATATATTCATTTATGTAAATTTATTCAAATTTGAAATGTAAATTAATTCGGCCCCTGATACAGTGTCAGAGAGATGAAGTGGCCCTCCTGCCAAAAACTTTGGACACCCCTGATCTAATCTATCGGCCATACATCAGAGTTCATAATTGGTGGTAATATCATTTCTTTAGTCCACAAATGCTAGGAGTTCAGCCCCGGCTGTGCCACAAACAGTGGGATGCTTCCGATGCAACGTTAGCCAACTGGTTGTCACAAATACGAACTATTCCTTCCATGTGGAACCTCCACCGTGCAAAAAAATTGACTTGAGTAAGTGCTTTGCAACTTGGGTAGCCCCAATCACTTGAGAATTGTACAGGTAGATGCAGAAAATATTCCATAAAGACCGGAACTTTCCTGTTTGCATCCAAAAGAAAACTGGGGCTGCTAGTAGGACTGCTCCTGGAACTTCTCACCACTCAAGGAAGTGTGAGGTGCCAATAATATTTGCAGTAGGCCATGATCAGCGCACCTTGTGCAACAGCCTTGGACAAAAGAAAAACCCTTGATCTGATGATTGTATGATCTAAATTAAATATGGGATCAGTGGGAGGAGGCCACAGGAGTGGCCACAGGCCAGTGGAAAGAAGGAAAGAATGGGGAAATATTAGGCTAACAGTATTAGACTGTTAGCTAGATAGAATGGTAGCTCGTAAGAAATTTCACACTATGCCATCCAATAGCATGTATATGCAGACTTCAGAAGATGAGAACACAGTGAGACAGTGTGCCACTCTCTATCATTGGAAGCGCTGTCAAGTCGTCAATGTGAAAGGACAGGATATTCTAATTCCCTGTTACGAATGAAATGCTGGAAAGCATGTCTGACCTACTTTGCATGGGTCTTGTGCACTTGCTGACTTAGCTGCACAGACAGACAGAGATTTGTGCACTTTCTGGATCAACTTCAGAAACCTCCCATCAGTTAAATGGAGTGGTCACCTCTCCCACAAGGAGAAAATTTCATTTACTAATCAAATTTTCATTTTTATCTGACACTCTGTTTGAAGATATATAAATAAATGTTAGCATTTAAATCCAAGCTTTAAACAAATAAAAAAAAAAAAACAGAGGCTCTGAAACAGAGGAAGAAGAAAAAGGTTCATTTCAGATCTGGTTGTGCGTCTATGTATTTAAAAGTGAGTGATAGAATGAAACTGTACCTCTTCAGGCTGCAAGTGGAGGCATTCCGGTGTTGAATGCTCTGTTTTGTAGAGAAAATTCTGCCAGCAGAAAATGGATACTGCAAGGAAAAGACATGGCATAGATCCTTTATGCCAGATGTGCTAGGTCTTTACTTTCAAGATGTTTTAATGTGAGGGTAAACTATAAAACAGTGTTTCCCAAACTGTGGGTCAGGACCCACTAGGTGGCTCACAAACCAAGTTCAGGTGGATTCCCATTCATTTCAATATTTTATTTTTATTATATTGGACTTGATGCTCCCATGGTCTGTAACCGCGTTTGGGGAAATGTTACAGTTCTGTACTTTTAACAGGCTACCATGTATTGGCTTTTAACAATGATAGTCAATGAGACTTACTCCTGGGTAAGCGTGGGTAGGATTACAACCTTGGACTTGGAAAAATCTTCCTGCTTGATTATGTCACTTAATGATGTCCTGACATCACTTCCGATGGGTCCTGACAGATTCGCATTCTAAAAAGTGGGTCCTGGTGCTAAATGTTTGAGAATCACTGCTATAAAATATTCCCACCACAACTGTGGTCTCAAGATGTACATTCCGTCTCTTGGAAAGAGGGAGATCAATGAAGTCGTCCCCCCCCAGATAGTTATAGTTCATAGTTACACTAGTTCGCAGAATGGTTGAGGGGTAAAGGAAGAAACAGGAGACACTTCCTGTTTGTTGTGCTTCTATATCAGATCCAAAGTGTCCTCGCTTCCTGTTCTCTTGTGCAGGGGTGCCCAAACCCTGGCCCGGTGGCCACTTGCGGCTCTCGGGCTCTCCCAATCCGGCCCGCGGGGAGCTCACTATCTCCATTGAGCCTCTGGTCCTCCACTAAGACTAACTGGAGCCCACACTGGCAACTGCAATCAGCGTGAGGGTGACTGTTTGACCACTGGCAGACCTAGAGAGGGGCAAACCGGGCAAATGCCCCAAGCGCCAACCCTCCAGGGGCACCCCCCAAGCCTCGTCCTCCAGCCGGAGGAGGAGCGCCCAGGAGCACTGCGGAGAGGCAGCTTGCTGCCTCTCCATCAGCCCCTTGGTGCTGACTGAGCTGCCCCTCTCCCCTCCTCTTTTATAGGAGGATAGGAGACAGGCGCCCTAGAGAGGCACTAAACAACTGGTATGCAAAGGAATACCACCTGAACAGGAAGGTCCTGTTTAGCCAACATGACTAATACCCATACCTGCCCTCATCCATGAATTTGTCTAATCTCCCTTTTAAAGTCCCCTGAGCAAATGGCCATCACCACATCCTGTGGCCGGGAGTTCCACTGCTTAATTATGCATTGTATAAAGAAAACACTGTTGAGTTTCTTCCAGTGGACACCAGTGGCAGGATCATCACCGTTTTTACCTTAAGGTGAATATTCCTTCTTAAAATAGATACCTTCAGTTTGTTTAGAATTTCTAAACAATTTCTAATGGAACATCTCAGCCAGAGCCCTAGTTTTAAGGGTGGCATGGTTAGAATAAGACAGATGCCCTGAAATGGCATTTAATTATCACATCTTGCCTTGGGCCTTTTCAGGAGTTACTGTCATAGGATGCCTTCATTTTGTGGTCATCTAAGAATTCATTTGAGGTGGTGAAGCAGGATGCCCTCATCACAACAGATTAAACAAAAAACTGGAATTGATTCATTAACCCAATTACATCATTTCTTCTGCAGTCACACCCCTTTGAATACATACCTTTAATTCCCAGCACAAATATTTGCAACAATTCATTTTCTTTTTTCGGAGAAACAAAAGGCAAGTACCAACACTGGAATGTGGTGCGATTAAGTGTATATACTTAATACAGTTGGGTTGTGCTTTTCACTATACCAATAGGCAAGATTATAAAATGTAGCAGTTTTGACAATGAACAAAATAATTGCTGAGCTCAAAATCAATATGCTGGTGAAGTTTTTATCAGCTCAGCCTCAGATTAATCAAACTGTGACACTAAAGAGATTTGCACCCTTAATGTTGAAAATTTGCGCTGAAAAATACATTCCTACCTTTACTGTTCAATACTGCATTGCTTCTGTAGGATTTTCATGGTTTGGAACCTAGTTATGGTGTAAATTACTTGTGAAAGATTCACACTACCTTTCTTCTATTTTTACTCTTGGAGTGGCGTTCCAACAGCACATAAAAATGGACAAAAATGGACCTTTGTCACTCTCAAGTGAGTCCGTTACCCAAGTATCACAGCTTCTGATTAGTGTCAGCCCAGGTTATCCAATATTGCACCACTTGTCATCTTGCAGAAAACCACAGGCCACACTGCCAGTTCCTTTGGGGCAATGGAAGATTTCCATCTATATTCCAAGTGCAATGAGTCAATATTTGTTAGATTAAAGGGATGTTATATTTCTGACAAACTAATCCAACATAAGAACAGCCCCACTGGATCAGGCCATAGGTGCATCTAGTCCAGCTTCCTGTATCTCACAGCGGCCCCATCAAATGCCCCAGGGAGCACACCTGATAACAAGAGACCTGCATCCTGTGGCCCTCCCTTGCATCTGACATAGCCCATTTCTATGTGAGCCAACTAGTGTTCTGGCAGTGCAAGGTCCTTTATAGCTAACACAAAAGGTGACATGCCATTTGGAGCAACCGAGCCACCGCAGCAAGCAGCACTGGTGACCCACCAGTGGTCTCTCCACATCCCTGGATACTAGTAAGTCAGCACAAGGGGCAGGAGGAAAGCAGGGCAGGGCAGAATGTTGTGGGGTGGAGAAAGAACAGGAAGTAGATAGGGCAAAACAAGGGGCAGAGCGAAACCTGGAAGAGGGCGGTGTCAATGGCAGCTGTGCCACCAATATTCTCTCCCTAATTTAGGCATCAATTGCTGGCACAGGTTCTAGAAGACCCATTTCAGAGTTCCCTTATCCCCAGGACTACCCCCCCCCTTGCAGAGTGAAGGGGTTTTCCAGCAGCTTTATTGGCAGGGGATGGGAAAAATAGGGGCCTACAGCTGTAAACCTATTCACACTTTTTCAGGAGTAATCCCATTGAAAACAGTGAGACTTCCTTCTAAGAAAATGTGCATAGGACTGCATCACAGGGGCCAATGACTTTTGAATTTCAACAGGTTGCAACAGCAAAAAGGAGGGGGCTATAGTTCATGGTAAACAATACAAGGATCAGTCCTTGGCTACTCGGGTTCTAGAACTTCAGATAGTTGGATTTGGAAGAACCTCTGCCTTAGTCCTTGGGGAGCTGCTGCCAACCATAGCAGATAATACTGGCTAAACACCAATGGTCTGACTCACAAGAAGAGCCCTGCTGAATCAGGCCATAGGCCCATGTAGTCCTGCTTCCTGTATCTCACTTTTGGTGGAACAAATGCCCCAGGGAGCACAAAAGACAACAATAGATCTGCGTTCTGGTGCCTTCCCTTGCATCTGGCATTCTGAGGTAGCCTACTTCTAAAATCAGGGGGTTGCACATATCCATCATGGCTTGTAACCCATGATGGACTTTTCCTCCAGAAATATGTCCAGTCCACTTTTTAAGGCATCCAGGCCACATGTCATCACCACAGCCTGTGGTAAGGAGTACTAGACTAACTACACACTGGATAAAGAAATGTTTTCTTTTGTCTGTCCTAACTCTCGCAACCATCAATTTTAGTGGACGTCCCTGGTTCTGGTGGTGTGCAAGAGGGAAAAGACTCTCTCTCTATCCCAGCCATTTTCAGCCACTGTGCTGTGGCACACTGGTGTGCCGCGAATGGTCCCCAAGTGTGCCAGGGAATTTGGGAGAGGGTCATTTATCAATAGGGCCATTAGGGGATGTGAGCCATTGCCAGCACAGTGTGCCTTGTCAATTGTCAAAAAGGTGGATGGTGTGCCTTGACTATTTTAGTTTCTTGCCAGTGTGCCGCGAGATGAAAAAGGTTGAAAATCACTGCTCTATCCACTCTATCCATCCCCTGCATAATTTTTTATGTCTCAATCATGTCCCCCCTCAGGGGCCTTTTTCTAGACTGAAGAGTTCCAAACGCTGTAGCCTTTCCTTGTAAGGGAGGTACCCCAGCCCAGTAATCATTTTGGTCATTCTCTTTTACACCTTTTCCATTTCCACTATATCCTTTTTGAGATGTGGCAAACAGAAGTAGATGAAGTACTCCAGGTGTGGCCTTGCCATCGATTAGTACAATGGCATTATAATATTAGCCGTTTCATCCTCAGTACCTCTTCTGATAATCCCAAGCATAGAATTAGCCTTCTTCACCACCTCCGCACTTTGGTTGACACTCTCATTGAGCTGTCCACCAGTACTCCAGTACCCCGCTTTTCACCCCTCTCCATTGTGAAAATTGTCCATTGATGCCCACTCTGTTTCTTGGTCCTCAACCCATTCCTAATCCCAATACTGAGATAACTCAGTATTTGGCATTTTGAGATGGCTAGGTCAGTTGAGTTGTCTTGGAACGTTCCACCAGAATGGGACCAATTTCCCTTTCCATTTGTGCCTCCTTAGACCAATTCATACAGCAAATAAAAAGTATTTCTATCTTGTCTTTTCCCCCCAAAGGGGACCCAAAGTCAATGAAATAGGTGGTTACCTATAAAAACTCCCAACTTGCTTCAGATTACAGAGCAGCCCTCTTTATTCATAGGGGTTCCGTTCCTGGAACCCCCGCAGATACCAAAATTCGTGGTTTTCTGAATCCTTGGATTTGAGCCACCTGGACACTTCAAATGCAATTGGAAGAAGGTTCCAGTCACAACTGGAGCTCTTCTGAGGCCCACAGAGGCTTTGTGCAGCCTCTGCAGGCCTCTGAAAGCCTTAGATTCAATCAGAACAAGGTTCCAGTTGAGCCTGGGAAGTCTTCATTAGTACCCAGCAGCAGGTTCAGAACCCACAGATGATGAAACCATGGGTGCCAAATCTGCAGATATGGAGGGTCGATTGTACTACGTTATTTATAAATTTAAGGAAGTGAAATGTGTGACCCAGAATACCAACTGCATGAACAGTCATTCAAATTTAGTAAAGGAGTTTTGGCAAACCAAGATACAGATCAGATATCTACCAATACTTTGTCAATTAAAAATACCCCATCCAATGACCAACACACTCTTGGTACCACAGCGCAATAAATGGTCAGCGTTCAACCTCAATAACAGAAACCAATTTTTTACAGGCAGAAGTATTGCTATGTTCACATGTAACATCAGTATCTCCAGACACTGAATAACTTTTGATTGCAAAAGGAGGTTGAAATTTGGCATCTCACAGCCACTATATGAAAGATGTTAACCAGCATTTCCTTTATATGATCACGTAAATATTCATTCTTTTGGTTGAGAAAACTCCACACGCTGTGCAATGCCTTAAAAAAAATGAAAGGACAACCATATTGTTGAAAGGTCAAATGCAGTCTAACAAATTCACTGCAGCATAGTTTTTCATCAACGGGGCAAATAACTTCAATTCTAGATAGTGCGTTAAATAATTCAGAGTGACAAAAAAGAATTCATAACTTCCAATACTGATAGCAGATCTCTTAGCGCAGGGCACTGGCTTGCCTAAGCGATTCCAGGACCCAGAGGGTCTTCGTGAGCTGGGGTCCCTGCAGTTTTAAATGTTGTGAGTTGCCCCTGATGGTGCCTTAGGGGCTGGAAGGACAGGATGCAGGTGTTCTAATGAAGAAAACGTATGGCACAGCTCAATTGCTGAAGCTATTGCAGCTCTGCTCCCATCCTACCTGCCTGGAGGGGAGATCACCTGAGAACCAAAGCTCACTTTGAGCTTCTTGAAGGAAGCAGGGGACATAGGTGTGCAATAAATTACATGGCGCCAAAGAGAATGGAGGAATAGTCATTTGATGACAAGTAACTCTAGGCAGTAAGTAATGGGAGTTGTAATGTTCATTATGAGAGTACAGGGAATGCACTGGCTTTACACAAGAGCAGGGGTATCCAAACTTTTTGGCCGGAGGACCACATCATCTCTCTGACAGTGTTGGGGGCAGGGGAAAAAATTAACATTTCAAATTTGAATAAATTTACATAAATGAATATATTAGAGATTGAACTTATATGATAGTCTTGTAATAGCTCAAGGCCTATAAAAGACCTTGCACTAAGCAAGGCCAGCCTTTCCTTAGCTGCTGTTGCTGCATCACAGACATGAAATAACAAGTGGTGGAGGAAGCCCTGGTCTCACAGCTCACGCGAGAGGTCAGTCACCCTCACGCTGAGAGCAGTTGCCAGTGTGGGCTCCAGTTAGTCTTTGGAGGGCTAGAGGCTCATTGGAGACTGTAGGCTCCCCATGGACCTGATTGGGAGACCCCGAGGACTGCAAGTGGCCCCCCCGGTCCAGGGTTTGGGCACCCCTGCTCTAGTCTAATGCAAATGCAAGTCCGTAACTGAAAGCCGAGAGCTTCTTCCTTAGTTGTATTACTAAATGGGACAAGACAAGATTGAAAAGACACAGAAGAATTAGAAGGTGGTGGCAGCATGCTTTCTCCTTGCCTAAGGTGCTCATCCTCAGTCTAGTTTGGGGATCAACAACTGACAGCCAAATCTGGCCACTTGAGGGTGTGGCCTGCCCCCCCCCCCTAAATCAAATGTAGAAGCAGGGAGTAGCTGCAGTTGTAACAACAGAATTCTGGCACACCATTTTGCTAGGTGAGAGAAAGTTAGGACCTTCTGACCCACTCCCTTCTTGGAGGGTCAGAGACGGTCCGTGGAGAAAAGCAGGCCATGGCAGGTTCTGCCAGGTGACCATAGCAATTTTGCGTTTGCAGAATTGCCATCAACACAGATTTGGAGAACAAATGAGGTTTAGTTTGCAAAAACCGATGAGAAGGTGGCAAGAACAGTTTCTGGACTGTACCACATCCTACTGAAAGCGAGCAAATTGCACAGTGGAAATACTTCCCCACAGAAACATATTCTTGGCCTGTATTATTAAGGAGAAGGTGAGCCTACAGCTCCTTTCCCTGACATGCTAGTCTTCTAAATGTAAGATGATTTTGTGTTTATTAAGCATGAAATCTTGCAACTCCACACTTGCTTTTGACATTATTCAGCCCAGGAAATGTTTTGCCCCCTAAACCTGCTGCTGGTGTAAATTAGACCTAAGCTGATTGCTTATCTTTTGAAATAGTTAAGCCTGCTATGGTCTTAAATGTCCACAATATAATCCTTAGGCCAGTGGTTCTCAAACTTTTAGGGAGACTTACTCCCTAAGTAAGTTTTGGTAGGGGAGGGGCGAGGGCAGCAATGCGATCCCCAGGGTCGTATCGCTAAGTGGGGGTGAGGGGAACTTTTTTTCTCCACTACTGTAGGACTGCTGGAGGCTCCAGGAGGTGCGGGAGCAAAATAAGAAAGCACAAAGCCCTTCCTCTTTATGTTGCAACCAAGAATGCTTTGCACTCGTTTATTTCACAATGTTCCAAGCATTGGGGAACCCTGCAGAGGGCTCCCTGCACCTCCTGGAGCCTCCAGCAGCCCTACAGTAGTGAACGTAAGTGAAAGCACCCCACCTTGCCCCCCTTAGTGACACGATCCTAGGAATCACATCACTGCCCTCTTCCCTTCCCCTGCCCTTTAAAGGGACGGAGGAACCTTTACGTGATTTGGTGGGTCGTGACCCACTTGTCTTAGGCAAATTTCTCTTGCTTTATCAGTTGCCCACCTTGCTGGCTTGTTGTGAAGATAAACAGTAGTAGTAGTGAAAGTAGTAAAACATTTTGGTCTTTGTAGAGAGCTATTGATCAGCTAACCCTCCACCCAGTACAATCCTTAAGCAAATACCAGTAGAGGGGTGGGTGGGTGTGGGTGGGTGGTTTTTCTTTTTCATCTATGCTGGCAAAATAAACCGTCATCTGCAGTTTGGGGATTTCCTGGCAATTAGCTGTCTGATTAAAGGCTTGGTAATTATTACATTTTGGTGTCTTTATCCGCCCTGTTGTTAACCTTCAGGATATGCCCTGCCTTTTGGCTGCTGTTCCTTCATTCTCTATGCAATTTTGGTTCATCAGAAAAGTCATATAAGTTTACACTGGTTCAGTGGTAAATGCATTTAATGTAAAGGGGAGGGATTTCTGTATGCTTATTCCTTTGAGAGAGAACCTCCTGGGTCAGAGACCAAGCTAGCAGACAAGAGGGAGTTGAAAGGACAGACAACAGCAACAGGGTGCAACTGTGATTCTGTCTGGGCAGCTGGCCTGATCTTTGGAAACAGGTAACAATGCCTTGGATGGAACTTAATGCATTTCCATCTCCATTGTAGTGACTGGTGGTTCTGCCTCAGTTAACCTATTTGACAGGTGATTGATGCTGCACAGCTTTGGAGTATTTAGAGCAGGGGTGCCCAAACCCCGGCCCTGGGGCCACTTCCAGCCCTCAAGGACTCCCAATGCGGCCCTCAGGGAGCCCCCAGTCTCCATTGAACCTCTGGCCCTCCGGAGATTTGTTGGAGCCCACACTGGCCAGACGCAACTGCTCTCAGTGTGAGGGCGACTGTTTGAGCTCTCGCGTGAGCTGTGGGATAGGGGCTCCCTCCACTGCTTGTTGTTTCATGTCTGTAATGCAGCAGCAGCAGCAAAGGAAAGGCCAGCCTTGCTTTGTTCAGGGCCTTTTATAGGACTTAAGCTATTGCAAGACCATTCATTCATTCATTCATTCATAGAAGTTCATCTTTAATATATTCATTTTTGTAAACTTATGTAAATTTATTCAAATTTTAAATGTAAATTAATTCTTTCCCCCCCCCGGCCCCCTAACACAGTGTCAGAGAGATGATGTGGCCCTCCTGCCAAAAACTTTGGACACCCCTGATTTAGAGGAAGGGGGTGTAGCTTGGGGGGGGACTTCCCATTTGGCAGATGGGGTCATAGCTCAGCAGTAGAACACCCGCTTTGTATGCTGAAGGTCCCAGAAACAGTTCCTCGCCTGGAAAAAATAATAATAATAATAATAATAACTTTATTTATACCCCGCCCTTCTCCCCAAAGGGACCCAGGGCGGCTTACAACCATTAAAAACAGATAAAAACATGATTTAACAAACAGATAAAAACATAATAACACATTGACAGATATGATGATAACAAAAAAAAACTGTGGTCAGATAAAAAGTCAGGTAAAAAAAGAGCATATAGCAGAAGATCATAAGGAATCAGGCCAGTAAAAAATACTGAAAGATGTAGAAAAGATGTTTAAAAGGCCATGAGCTCAGAAGGCTTGTTTAAATAGAAGGGTCTTTAGGCCTCACCGAAAAGTCTCAAGAGAGGGAACTGGGAGAGCTTCTGTTAGTTGTCAAGAGATGATACTGGTGGTTAGAATCCACTTATAAGGCAGCTTCTTATGTACACTGCAGCCTATGACCTTCTCAAACTGGGAAGCTGAGTGATATGGGAGGCCCAGCTGAAACACAATTCTTAGAGCTTCTTTTTTTCCTTGATATGGGCGGCATGCCTTTGAGGGAGATTACCAGGACCTGGTTTGTGAGCCTTCATCCTCCCTGACTTTGACCTCTGGACTTTAGTAGCTAACCAGCCTGCTCCACCCAATGTGCTCACCCTGCCTCAAGCTTGCCAGTTATCTTGGCAAGGAATGTTGAGGGTGGCTGCAGTGTAGAGTACACGGTGCCCTATCAAAGGTGACCTGTTATCACTGATAAATAGTTACGTCATGTAGGAACCACAAGGAGGGAATGGCACTTGTGCTGTCTCCAGTGTTGATCAGCTGTTAGGGCCAAGAACTTGCCTGCCTGGAAGGTGATCAGGGATGTGAGCAACTCCTATACTTCAGAATTGCTCTTACAATGAGAGCACAGACATGAGATGTTTAGGGCACAGTTGTATCCAGTGCAGGAATACTGCTTGTGCCAACCAGTTGTTGAATGGAGAGGTTTCTGGTTTTACGTGCAAATGTCTTTGACCATATAGATTTTCATGAATTGAGATATTTTGGGATGTAGAAATGTAGTTTCCTTGAACCATTGCAAAATAACCTCTGTGATGATTCATGCATCTTCATCCTTGCTCATCCCTTTCTTCCTCCTCATCAATGAATTAATTTTGTTAAAAGCCATGGGTCATCACAAATTGCAGGCAGTTATGTTTGAATATAAAAATTATAGAATTAAAGAGATCTAAGAGCGGCTCCTAGCTTGAATTTATAAATAGTTCAAGATTCAAACAAGGAAATGCCTGCCATGACCTCTCTTTATGTTACATGATTGCTGTTAGAAAGACTTGTTCTCAGAAGTTTGACACGAGGAAGTTATGCACTGATGGGATTCATAATCCCATCCATAATACCGTAATGGAATTTCGCCAAAACTTTTTTGCCTGTGTTCATTGCTGTTTCTCTGATTGCTCTGCCACCTTTTGGAGGATATTTTTGTCTGGTCTCATACACTTTCAAATTCAAAATTGGCATGCTGTATAAGTCATAGTGGGAATGGGAAATCTCCAGTGTTTTCTGTGCAGACCCAGCACATTAACTGGGTGCTAACTCTGAAGCACAATCCAGGCTCCCTCCCACTCTTCTCTTGGTCTAGAATAGAGCAGCTTCTCTCAGCTGTGGGACCACATGACCCTGGCATCATCCTCCAGCTTTGCAGACATGAAAATAATTGGCGGTGATGTGAGCCTCTTACGTCACTCCACAGGCTCAGTCGGAAGGGGGCAGAGGCAGCGGTGGGTGCAGTGGGGCTTTTTGGTCTGGAATCGGAGAAGGAGAAGCTGGCACAGCACAGCAGGGAGATTGAAAAGCCACTGAAGTGGGAGGTGGTGGTTGGTGATGGCTGCAGTGGGGCTTTCGAGGGCCACCAAAAAAGACCTCAGCCTGTGGGCCTCGTGTTGGACCACCCTGGTCTAGTATATTCTCTGCTCCACGCTGCTTTTCAGAGTCCTGTTAGGGAGCTGTATTTCACCTTGTTCAATAAATCTACTAGTTACTGACACTTGTGGAGCTTGTGGGTGCTCAAAGTCCCACAAGCACATACAGGATAACCCATTTCCACATTGCTGCATCTCTGAAGGGAGGGACAGAAGTGCAAGACAAAGGTTTTATACACACACACACACACCTCACAAATAGTCATGGCCCCCTATTGCATGACATTCAACAACCTCCAAGGTATGTTTGATTTTTGCACAGACTGCACTGTTAAGTCTCTGTAGACTATATCCCAGAGGGATGGTGTATATTAGAAAAAAAGAGTGTCTTTTGGCACCTTAAAGATTACCAAATTTATTTCAGCATTTGTGGTCTATAGTCCACTTGATCAGATGCATAAAGTGAACTCCTCAGCAAGTCTGTGCACAGGTATAGATTTGTTGATCTTGTGAAAAGCTTAAAAGTATATAAGATACAGACAGTGACAATTCACAATTGGTGATATAAGAGCCTCCTATTGTTGCTAAGGGCACAATCCTGAAGGTGCCCTAGGCCAGTGCCCTTTTGCCAGCCGAAGAGTGTCACAAAACTGCCATAAGGAACTTCTGCAATGAGTCAGGAGAGAGTGGCTGGTACCCAGGGCCACGCCAGACCCTGCAGAGCTGACATAGGGGCAGGTTAGCACCAGCCTTTCCAGGTCGGCACAGGGGTCTGGGGAAGGTGGGGGATGGAATGCGGGTGTTTCAGAGTGGGTGGCGGGTGGGCCCATAGATGGGCTGTGGTAGAGCAGGGATGGGGCCAGGATCTGGCACATGTGCTGAATCCTAACCTCGGTCCTTGGCAGCCTGGAGCAGCTCCAGGTTACTCGAATCTGCGCCACTTCTTGAGGTGGCACAGATCCGAGTAGCTAGCCCCATTGGGGCTGCTGCGGTGTTACCTGAAGCAAGGGGAAGGACTTCCTCTTGCTCCAGGCTGAGACACACCCAGCCACAACCCCATGTTGGATACTGGGCGGGGCAGCCAGCCTCCCCATTCCAGCACGGGTTAGGATTGGGCTGCTCATTGTGTATTTCTCAGGGAGTTTGCTTCAGTTCATTGGGTCTTAACCAGTGACTGTCAAAACAGCAAAGCTGGGTTGACTGACACTTTTGTGAAATTGTATCTTCCCCCCCCCCCCCAACGAATCAAACAATAATTGAGAATGCAGAGGGATGTGTGTGAGATCCATTATGCTCCTGAAACTGCCAATGCAGTCAGATCAGGCTGCTTTGTTATTACACAGTAGTACAAGCATAAAATCAGCTGTGGTTTTGAAATCTCAGGCTCTTGTTAACAGTGTGTGGTGAAAGCTATGTGTAGAAAGAGGAACATTTTCCCATCTTCCTCCTGTGGGTCACACCAATTGCCATTAGAATAAAATCTGCAGGGCAGAGAATTTTCACTGTGCTATTACTTGCACCTCATATTCTAGTCTATTCACGTGCACAACAGCACTAACCTTACCAGCCTTTTCAGTAATTATGTTCCTTATCCTTCACCCAATCCTGTAATGTCCTCATTTCCTTGTAATTTAGATTATTCCCATGCAGAGAGAGAGAGAGAGATGGGGAAACTGGTGGCTGAGCTTTGTCAGTAGCCCAAGAAAAGCGGTGGTGGGGCTTGGCCAGTCACCTCTGATTCATACTGCACTTCTAATGAAAGTATGTGAAAACCAAGAACTTAATATTTTTTTTATTTTAAAAATACCTATGTGACTGTCATTTCAATCACTCTTGACAATCTTGAGCTCATTATTGCTCACAGCTGTTCAGTGGTGATTTTAAGTCAAAGTCCAATATAAACTATGAGTGTCACCGTATCTTTATAATAAAAATTCCTTCAGTCACATTGTAACCCATTCTTCAGGTTTCCACCCATTTGTTATCCATGTACAGTGCATATACTTAAGGTTCTTCAACGTTTGCAAGTTGCCTTCTTAAGTATTGCCCACCGGGTACATCTTTTGGAAAGGCGGGTCAGCAGTCTTGTATATCGCACCTTGTGTAAAATTTGCCTCTTGGAAGCAATTTGCATCTTGGAATCAGTAAGTCATCTAGTGTTTTTGCAATTAAGTTCAGTGAGGAGAACGAGACAGAGCTATTATTAAACTAAGATTTGTGGGGAAATCTTAGGGCACTGTAAGATCTTGTCATTGCTCTTCTTTCTCTTTAATTAGTGGTATAGTTAAACACTAGTTTATTCACTGTGTGATGAAAATGTTTTCCTCTCCCTGGTTTGCTCAGTACTTGTATGTCTCACATTGAAGACTAAGAAAACTGTGACACTGACATTAAACTGTACTCTTACACTACAGCTGATGGTGGATTTTTGTGTTGCCATCTTTAAAAACCGAAATCCAGGATCAACAATGCAAAGACTGAGAAATGTTTTGAGCAACAAAAATGCTATAGAAACCGACAGCAGTGATAGCTGGTAGCATAAACCGTTGTAGCTTAGTAATGAGTAGGCTGCAAACAGAGAATTATGTGTTTTGCTTACATTGAGAGCTATCTGTAGAGAATATAATATTCACCCCCCCCTTTGAAGGGATTATATTTGACTAGATGAAGCAGACAGATAATCGCCTTCATACAAGCTAATGGGCCATTGTATTAATTAGAACCATCAGCTAAGAATGACAGACTTCCTTTTGAATAGGCTGAATGATTGAGAAGGGAGGAGAAGTTCATGAATTTTTTTTTTCCTGAAAGGAAATGAAGGGGAAAGACTAGCTTTATTGTAGGAGTGCCAGGGGGTGCCAGCCACTTCCTTGTTCTTCCTTTGCACAGATAGGTTAAGATTTGTTCCTGCTGGAATTTTCCTCTCCTTCTGTGTCCCCCCCCCCCCCAGCCTGTGCAAGCAGTCTGTAGCATGCTTGGAGAACAGGGTACAGATGGTTTACATGCTGACGAGGTTTTTAATCCACAATGCACGGCAGTTAGAGAGGAGTTGTACTGCCCTGTGGTCAAAGATTTGCAATGCGCAACTGTTCTGGAAGGGTGGGGAATGGAGCACTAGAGGCCAGAGGAACGGGAATGTGATGAGATGGAAGAGACAGTGTTGGAGCAGGATCCGTCACTCAGTTGATGGGCCAAGGCCTGTTTTTCATTTACTAGGCCAAGGGGAAAAGAATATGGATCTGATATCACAGTTGGCAGCACCTTCTGGGAGAATGCTGACATGCCAGCCATTTTGACAAGAGGAAGAAATGTGTAGTAGGTTTCTGGATTGTTGTCCAGTTGCTGTCAGCCATAGGTATCACATTCCTATTAAGAACATGATAACATGAGAAGAGTCCTGCTAGACGGGTTCAAGAGGTAATCTAGTCCACCACAGTAGAAAACCAGATGTTTTCAGGAAGTCCAGAGGCACAACATGAAGGGAATAAATCCTCCCCATTGCCCTGTTACCCTATCTCACCTCCCACTAATATTTAGTGAACTACTGCTTTGGGATCAGCAGCTCTTATTTCACTATCCTGGCTAATTACCATTGATAGACTTATCACTCCAAAATTTTGCTTAATCCCAGTTTAAAGCCATCTTTAAAGGCTGAAGGGCTAAAGCAGGGCTTTTCAAACTGGGGCATCGCAACGCCACTTTCCCCTTAAGGGGTGGGGCCACTTTCCCCTGAAGGGGTGGGGGCAGGCAGCTAAGGGGCACTAGTCCCTTCAGCAGCTGTTGGGGGTGCAAGCGTCTGCAGGGCTCCCTGGGCTTAAAAAGTGAAAGCGCAGCTATCGTGCTCCACTTCTGGTTTTGCAGAAGTGGAGCGTGATAGCCCCCCTTTCACCTTTGGAATGTCAGGGAGCCCTGCAGACACTTGTACAGGGCAGTCACTTCCTGGGGATTGCGTCGCTGCCTACCCCCCGCCCCCGCAAGAACATACTGCAATTCAAAGTCTCCTGGAGAGTTTGAAAACAGCTGGGCTAAAGACTTGCAATGAAAAATTGAACTCCTTAAGTTTATAGCAGCATATTATGCTTAGCCTGTTGGTTCCTGGGGGGCCAAAAAAGCTACTTTATACTCAATCAGCAGACCATGGCGCCTTTGGTCAGTGTTGCCAATGCTGGCTCGTAGCAATGTTGTTGTCCAGGATTTTGGACAAGACACTTTCTCTGCCATACCTGGAGTTGCCAGGGATTGGACCGCTTGCATGCCAAGCATGTGCTTTGCCACTGAGCCACTTATTAATGAGTTAAAAGTTGCTTAGCCACTTTGATATGAGGAATACTAAATCTGTTTTGCTTTTCCACTTCCCTCTTGCCTAGTGCACACAGCCGTTCCAGTCCCACCCTAGCCTCCATATCAGGTAGCTGTTGCTCCTTTTCGCCCCTACACCTTTTGCTTCTTCCACCCCCCCCACCCCGCTTCCCTTCCCTTCAGCAGTTCATTAAGGCCCCATTCATTTCAAGATGGATTACTCCATTCTGGGACAGTTACCAGTAGATAATTAATTTAGTATAAACAGAATTATAAAAGCTTTATTGTGTTTTCAAAAGCACCATGACGTTATCAAAGGAATACTATGGCAGATTGCAGATAGGGAACTCATATAACTGATAAAGCCTTCTCTCCCGTTCCTAATATGCAAGAAATAGTTTGTGTGTTGATTGCCATTAAGGTATGGTTTCTCTTTAGGGAAGTGTTTGGACTCTTGCCGCTTCTTCCTCTCTTAGCCTTTGTTATACCAGTGATGTAACTGAAGTTGTCATTCCAAATTGTATGGATGCCTTTCTGTGTACTTAGCTGCTTTGTGTGAATAAACACTCACTTTTGGCAAATTATAACCATACTCAATGAACTAACTCCATCTGACAAACCATGATTTGTGAGTTACCACCAAGCTGGTGTCTGAAGCTATGATTTGAAGCTGGTTTACAAACCACGGTTTGGAGATCTGAATTGCTAAATATGGTTTGGGATATTGCTCTGCCCTCAGTGGCCCATTTTTTGAGGATGGCATCCAGGGATTTTCAGGAAGGGTGAAGGACAGAGGGAACTGCACGAACCATGGCTTGCCATGAACACAACTTGCGGTTTGACAGCAAGGGTCTAGTGGGGGAGGGGAATGGAGCTCTGGAATTTCTCCTGCAGTAGAAGCAGTGATGTGATGAGCAGGAGTGCTCAGTGCTGCCTTTGAAACTTTTTTCCAAGGACTTTAAAACCCAAAAATCTGCAAAACAAAAATTATTTGGTTTTTCTTTATTATTTAATGGGGTATATGGATGATGACTGTTACTGCATCTGCTGACACTATACCACTGATATCAACCACCTACTATGTTTTAAAAGCAATTATAATTTATAATTATAATGTTTTTAATTATACATTTACGTAGTAATGTAGCTGGCGGCCCCCGCCCCTTAAGGGGAAACAGGCCAGGGCCCACCGGCTGGGGTGTCGCAATGCCCCAGTCTGAGAAGCCCTGCCGTAACCAAATAGTGCCTGCAGTTGGTGATAATCTGAACATATTGTTCTAGCTCCTAGATATGGCTTTTCAGTCCAGGGAAATAGTGTGTTCATGATCTCTTATAGTCATGTGTAGAAGTCTTTGCTTCTCTGCAAATGGCCTGACAAATTCTTGGTTGGCCATGAAGTTCACTGAGTAGCTTCAGGCTAGTTGCTATCTCTCAGCCTAATTATCTCTTGAGAGGAAAAAAATGGGGCTGGGGGGAGAAGAGAACATAATGTAAGCTGCGTTGAGCTCCTTGGAAAAAAGGTGGGATAACAATTTGAATAATGAACCCCAATCTTAGTTTCCACAGGTGAAATGTGCACCGTCAGCAAAACAATTTCTATGACTGAAATAATATTACTTCTTTCCATTTAATTTCCCATTTTGTTTCCTGCCATGTTGAAAGATTGACAAATGCAATGTAATAAAGGATTTCAAATACCAGAATGTGCCTTCCTCTTCGCAATGATATTTACCTGACCTTTTCAAGAATTAGTGGCTTGTTAGCTTTTCGCTTTGTTTGCTTATCTGTGAAAAGATACGTGAGGTGGAAGTTGTACTGTAATCATCCAGGCCTCATAGTCCTATCAAGCATGCTTGCCCTCTTGTATAAAAGCATCATTGTTTGTATTTTTCTGTGGCAGGGAACAGGCCAGAGGGCCCTTATCAAGCTCTTTTGGGGGATTCCCAATTTACATTCCACACTCCAGACACAACTGAACCAACTTTAGGACTGCAGAGTTGCTGCCCTTATTAAGCCAAAAGAAACGGATTCACGCTGTGGAGCACATGTGTGCCAGTTGTTCTATGCTCCAGCTTTTGGACATCCTGGAGGCATCTGGTTGGGCATTCTGGAAATAACATGCCTGACTTCATGAACTTTCTGGTCTAAGCGAGTAGGGCTTCTCTTCTCTTCTTATGCCCCGTTTTCCCTGTCCCTGGTCAAACATATTCCTTGTTTTGTGTTTGGAGAAGATGTTGGGGGTCTCTAGAAGTTAAATCCAAGTAAGATGAAGACAGGTGTGTGTGTGCTTGGAAATAGAGGCAAATAGGCACAGAATGTCACTTCACAACTGTCTGCCTTCCATCCCTTTCCTATAATGCTTATATGGATAATAAGCTTATATAATAATATATAATTTATAATAATAAGCTAATAATAATATGCTTATATGGATAACAAGTCAAGATAATAAAAATGTATTTAGAGCCATGGCTGTTCTGTCACCAGATGCATCACGAGATAAAATATTCTATTAAAGCATTCCTAAGTTTTAAATGAAACAAATGGTTATGGTCTGTTTAATAGCATTAAAGACTTCAACAGAAATCATGTGCCCATCGTTTCATCCCCAGTGCCTGTGGTTTCATCCCCAATGTGAATGCGTCAACAAGCCCCATCCCAGACACTGATGAGCTCTGTAGTCTTGCCCCCATTCTCTCCAGGAACAGTCTGCAGAGTCAGTTGATGTCCCCAGGGAGAGAGTCTCCCTGTGATGTGGGATGATGGTGCGCTAGAGGAGGAGGCATGCGTACTCACATTCCTCTGCCATCCTCCTGTGGGGGCAGGGTATTGTCTGAACTCATGAAACACAAGCCCCTTTTAGGAAACCAATCTGGGCAGATGGAAAGTGCATGCATGTGAGTGGCATTGCCATATTGTGTCTGGTCCCAGACATATGCATATCCAGCTTGTCACAAACTGTACATGTGGTTGAATATTTTTCGGGGTTCCCATCGTTGTCCAGAAAACCTGTGCACATACCATTTTTGTGTATGCAGGTTTTGTTCTGGCTTGAAGCATAGCTTGCTGCATCATTCTCCCCCCTCCCTTGCCACTTGTGTTATGTTTACTCGGATTAGTCATGCGAACAGGGCTGTAGCAACTGCTCTAATTGTCTGAGTTAATTGACAACCTATTTATGGCAACTTGTATGTCACAATGATTCTTTTCTCGGTATCCATCATATACTAATTAACATTGCTAACTCGTTCAGCTCTGTCTTTTCCGGAACTTAGGTTCAGTTTTGCTACCATCATTGTCACAAGCCCTAAAGTCACTGCTTGCTCGGGATGATAAGTGTTCTGCTGGAATGTTTTTGTTACAACAGCCTTTCTTTTTGTGAGTAGTCAAAAGAACATTCATCATATTCCCCACAATCAGTGCATGTTTTCCTGCAGCAATAAATGAACAATACTAGTTACTTGATGTGCAATCCTGTTCTGTGGATTTCCAATTCTCATGGGATCAACCTCAAATCCCCTGGAGTTTTGTATAACTGCTACAAAACATGGACTGGCAGCATGCTTTGGTCTCTGCCTTACCAATTCTGTAAAATGTAGGCATAGGTATAACCTTATAACTGAAACAGCCCAAACTACCAAATAGATAGATGGCAGATCGAGGAGCATTAAAAGACCGTGCCCACTGTTAAAAGCCCAAGTGAATGTGGCAGACTTTGTGTGGCACCTAAACCATAATAAGGATGGTGCTTCCTGAATACATCTTGGGGTAGAGCACCGTAATTTGAACCCCACCACAAAAGAAGGTGTTCTCTCTAACAGCCACCTGTCTGACTTCAGAACGCAAGGGCAGCTGGAGAAGATCTCGTGGGGGAAGGAAAAGTGTACTGCTGCTAGTTTCAAGACTAACTTCTTTCTAAAGTTCTGCCACCTGTTCACAAAATGAGTGGAGGGAAGGAAGGTCACAGCTGGCCCTATATTTCAATATCAGCCTGCCTACAAACTGTACCCCTCCACTCCAAGTCTCTGCATGTTCAGTAGAAAGTCTGAATGGGGTAACTTATGTGCGTATAGTTATATCTGCAAAGGCACTCCACCTGCTTGCAGCTCCCTGTAATTGGGATTCCTAACTGCTCAGAAAGCATATGTGTGTACAGTCATATATATATGTGGGCACCCCTTTTTCATAGCTCAAACGTTTGAAGTTGCAGGGATGGGGTGGCTGGTGTGGTCCTGCTCTTTTCTCCGCACCTTGAGCATCCTCTTGGAGGGGGTTTGCCTGAAAGCTAGATCTTGTGATCTTCCCAGAAGTCTGCCTGATCCCCATACCTGCTGTTAATTATTTGTGAATTCTTAGATATTCTGAAAAAAGCCGCACAAGTTGTTTGACTTCTCTTGTCACAAAGAAACTGACTCTGCATAAAGCTCCCCCTTAGTTGCTTTGCTAAGCTATATCGTTGGCATCTGCACTGTATGGGAGGCAAGCATTGGCTTAGTTCTAAAATAAACCCATTTATCTTCTGGCTACTCAGTCAGATGCATCCTCTTCTCGATCCTTTATAAGCGTGTGGTTCAGCACCATGTGTATTAATTTCTCCTGCACCTTCTGACCTCCGACCTTTGGAAGTTTTCCACATGCCGGCTGTTACGCAGCTGAAAACAAAGGTATTGTCATCATATATTATAAATAGATGACCTTGGGATCTACCAGTACCTATCTCAGACTTGTAAATGATTGTGAACCTCCTCTAGGGCTTGTTGCTGGACTCTGTGTGAACCTGGGCTTTAAATATAATACACCCAAGAAGGTTATAACTGTAACTTTTTTCCTTCGCTAAAGGAAATCTTTGTATAAAATGGAGCTTATGTAAGAAATGTGTGCTTCCTTTACAGCACGAAATACTTACTACAGTTTGCAGTTAAAAGCAAGACAAATAAATTAATTCCAGTTGAACATCCAAAACAAACTACAGTAGTGTCTTACTGCTGAATTACCAAGTAGGTTTTATAAGGAATGCTACTGTGTCAAATTTTTGCTTACTCCAGCTTACTATAATTGTGTATCCTTTTAGTGTTTTTTCACTATGTAGTCCTGCAGTGGCAAACACTACAAACATTTTTCTCCTATTGTGAAAATTTGTAATTATGCACTAAATGGATACAGGTCCAGCCTATTTATATATGGATTTTTTATACACGGATTTGACTCAACATGAATGGCCCCTGCAAATGAGAAGGAATGTGCTGATCCCTGGAGAAGGGGAAAAATGCGTCCCTTTAAAATCAGTTTAAAAAACTGAACAGTCCCTTAACAATAGCCTCCTTAATGGGGGGGGGGGCAAGCTGGCTGACAATCCATCAATCCTCCTCTCTCCAGCGGCCCCTCCCTTCCTGAGTGAAGCTGTTGGAGGAGGACTGATTGATGGATTGTCTTCTTAATGACGCTTATCTTAGAGTCAGAAGGCTGTTTTTAAATCACAGGAGCAAAGAAACTTTGTTTTTTAAATTGATTTGCTATAGTGCATTTTTTTGCCATCCACATGAGTGCTTGGAACGGAACCCACGCGATTAGGTAGTCTCAACCTGTATCTTGTTTTATATAGCCTGAATGCCAGGCTTGTAGTCTGGAGAAAGGGGGTATAGAAATATTCTAAAAGAATACTTGTCCTTCTCCAGCCCACCATAAGAACAAGACTGAGTGATATGTCCCCAGCAGCTGAAAAATGGGGGACTCTTTTGAATCTGGGCCTCATTTGAATCTGGCTCCCATGGGAGCAAGGTGCTCCTTTGGAGCTGTCCGTGGTCCTGTACCTCTGGCCTGGTCTCGCCTCTGCCCCATTGCTTTTTGTTAAGTCTTTTGGGGCAGGGCAGGAAAGCATAGTTGGTTCGTTCTGGAGTATCTCGTGTATAGATTTATGCAGACTCAGTCAATGGTGTGTGTTCACTGTAAATATATTGTGCAGGAAAGGCTTCTGCTGTAGCAATCGATGACTAAGACTCGCTTTCAGTCAATGTATTTTTCTTTTCTGTATATGTTTTCTAGCAAACTGGTGGCAACTGCAAGGCACTCAAATTCTAAAGCAGAGGAGCTGTCAGGTTTAATGCTGGATGTGGGAATATTGCTCAACAAAGAGAGCTTACTGTGGCAAAAAATACACTTAGTGACAGCATGAAAGACAAGCGTGAGTGGTGGCTATAACCTCCAGCTTACTATAATTGTGTATCCTATTAGTGTTTTTTCATCAGAGATTGATCTTGGTGAGCTCTGATGATCATGTCATTAAAACTGTATCCAATCTGTTAACCTAAAAGTGCAAGCTAAGAGAAGGGGATTAGTTTTAAAACCGTTGTTAGGCTACTGGCTCTTAGTGTACTGATCTAACTGTTCAAGGTTCCTTGGAGCCTCATGAAATGTTGCTTAATCAGAAGATCAGTAATGAAGATTCAGGTCTCTGAAAGAAACCTTGTCTGGTGCTAATAACCTTTCTATGAAAAATGCTGGTACAGGAGTGTATTCTAGAGGTGTATGCACACAATCTCCATTTTTTTTTTTTCAGTGAGAGGGAGTCAGGATTGCACCCACTGGCATACCCAAATCAAGGTATGCTTGCTGGCCATGCTATCAGTGGCATGCAACTTTTCAATGTTACCTGGGTGTCCAATTGTATAGAGAAACTGTACCCGCGTAGGCCCTCTTCCAAGTAACCACATACATGCCGCTGCTGGGATGGCATGGCCAGTGAGTGCAGCAGTGTCAGGAGGTGTGACCAGCTTTGGGATCCTGCTCACATGTTTGCCGAATGTGTGTGAGAAAGATAATGTGCAGTACTACTTTGGTTGCTCCTCAAGCAGCGTAATAGCAAGGTCCAACAGACTTGGCCATCATCATCCTATGTGAAGTGAGCATGAACCACAGCACATAATGCAGTGCAATATATTGGGGCTCCTAAGAAGACATTCCCTGATGGTAGTTTGGCCTAAAATACTTGGTGAGAGGCTTCACTGTTTTCCTACCAAACTGTTTAAGATTCTAGTGCACTGGAATCTGATGCAGTTAAGTCCTCTTACTCAGGACAAACCCTGTCTTCGGTCCTCAAGTGACCCAAGGTAAATACCATCAAATCTGACCTGAATCCAAGTGTGCATTCTGAATGTATCGCCTACTCTGTGGATATATGAATAAATAATAAAGCTGTTTTCCATTACTTGTTCTTTTACAGTGGTCTTGTGGGATCATATGGAACTGGAGATGCTTTGAGGCCCATTTGCTGTCCTAATACATGGGTGGGGCTTTCTTGCAGTTTGTTGAAAAATTTCAGTACTTCCTTTCTGAGCATGCTGTGCAAATCGATACCTGTTTACCTGGATTGGGTTTGGACCTGCACCTGCAAGGCACTGGGGTCTTGAATCAGACTGGCAGCAGCACTCATCTGAATATTGTCTACCAGACAAAGTATTCACACCTCTTGTTTCTGCTTTCCTATTTGCTCCTTGGCTCAGCTACCTGCTCGTCTTGAGACTTCTGACAGTACCTCAACTCCCATTATGTGCAGCTGTGCAGTCACCTTGATGGCAAAGTTCCCTTTGCCCTTGTTCCTCCTACAGAGTAGTTGGTATGGTGTTGCTTGGAGATGTGATGCTCTTTCTATAGGGATGGCAGCTGTCCTGGATTCCTTTCTACCTCTTGCAGGTTTGGGAGAGAATTTCTCCACCAGCCGGAAGAGAGCTTGCTTCTCCCAGCTTGTTATCTAACTTGCTGCTAGTCCTCACTCCAAAGCAGAAAGGGACTTGACATTTCTTAAATGCAGCCAATTCGTGCAGGGGAAAATGAATGTGTAACAGGCATGTTTTACGCACTCAGGATTCAGGATGCATATGTCAAGGTTGTTATCTTTGTATAACTATCTACATGAGCAATGAATTCCCAGAGGTCTGAGTTACACCCTCTTGTGAACCACCTTGGAGCAGTTTCAGTACAAACAGTTTTTTCTCTCTGGAACTGTGAATGTAACCTACCAGCAATGAGGGCCTTTCTGTTGCCAACGCAGTCCTTTCATGAAGTGACGGAAGGGAGTGAGTCAACAAACCGATCCTGCCACTGGTGTTCAATCCACTGATGCACTTGAACATCTGATTCACACTCTGAACTTGTAAACAGATCAGAGGCAGATGTGATTTGGGGGTGGCTATGCCAGGATAACTGCACAAAGCAACAGCCCTTAAGTGCCATTGGGGGGGGGGCTCTATCTCAGTGGGAAAACACATGTTTGGCTCACAAAAGGACGGAAGTGCATCTTAAGCTTAAAAAAATGATTTTATCAAGCTGGGCTGGGAGAGATCCTGTATCAAACCTCAGAGAGCTGCTGTTGATAAGAGGAGTCAATATTGGATGCCTTGGACCTATTTGATGGACATGGGTGAGTGGTTCCCTTTCACGCTGCCAATCTTGTGCCACCAATCTTGTGCTAGAAGCATAATATTGTAGAGGCTGTTGTTGTTTAGTATTATTGTAATGCCTAAAGGATCAGCACTGTGTTTTTGGATCGTTTTTGAGAGATTACATGGGCAATTATGCGTAGACTGAATGGATCTGGTCTGGGTGTGGCCAGTTTGTATCAGAGGTTGAACGGAAAAGGTTCCCAGGGAACAGAGAGGCAGATCCGTACAATTGAAGCCAAGTTTGAGCCAGAATCCAGCAGGAGAATCTTCCTCCTTTTCATGGCTGCTGGGAAGTTGTCAGCTGCAGGGAGTGATTTGACCTGCTTGGCCTGAATAGAAATTAAATCCCAAGTGTGAGCATGGAATAGAGCTGATGAAGAAACCTTGGCCACCGTCTAGGGTTCTTTTTCTATGTTGAGACAGGGCCTTCTTTATGTAGTACATAATTTCTTGAAACGCTATTGCTAGATGTTGTGGTGGTTACTAACTTAGTTGACTTTAGTTGATGGGTACATGCAACCTCCTAGTATTAGAAGTAGGCTACCCCAGAACATCAGATGGAAGGGAGGGCACCAGGATGCAAGTCTCTTTTTGTCTTGTGTGCTCCCTGAGGCATCTGGTGGGCCACTGTGAGATACAGGAAGCTGGACTACAGGAAGCTTAGCCTAATCCAGCAGGGCTATTCTTTTGCTCTTATGTAGTTATTTGTTTTTCTCTGTGAAGTGCTATGTGAACATTTGCTGCAATATATAATATTCTTAATAGAATATATGTAATATTTAATAATTTAAATTTCATATTTAAAATAAAATATTTATATTTCATTCTTAATAATAAAAATATTACTCAAATTCATACTGGCTAGTATGGCCATGTGCAATCCCCATGGCCAGCAGAGGCATGCCTCTGAATGCCAGTTGCTGGTAAGCAACAGTGGGAGAAGGCTATTACCTTCATTCCTTGCTTGTGATCTTTCTGGAGGGCTTTGGTCAGCCGGTATGGAGAGCAGGAGTCTGGACTAGACCACTAGGGTGATCCAAAAAGGGTGACCTTTGGGATGAACCTTTTTCTTACACTTGTGTGACTGAAGACAGAGGATGAATGTCTCCTCCACCCCACTCAACCTCATTGCTCCACATTTATCAAGCAACTTTGTGCATGCTCCCTTCCTGTTTTGAGACTCGTCAGGCTTCAGAGACTCTTGAAACTCCACTGTTTCCATCCAGGTTTTCTCCCCATCAGAGTTTTGTCTCTAGCCTCATTTGTGGGGAGAGACCCCAGAGCAGCATCAGCCCCTGCAATAACTGTTCTCTGGTGCCAATGAATGAACAAGGCTTTAGGCAACTTATATATTTTTTTCCTCCTACATTATGTATGAAAATGTGTGCAATGGTGACAGCATGGTCGTTTCCCATTTCTGATGAGGTGTCTGAGAAGTCTTTGGAAAACATCTGGGAAGTAGGAAGCATCAGAGAAAGTTGAACAGCAGAGTAAACCAATATGAGGAGGGAGGGTGTTAGGTCAAGAAACAGGGATAGAGTTTATGCAAACGGATAATGAAAAGCATTAGAGGAGGCTGTCAAGCATCAACTGGTTGGTGGGGGGGAAGCATGTTGTGTGTGTGGACGCGCAAGACTCGGATATTTGCCTTTAAAGCAACAGTTGTTTTGGGAATGAGGAGAAGAGCAGATGTGGCTTGAGAGCTTGGAAAATAGGTATGACCTCTGAGGGACTCGGGGGAAACTAAAGTGTGGGACAAAGATGGTTTTTAGAAGTCAGGATTTAGCACTGACTGTAGAAATCTCATTTGTTTGTTCTTTCACTCTTTTTTAAAAAAATTGGCTTACTCTTCAGGAAATAGCAGTCCGCTCTCCAGCCTGAGGCAGCATCTGTTCAGTGTTGTTCCAGATATGTGATTTGACAAATGTAAACAGAGACCTGCTATTCATAAGATTTGCAATGTATGTTGTGCTAAGCATGAGAAATGTATTGGGTAATGTGGGGAGGAGGCATAAACCAGGAGTGCCAGTCAGTGAGCATCACTGAAGGTTATGCTTTGAAAACCACATGTCTTTGAAAACCATATGTCTTTTGGCCCATATCCCCCTTTCTCTTCTGTTCCCTGTGCCACATATCCTCTTATTCATGTGGGTTCCTCAACCATCAGCAGCCGTTTTTCAGAGTGTGGGGTACAACAGGTCTGGAGAGGGAAAGGAGAATTGCTGAAAGTCACGTGTGTCAGGAACATTAGTCTTGCACAAATGCTCCTGCTTTGCCCTCTTTCTCTCACATGAAGCAATTCTGTGTCTCATAGTAGTTGAAGGCAAAACATCATTTTCCGTTTCATCCCAGCCTGCAAACCAGGATCTAAACCCACAGTTTGTTTCCATTCCTGGCTTGCAGGGCAAATGCAAACCATAGTTTCCCAATTGTATGCAACAGCGAATTCTGGTTTGCCCCAAATGAGGAGCAAAACAGGGAATTATCATGCACGAGGGACAGAGAAAACATGATCCCTCAAGTCCTGACTGCCCATTCATTTAATGCTGATAGTTTGGTGTTAACATCTGAAATGCCCAATGCCAGTGATGTTGCCTATCTTTATAGCAGAACTGGTTTCCAAAGGATGACATAAGCATGTGTTGCTGAAGATTCCCCATCCAACCGAGATGAGTGACAATTCTTTGTTTTCATGTTCATATTGATGCTCATAATGCAAAACTGAAGATGATAATGATGATGATGATAATAATGTTCCACATTTGCAGGCATTTTATTACCTTGCTAGATGTCCCATTCAGCAGCTACTGGCATGGAGCCAATCTGCTTTTTCTTTGGCAGCAGTGAATAGATTGCATGTCAGGCATGCAGCTGTTATTTCTTAGAGCTGCTAAAATACTAGGAACTTTGAATGAAAATCTCTCTGTGGGAGCATTATTTATGTGGAACATGGTAATGTCAAGTTTTAGTTTAAGCTGGAGTAGATAGGCCTTCAAAATGAAACAGTTGCCATTGGGTGGCACAATCCTGAACCATTTTCCAGCACCAGCATAAGGGCAATGCAGCTTCTAGGTAAGGAAACAAACATTCCCTTACTTTGAGGAGTAACCCCCCCCCCCAAACTGCAGGACACAGCACACGTCCCATTGGCACAGCTATGCCAGTGCTGGAAAGTGGGTTAGGATTTGGGCCTTTCTTAAGTTTGAATACTTTTGCTTCAGATGAAAGAGAGCTTCATATACCGACTGGCCCAGAGCTGAGGGACCATGGATGTGTTGTGAGCATGCACATTCTTATTTATCTGGAACCAGTTTTAATGTACAGTTATTGTCCAAGGTGATCCAGAGATTTGTCATATTTGTATGAAATGGAAAATTTTGGTCTCTTACAAATTGCTACTAGAAACGTTAAACTGGGGACAGGGCTTACTGACTGCCAGCCTAATCCTATACTTGTCTTGTACACTTACTTACTTCTAAGTCCCATTAGTGTCAATGGGGCTGACTCCCAGGAAAGTGTGGATAGGATTGGGCTGTGTACCAGTTACTGAGTTACAAGTGCTAATTGCTTTAGCAAATCAGTTATCTTTCGTTGATTGATTGGTGGCACTTAATTTCAGTTGGCAGGGCTGTACAGTTAATACAAATGCCTGTTTTCTGGGCTATTTTTATTCAGCCGTATTCGTAACAGGGATGAGGAAGGAAATACCATTGAAGATGGCATTTTTCTCCTAACAATAGGTGGTAGCTTTCGTTATAGTTTGGCATAAGGTTGTGCTGCTATATTTCAACTTTCTCCAAAAGGTTTGTGTAAAATATAAATTACTTTAAATGTTTATTAAAGCACTGTATATACTTAGATGCAGTCGGTTGCAAGGTGCAGGTCTGGTTGACATACAAAATTTTTATGGATTATTCTTTCCATGCTTTCCATTCTTTTCCTAAAAACAAACACACACACTCTTTCCATTTCCATGGTGAGAACAATGCAGTACCCAGTTTGAAAAGCAGGTGAAAATCCTTTTTCCAGCTCATGTAGTCTTTTACCTGCTCATTTTCAATTATGTGTAATAGCTACTTCTGCAAACCAATGAATTTAAACAACAAACAAAACTTCAAGGGCAACTTCACCTCAGGAGAACGTGAAAGGCTTGAAAGCATCGCTAGAACCAGGACAGTACTGCCTTTGACCACAAGTTTCTGGCTCATTTCGTGCTTCCTAGTGTGTTTTTTAAAGGGGTCATATTACCCATCTGAAGAGCATTCAAGTGCACACACAAATGGATAAAGGCCTTGCTGCTGCACCAGATGATCCAGAACAGTTAAACAAAAGAAGCCTGGTGTATGAAGACTTTACCGTTCAAACGAGAGTGACCACAGATATTTCTGAAGCACAGAGTGGTCTACACGGAGTCCTGCATTAAAGATCTCACGTAGTCCTGCATTATTAGTCATGTAAGAAATCTCACGTAGTCCTGCATTAAAGATTTCTTATAATGTGGAATTACTAATAACGTAGAAGGTACTAGTTGTGAGAACACTGTTGGCATAGATGCAGTGTTGGGCTGTTTCTGCAATGAGCTACTTCCACACGTTGGCCTCATTCAAGGCCATATCATGGTTTGGTGTGATGAGAAGTACCCTTCAAGATGCTTTGCATTCCTGCACTCTCCTCTCTCTCTGTTTCTTGCATACAGCAATTCCATCTCTCCATTTTGAGTTTGAATTATAGTTTGCTGCTTTAGGTGACATGGCAAACTATGACTTGCTTCAGGCTAGGGAAGGAGGGAGAGAATTGTTGTGAGCAAAGAGAGTAAGGACTGAGGAGCAGAAGAGTCCAAGGTTCCTCCAAGTCTTGTTCTCACAGGGCCAACTCATGGTTTGGAGCTACATCTCCACCAGCCCATTGTGATACAGCAGCTTTCCAGCTGTTTTGGTGCCATCTCAATGGCCCACAGTTTCCTTTTGCTGTTCACTTTCTCTTTGAAATAGGTCCATCACAAACACTGAAGTGGTTGTTTAGAAGTAGCTACCTGACTTGAAGGTGAAGGCAGGTTACTTTGAACTATGATTAGCCTCAGAATCTCTTTTCGTGGTAAGAATCTCCCCGCTTTAAAGTACTAGTACAGTGCACCCTTGGTATCTGTGGGGATCTGTTCCAGTACCCCTGCAGATACTGAAATTCATGACTAATAAAATCTGTGGCATGGCAGTGCCACAATAGCTTGTGTGCCCGGCCCCCCAGAGATAGCACTTGGCCTCCGGCCTTCTCAGAAGACCTCTCAGACACAACCATAAGCCACTTCCTCCTGCCTCAAGCTCTGCATCCATGAATGCTCAAATCTGTGGTTGCAGAGCCCGTGGATAAGGAGGGTCCACTGTAGTAACAAAGAGGAGCAATGCTGTGCCCAGGTAGCAGAGGACTCTTTTCCATGGAAACAGAGGCAGAGGTTTCTGCATCACCATTACCTTGTGAATAGCAATAGGGCTTAGTAAGGCTTTCTTTTTGCACCTCAACTGCTGACATCCTTGTGTGAGCTCACAGTCCTCAAGTTGCCCATCTTTGTCGGTATCTCCAGAGATGGTAGTCCTAAAACTCATGCTGTCCACAAATGATATACAAAAAAATCAATGAAGTGATTGCTGGAAATATGAATCTCTCATCAACAAGACCATGTGGCTCTCTATATCTGTTTCTAAGAGAAGCACTTCTTTGTTTTATGAATCCCCACTAATGGATAAAGTCCACATTTATTTACAGGGCAATGCAACAAGGCTGAATGTCTCCTGCCTGCTTCCTCTATTCCAGGTTAAATAGAGGGTGACCTTCATTAAGTGGTTGGTTTAATATTAAACAGTCACTGGTGGTTAATGCTTGTTCAAGAGGGTACGCTTTTATCAGGAAATTTTTATCTTCGCAAATAATCCTTCTGTACTTTTTCTTCTCAAGTTTGGCCATAGCTTAGTGTCGAAGACGTGCTTTGAATGCTGAGGGCCTGGAGTAATGTTCCAGTTTCCAAAACGACCTCCAGTAGCAGTACTGGGAACCATGCTGGGGGAGACTGTTACTTGCATCCTGCAGGAACTACTTTAGCTTCCAGTCTGGATCTAGTTCAAGGTGGTAATCTGCCTTTGAAGGCCTATAGAGTTTGGGCCCTTGATACCCTTTGGACTGCCAGCTGAATCTCCCTGTCCTTTAAGATCTTCAGGAGAGACCCTCTCCATGTGCCATCATGAAGTGAGGCTCAACTAACAGGCACACTGGACAGAGCTTTCCCTGTGGTAGCCCTCCGGTTGTGGAACTTCCCTACCCCACTTTCAAAAATATAGCTTCCCCCCATATCTGCAGGAGATATGGGCCCCCCATGGATATAGGAGAACCTGTCTCCATGTCCCCACACCCACATGCCCATTAATGTCGTTTAGGTGCTTACTGCTAAGGCCAAGTTTCTTCCTTTTACAAGATGCTATAAGCATGCAAGCTTATAGCACAATGTGCAGGCAAACAACCTGAATGACTGAAGAGGCTAATCAACAGGAAGCAGTTAATGAATAGGGACAGTTGCTCTTCCTCTGCAAAATGTAAGAGCACTGACACTTCAAAGAGAGGTCTCTATGTCTAGTTACTATTCAGATACATATACATTTTTGCGTACCTGTTTGCAAAAGCTTCCCTTTCCCCCTATGCCAAGTATAGAGAAACCACTCCCTTGTCTACGGGTGGCCCATGGAGACTTCCTTTCCATTATCCTGAAATATCTGATTGATTGAGCATCTATGGTAGGTTCCATGGTAGTGACCTGTTGGCAGTGACAGAAATAATGGCGTGGTCCATGCAGCAGAGGGGACTAGAAAAGCAGTTGAATGAGCAACAGCTGGAGGAATGGGTGATGCCTGCCACTACTCTGGGAAGAACAGGAGCCAGAGGTTTAATCATAAGTGCATGCATACACAATATTGTATACAACCTCATATTGTATACTTCTAAAAGATGTAATGGGTGATTCGCCCTGAGTGATATAAGAACAGCCCAGCAGGATCAGACCAAGTTTCCATCAAGTCAGCATGCTGTCTTCTCCTAGTGGCCAACCAGATGTCTCCCAGAAAGCCCACAAGCAGAGCATAAAGGCATGAGACCTCCCCAGCTTGTTGCCATCTCAGTAATGAGCATCCAGAGTGTTCATACTGCCGCAAACATGGAGCTTCACATAGTCATTATGACTAACAGCCAGTGATAGTCCTGTTGTCCGTGAATTGTCTAATCTCCTGTAAAAACCATTGAAGATAGTTGCTATCACCACATCTCATGGTGACTCACTGATTGTGTGGACAAATTGGAGAATGTAGGGCATTTGGGAATTATCTCAGAAAACCAAGTGAACTGTGATTCCCCCTCTGGAAGTGACTGGATTAAATATAGTAGGGTGTTGTGAGGTTTCATTTTAGGCTGTGAATTGTGTTGCTTATAGTGTGTTTTGACTGATAAATACTGCCTTATTTGCTTGTTTGAATAGGGTCTCTCTCACCAGTGTTTTGCCAGGCACTAACTACGTTCCTAAAAGAACTCCAACAATGATGGTTGTGCATTCCTTATTTCAAGACCAAATGTAGTGTATGCATTGCAGCTGGGGTCTGCTATGGAGAAGCATAAAAGAATATATTTGTACAGAACCTCATGCCAAAGCACACTTACTTGGGAATAAATTCCATTAAACTCCCTGGGTCTTACTTCTGAGCAAACAAGCAGTGGACTGCACTGTAAATCTTGTAGAGCAGTGTTTCTCAAATTGTGGGTCAGGACCCACTAGGTGCGTTGTGGGTCAATTTCAGGTGGATCCCCATTCATTTCAATATTTTATTTTTAATATATTAGACTTGATACTACCGTGGTATGTGACTGCATTTGGGGAAATGTTACAGACCTATACTTTTAACAAGCTACTATGTATATTCTTTTAACAATGATAGTCAATGGGATTTACTCCTGGGAAAGTGTGGGTAGGATCGCAGCCTAGGGTTGTAAAAAATTTTCCTGCTTGATGATGTCACTTTTGGTCATGACATCACTTCCGGTGGGTCCTGACAGATTATCATTCTAAAAAGTGGGTCCCAGTGCTAAATGTGTGAGAACCACTGTTATAGAGACTTTAAACATGTTAAACTCTATATATTTTTATTAGTAACTTTCACGTACATGGCACTTTATAGAGTTTCATATTAGACATAAAAATTCCAGTCCTCTGCCCCAAAGAACCTACAATGGAAAAAAGAATCCAAGCTACAGTTAATTCATGTGAAATTACACTAACATATTGACAAAAATGAACGCCTCCCATCACCCCGTTCAGTTTTCTTGTGAGCCTTCACCTTGTAGGACAGGGGATGTGTAGAACTTCCTGAGAAATTTTACTTAGATAAATTTGTTTGGGTTCCTTTGAAGATCCTTAGATCCTTGGGAGGAGCCCTGAGACTAGCTTTGAAATTGAAATTTACTTTATCAAAATTTTAGTGCTAACCCTAGTATGGATAGTCTTCCATAAGAGGGGGGGGTCGGTCACCTGGAAGGGTGAACTTCATCAACCCTCAAAACTGGTTAGCTGCATTTTGACTGGTAATGTCTTCAGCAGCAGAATTAAAAGCTTTCCAAATTTGAAAACTGTGTCTTCTGGTTGTACTCAGAGCAACAAGCACACATGTGTTGTCAAAGATGAGCAAATAGAATCACATGACTTAGCATTATGCTCTCTCTCTCTCTCTCTCTCTCTCTCTCTCTCTCTCTCTCTCTCTCTCTCTCTGTGTGTGTGTGTGTGTGTGTGTGTGTGTGTGTGTGTGTGTGTGTGTAAACACAAAAACTATATGCTGGAATCAAGAAAGTTCAGTAGGACTTAGGGTCAGCCAATTGCGATCCTGGCCCCTGTGCCACCTGTGGACCAGAGCCGCAATATGCAGAGTGACTAGATGTCATAACTGCAAAAGAGGACCAGGCACCTCAAAATGTAGGACATCCAAGAAAAATGTAGGTCATGGCAAAATAAAAGCTAAAAACACTTGTATTCTAATTCCATGTGGTTAATTTAAACACCATATTACTTATTATTAAATTTAAAATTATATTGCATATAATTTATTAATTATAAGAGTGTTATGCTATGCACTGTCTACAGGAAAAGGGAAAAGGAGGAGGGCATTTAAGTTCTTTTCCAGGATATGAGGCTAAAAAAAGGACATGTCCTGGAAAAAGTGGACATCTGGTCTCCCTGGCAATATGTTGCCTCCCCTCAGACATAAAAACGTCACTTCTGGTTTTTGGAGAAAACCTTCTGGAGGCCTCAGAAGGTCTTCTAAAGCCCTGTAGAGGGACCTTAAAGAAGAAAAATGGGTGGCAGAGAGGGAGAGGACCCACCCCTCTGCTTGGCGTCATGGTGTCACCCCCAGTGTTTGCCTCCCTGACCCCCAAGATACACCAGTGGGATCAGTCCATTCATGAGACTGACTCGAGGTAGTGACCTCAGGAAGCAGATTGGTGGGATCCCCCCCCTGCTTATTTCCTGCCACTCCTGCTCCCTTTCCTCTTGCTTCTTTGGATTGTAAAAGGAAGTAGGGGACAGAGCAGAAGTGGAAGTGTGGTGGAA
Organism: Tiliqua scincoides; assembly: GCF_035046505.1. NCBI lineage: Eukaryota > Metazoa > Chordata > Lepidosauria > Squamata > Scincidae > Tiliqua > Tiliqua scincoides. The sequence continues at coordinate 39,654,067 of NC_089827.1, forward strand.
AGGAATATTGGAAATTTTCATGGAGTTTCAGAAAGTGGAGGGATATACCCATACTGTTGCACATGCAATGGCTCTCTACACCAGGGGTGTCCAATGTTTTTGGCAGGAGGGCCACATCATCTCTCTGACACTGTGTCAGGGGCCAGGAAAGAAAAGAGTTAATTTACATTTACAATTTGAATAAATTTACATAAGTTTACATAAATTAATATATTAAAGATGAACATATGAATGAATGAAGGTCTTGCAATAGCTCAATGCCTATAAAAGGCCTTGCACAAAGCAAGGCTGGCTTTTCCTTTGCTGCCACTGCTGCATCACAGATGTGAAACAGTAAGCAGTGGAAGGAGCCCTCATCCCACAGGTCATGCGAGAGGTCAAACAGTCGTCCTCACACTGAGAGCAGTTGTGTTGGGCCAGTGCAGGATCCAACAAATCTGCGGAGGGCCAGAGGCTCGTTGGAGACTGGGGGCTCCCTGAGGGCCGCATTGAGAGGTCTTGAGGGCGACAAGTGGCCCCAGGGCCGGGGTTTGGGCACTCCTGCTCTACACTGTTGGAAACCTTGTTCACAGTAGCATGAAGACCACAAGGTGTAGCTGCAAGCTTAAATGGCTTTAAAAGAAGATTCGACACATTTGTGTAGGGAGGTCCATTAATGGTTATGAGTTATGAGAAACTGGATGCTGGGCAACCTTGGGCTTGATCCATCAAGATTCTTTTTTCACGAGATCCTGTGCACAAGCAGCATAGCTTTTGTGCCCCCCCCCCACTTCTTGACACTGTGTGGATGCCCAAGCTTGTTGTCAGATGGTAGTTGGAGCCAGACCCTGGACCATCTCCTCACCAGGTGATGGGCTTCATTTGATTAGAACTGTTGTAACACAGTTTCAACAGGGCTACCTCAACTGCTGTGTGGGTTTGTATGGGAGCAGACAGTTTGCAAGGTACCCTTGGTCCCAGGCTATTGTGGTTTGAAAGGTTAAAACTGGTGGCAGGATAGAAATGTAAAAATAAATGAAAGCAGCATTTTGAATTGTGCCTGGAAATTGAGCCTGTGCCTCCTTGAGCCACAATGGTTGGCAACCTTCAGTCTCGAAAGAATATGGTATAAGCCTACAGCACCTGGTATTTCCAGGCGGTCTCCCATCCAAGTACTAACCAGGCCTGACCCTGCTTAGCTTAGCTGCTTAGCTTCCGAGAATCGGGCATGACTTTGCAGTGTATTGAAGTGTTTGTTGGTTTTAAGTTTTCAAGCATGGGAAGTGTGAAGAATTGAGTGTGAATCACAGCACATGAAGAGGACCTTTTGACTTGAGTTGGCTTCTAGTCGCTAATTAGCTGACTGGTGTTCAGCCCAGCAAGTTAAGAGACAAAAGACCTGTGAGGGAGGTGCTAATTAAGTGGAAGGAACAGTCAAACTAAAATAAATTGACTTGGTCATAAGCAATATGACGATAGCCCAAATGGTGTTGGACACAGCAATGAAAATGATGTTGCCTTTTAGGACAAGGTAGCTTAAGACAACAAAATGCAGGTGGGAGATCCTGGTTCAGCAAGCAGTTGATGGACGTGGGCTACAGCTGGCCTCTGAGCAGGTATCGCGGTGACTCTCCTTTTATTACTTTGCACCCTCTAGCATTTCATAGCTGAAAACAGGATCATAGCTGCCCCATCCCTGTTCTCTTGGCAAGGACTATTTCATGCTTCACCACTAATATACTTTGTTGAAGTTTCAGAGCTGTGGGCTGATCTAGTAAGGAGGTTTATTTTTCTTTGGATACTAGAGAAATGTATTTGTCTGACAGTATATCTACACAGTACAGTACCTTGGTTATAGCAACTTGGGCAGTTGCCCTGAACTCCGTGTTTTCATGACCAATGTATAATCCTAATGGGGGTGGCCCCGCACTGTTTGAATTGCCCCAGGACCTCACCCTGCCAATACCCTTCTAGGGATGGTTCAGTATCCACAGTTCAAATTATACTACAGCAGGTGCAGTGTGTGAAATGACAGACTGCATGGTATTCCTGTGCATGTGTTTAACTGCCTGTTGTACTAGATACAAGCTCATCACCTCACCCATTTAACTTCCAAGGTTTCTGGAAAGGAAGCTAAACCCCAAGAATACTAGCAGCTCCTTATAAAGAAATGTCAACAAGCCATCTCTAGAAAGCAAAAATAGGGACAGTCATTTTAGAGGGACAGGAACCAGAACACAGGCCTGTCCTTGGTAAGTAAGAGCACCTGGCATGTTTGCAACTGGCGAAGGGGGGTGCCTTGAAAAACTTCCACTTAACTAACTATCAATACTGAATTGGAAAGTGTTCTTTGTGCTCAGGAATAATACATCAAATCTGCCCTAAGGACAGATGTGAATGTGAGTCATCTTGGTAAATAAACATTAGAAGAAGAATGCACAGGAACTGCTTGCTTTCAAATCTTCTGGCCTTGGGAAAGGCCAGGGATAAACAAGAGGCAGTTTTAGGGGCAGGGTCTGTTGCACTCTAGCTGATGCTTGTGTAAGAATTCTTTTGCTTTGGTACCTGATACTGGTGGATATAGTGGGCTGAACCTGTACATGAGTTTTAGTGTGGCATGAAAGTGCTATACACAGAAGTGAATGCAAACCTGTCGTCACCGCTGCTTCCATCAAGTTGCCAGGTTTCTCTGCCATTACAGTTTCTATCTGCCTCAGCTTGATGGACACTCACAAGGTCACTTAATAGGAGGGTGCAGCACATGTGTGCATGTGCAAAACACGCACACCCTCCAATCTCTGTCTATTGCATGAAGGGAGCCGTTGTATTATGGTGCTCCAAGAGCATGCTGCTTACTTTGGGGGATGACAACTGAGGCTTCTTTTAAAGGAAAGCACTACCTGAGTGCTTGCACAGTCCCCAGGCACAACTAATATTTTTGAATATAAGATGCTGCATCGCCAATGCTGCAAGCCGCCAGTGTGCTTTTCTCTTAAGGAAATGCACCCTACAGTGGCTGCTCCTGGATCTTCTGCCTGCTCACAGAAGTGGGAGCCCTGTCTGCAGCTTTATTTCAAACCAGTGTGCATTTCATTTCCAACTGAAGACCAGCCCAGGTAATTCTTAAGGGGGAGCAGTTGTGAGACTTAGAGAGCTGCTAATCAGGGTTTTGTTGAATCATGGTTGCTATGTAAAGCTGTTATTCCATCACCACGATAGATACCTCCTGAAGTCTTCTATAAGCTTTTGTTTAAATATCTGGGTGTCTTCAGTGACTCTTTATTTCCTCCCCCATTCCTCACAGGCGGAGTGATTATCAGAATGAATGGACACATTTCAAACACCCACTCCAGCGTATATGGGAATTACTCTTCTCAAGTAAAGTAAGTGTTGTATCTTTTTTCCCCCCAGCAAACACACACAATGCAAGGCTCTCTTCTCATGCTGAGCTTTCGTTTTGTCCTATGGAAGCAATTGCCATCTCACACACAGGACCAATTTCAGACCAGCTTGGGTAGTACAAGAGGGTCCAACCAATGCCAGGTTGCTTTGGGTCCTCAGGCAAAACCCTCACTGGGGGCCCCGTGGCAGCCCTGCCTGCATCCTGATGGCATTGGGCCACTGCCACTGATTTTGAGGGCTCAAAAATCAGCCTGGCCAGGTGGGCCCTCAAATAGGTGTGGGCCCTTTGCTAGTGGCCAGCCTGGCTTTCCCCTGGTACCAGCAACCAAGTACGTGAATGTTTCATCCCTCTAGAAAGCGCTGGTGCCCTTGGCAAACTCTGTACTCAAGCATTCATGTATGATGAGTCAGGTTTTTATCTGAAACGCATTGCTGAGAAGTCATTAAAATATGAATAGTCAGTTTAGTTGACTCTTAACCCATAAATAAACTAAGTGACCTTTAGTCTCAGTTGTTTTTCCATACCCCTGATGAGCTGCATCCTGAGAACCTGATGAGTTGGGCTGACTTTGGTTCTGTTGACCCAAAAATCAGTTGGGTCAGCTGTCTGAAATTCAGTTAAGCCACCCATATACAGCCATGGATAACCCTGATGAAAAAGTGGGGTATTCACCTGTCTTTTTCAGTTCTGTGCGCTGAGTTATTTCTTAAGTTGTAGTAAGTAGGTGTTTGAGTGTTCAGTCATGGTTGTCAAAGGTTCTAGGGCTTGAATTGGGAACCTCATGACTCAAGTGCCCAACTTTAGAGAGCCACAGTGGACTGTGTGTTTAGGTCTCAGTCTCCACTGGTTTGTCCAGGCCTCGCACAAGTCCAAAGACCCTAGCCTTTTGCCCTTGGCTGGTCAACAAAGTGGTACCTTGTGTGTTCTGCACTCTAAACTCCAGCTCAGCGTGTAGCTTTGTTCATGCAGCTGACCTAAGATTTGAAGCATACATGCTCCAGGTCTAGATTTAGGTGTGACTGCCCACAGCTCTGGTCTAACCCCGACAACGGTCATCTTTCAGATTCTCAAGCTCATCCAATCTCAGAGTCAGAAAACAATTTTCCCTTCAGAAACAGCTGTCCTTTTGGTTTATATACAATTGGATGGGCAACTGTTATATACTATCGGTGCCAGAGGCAACCTTTTGCCCTTGGGAAGCTCCTAATGGGATTTTTTTTTTCCTCATTAGTAGATAAGAGGCTATGATTTGTGGTTCTCAAAATAGATTTATAAATAGTTTGAAGGCTGCTTGTTCAAGCTAAAACCATGCATAATTGATTTGCGTTTTGCGTTTTGAAAGTTGCTTGACTTTTAAAATTGAGGCAGTCTGAGGTTGTTTCTGTTTTTGATAGTCCTAGAATATTATATATATTTGAGGAGGGAGGGAGAGATTTTGCTGTAATTGATTATAAATACTATGTATATGAAGAGCAAAATATCTGTCGTTAGATTGTCCCAGGTCGAATATTTCTTTAACGTATTTTAAATGAGCAGCCTCAAATATCTTAAAATGTAGTTTCAGAATGTTACAAGTTGAGAAAGTGTGTGTGTATGCAGATGTGCCTAGACCAGCTCTGATATTCCAAAATCATAAATTATCTAAAATTATGCATTATATAATGATATATGCCGATGGTCCCCAAACTGTGGGTCTAGGACCCACCAGTGGATTGTGACCCAATTTTTGGTGGTTTGCGAAACTGACGGGGCAGATGAGGCTCTGGGCATCAGGCAGCAGTCTCTAAAAAGTTTGGGAACCGCTGCACTAAAATATGTGTGCATGTGATATTGCATTTTCTCTGCTTCTAGGGGAAGATCTAGGGGTAATGCTTCCTGGGTTTTGGTTTTCTTTGGGTAAAATAGCACAGGAGACATGTGGTGTTCTATTAATATTTGCTTTACTTACACACTATTTATTTCATGTTTATGTTATGATTATTCATGTGGCATATAAATGGAGGCACAGATAGTATGGTGCCCCGTACTAGGCAACAGCTATGCCATCTTGCATCAGATTCTCAGAAAGAGGCACGCACAAAATGGTTCCAGCTCTGTCTTTTTGCTCCTTACATTAGTGGCGTAGCAATTGGGGAGTGGGGGATGGTCCACCCTGGGTGCCAACCGGGGGGGGGGGGGTGACACCACTAGTGACTAAAATCACAGTTCTTAGGAATAATACCATCTTGTTATATGCCTTTCGATGTCTAATTTATCACAGAATGCAATGAAACAAGCTGGAGTGAAATATCTCCATTCTATCAAAAGTTATGGCAAAAAAAAAGAAACAAAATAAAAAACATACAATTTTCTTTTTTGTTTTTACTTTTTTATTTTATTAAAAAAATAAAGATATTTCAAGTTGTGTGGCAGGTGTGGAGATTTCCAAATGGAGAACATTTCTTTATCTTTCTACAACAAAAGCATACAAAATACTAGCTATCAAAGCTTAAACAGTCTGCTACTTATTAAAAAGTACATTTTCAACACAAAAAGAAAAATGAGAAAAACATAAAAATTAAATCCCCTATCCACTCATCAAATCCATAGGTTATTTGGCCCATTTTCCCCTTAATGCGCAGGAAGTCCATGAATGGTTTCCAATTGTACATAAAAGCTTTTACTGACTTATCTTTAAGAAGAATTGTAAGTTTATCAATTTCTGCCAAATCCAATACCTTTAGCCACCATTCTTCCAGTGCAGGTATCTCTGGAACTTTCCAGTATTTGGCATACAATATTCTTGCAGCAGTTGTCATATATAAAAACATAATTTCATAGTCTTTGTGAATTGAATTATCCAATATTCCCAACAAAAAAGCTTCTGGTTTCATTTGTAAATTTACCTTCAATTTCAACTGCAGTTGCTGGTGTATCAAAGTCCAATATTTCGCTTTTGTATAGATCCACCACATATGATAAAATGTTCCCTCTTGTCTTTTACACTTCCAACATCTGTTCGGTACATTTTCATACGTTTTTGCCAATCTACCTGAAGTCAAATACCATCTATGCATCATCTTATAAAAGTTCTCTTTAAGGTTTACATTTAATGTAAATTTTAATCTTTAAATCCACAAAGTCTCCCGTTGCTCCATGGATATCTCATGACCAACACTTCTCACCCATTGTATCATATACTTCTTAACCTGTTCCTCTTCTGTCTCATATTTTAACAATAACTTATACATTTTTATAATGGCTTGTTCTTCTACCAGACATAGTTGACTCTCCAATAGAGACATACAATCTTCAAAACCATACATTTTCTTAACCATTTTGAATCTGTCCAAAAGTTTTATATACTGAAACTGTTGACAACTGAATCCTTCACCAAATGCTCCTCTCTTGTCTTGCAAAATGTACAATTTTCTTAACGCAAAACGGACCAGTGAGACTAATTGTTCAAAGAGCCAATGAGATGTTGTTATGGCACAGCGTGGAACCAATAAGGTGTTAGCAAGGTGGCGTCACCAATGTCTGTACTGGGCAGGGGGACATGAGCACTACTTTAATTCCAGAGCCCAGGTCAACCAGGTGGGTTGATCTGGGCTCCTGGTTGAAGTTCACCTCTTCCAGGTGGGTAGACCTGGACTCCTAATCCTGACTGCTCTCTGGAGCCACCTTGTCCAGTTGGGTAGACCTGCGCTCCCATTCTAACTGCCCTCTGGAGCCCTCTTTTAGGCAGGTAGACCTGGGCTTCCATCTAGATTTGGAGCCCAGGTCTACCTACAGGGTAGACCTGGGCTCCCATTCTGACTAGCACCTGATTTTGCTGCCCATCCTGGTAGGCACCCTTACCTGCTGACAATTTAATTTTGTTATATGGGGATGACAAAAATATATGGGCCCTGAGTGTCAAATGACCTAGCTACGCCACTGCATTACATCTCCTTTAGCTGGAGAGGGATGGAAAGTGTGACCTTTCTCAGCTCTTGTGTCTGTCCCCAGTTCAGATAGACCCTGTGTTCAGAAATGCTCTCTTCACCATTCACTCCCATAAGGAGATATTTTCTAACAGTTATCATTTGTTTGACAAATCCTCAGAACAGGCATTATCTTAAGGGAAGCTCATGGTGATGACACAGGCCTACAAAATTGAGGGCCAGAAAAGTTTTTCCCAAATTTTATGGTGGTTTGATATGAATTTGGGGTGCCAATTCAAAAAATGGCATCCGTTTTACCCTATCACATCTAATTTTGGAGATATAGTATAACCTCATTAGTGAATAGTTCAAGTAGCTTCCTCATGAGGAAGCCATGGTATAGGCTTCTTCATGAGGAAGCTGCTTGAACCATTCACTAATGAGGCTATACTATATCTCCAAAACTAGATATGATAGGGTAAAACGGATAGGGCAAAAATCCATCGTGGAGCTTCCTCATGAGGAAGCTGCTTGAACCATTCACTAAAGAGGCTATACTGTGTCTCCAAAACTAGACATGATAGGGCAAAACAAAGGCCGTTTTTGGAATCGGCACCCCAAATATACCCAGGAATTATAATTATAATAATTGGCAACCTTCAGTCTCGAAAGACTATGGTATCGCGCTCTGAAAGGTGGTTCTGGCACAGCGTCTAGTGTGGCTGAAAAGGCCAATCTGGGAGTGACAATCCCTTCCACACCGGGAGCAAGTGCAGTCTGTCCCTGGTCTGTCTCCCTGGCTATGGGCCTTCCTTCTTTGCCTCTTAGCCTCAGACTGTTGGCAAAGTGTCTCTTCAAACTGGGAAAGGCCATGCTGCACAGCCTGCCTCCAAGCGGGCCGCTCAGAGGCCAGGGTTTCCCACTTGTTGAGGTCCATCCCTAAGGCCTTCATATCCCTCTTGCAGATGTCCTTGTATCGCAGCTGTGGTCTACCTGTAGGGCGCTTTCCTTGCACGAATTGGTGTAACATTTAAGGAAGTAAAATGTGTGTTGGCCTGTTATCAGCAACATATAAGAAAAACAATATACAGGATAACCCAAAAGTAGGTGGACAGTAAATGATAACATTTATTCCACCTACTGTCCACCTACTTTTGGGTCACCTTGTACAGGGTGACCCAAAAAAAACAGAACCCATAAAAATTTCATTAAATCCTACAAAGGTCCAGTAAATTTCAAGTAACTTACTGGATTCAAACTTACTGAGTTTGAGGAAGAGTATTGTTCCGATATTTCATGCACAAAGTCAACTTGTAAACCCTGAAAGAAAAAAGAAGAAAAATTAAAATTAACAGTTTTATTCAAAGATTTGTGGGTTCTGTTTATTTTGGGGTCACCCTGTATAATAAATAATTTTGAAAATAAAGAGAATCTTGATTGCTCAGACAAGCTTATCTTAAGACAAGCAAATTTCAAGCTGCTTAATCTCTCTCTCTCTCTCTCTCTCTCTCTCTCTCTCTCTCTCTCTCTCTCTCTCTCTCTCTCTCTCTCTCTCTCTGTGACCTTAGCTTGAATAAGCAACATTGGAACTATTTATAAATGTACTTTGATTACTGCAAACCAAAGGCTTTTCTCTGCTAAATGAACAAAAACAAACCCTATTAATAGCTTTCTTTCCAACTTTGGAAGGTTGCCTCTGGCAATTGATATATGGATGTGAATTGCCTGAGCTCCAGAGAAGCATATAAAACATTATTTTTTTTGTTCATATTATCAGTTTTCCAATTATTATTTCTTACTACTGTTCGTACTTGAGATATACTGTTTATACTTGCATATATGCTTACTTGATTGATATAAAGATAAAGGCAAAATAAAGCAATTGAAATTCTCGTATATTTGCTTGTGCTTATTTTGCGTAATTCTGGGCTAGCTAGTTGGGAGGTAGGAGGTAGTAATGCTGTAGAGGGCTTTAAATTGTCCCTTGGCAACTAGAAACTGCACTTGATCACCTCTCTAAGACTTTGCTAGGCATTCTTGGTCTCGCCTTTCTAATCTCATCTTCATGATGACAAGAAACTTGATTTTAAATGAAAGCTGAAATGTTCAAGATGTTGACTTCTGAGCCCAGCGCTAACAATATGTTGCAATTTTTCAAATAAACAAATCTACAATGTCCTTTGCCTTGCAGTGGGTATGGGTCACCAACATTTTCTCAAGGTGACAGAGAACAGAGTTCGAAGACCAGTGCAAAAGCATTGTACGGTAAGGCTTTCCCACTGATGCCTGATGTGAATAAAGTCTTTATTAAGCTTGACGAAGAGCATTTATAGTCTAAGAGGAGTGGACAACTCCTTTATCCTTGAAACATACGGGTTAGTTTGGATGATGCAGTCTTCCAGCCCCATTCACCATATAATGAGGAATACAAGTGTGCCTGCCCCTCCACCATAAGAACATAAGAACAGCCCCACTGGATCAGGCCATAGGCCCATCTAGTCCAGCTTCCTGTATCTCACAGTGGCCCACCAAATGCCCCAGAGAGCACACAAGACAACAGGAGACCTCATCCTGATGCCCTCCCTTGCATCTGGCATCCTGACATAGCCCACAGCCCACCATGTCATACTATGGGATATAATTGGGGAGGACCGCCTGAACCACCCAACAAACACTGTTTTGTATATGTTGTGAAGTCTGTCCCCCGTGTGTTCATGTGCCAGTGGGATGGTGCATCAGATAGGAAGAGTGTGAACACAGTTTCCTTCCTCTGTGATTTGGGGAGGCTGGTTCGATGCATCATCCAAACCATCTCCAAGAGTTTGAAGGAATTAAGCTTATTAAAAGCCTCAGAATTTTTAATTGTTTTTTTTTTCAATTTTATCTTTAGTCATGACTAGCATTGTATTCTGAATGTGTTCTTAACCAACATATGCTGAACAGCTATTTTACATGTCTTTTATACCTGTCTTTTCAACAAGAACATTTCTCAAGAAACTTTTGGGGATCCACATCCTGGTGTGGAACATTTGAAACCAGCCATTACTTTATACCTGACCTGTGTTGTTCATTCCTGTCCCATGAGTAGACTGTATTGAAGGAAATATTGCAGTAAGGAGGAGGAGGATGGGAAGCCGGAAAGAGTTGGAATTCTAGCCACTCTTTGCTTGAAGATTTAAAATGGAGTCAGGTGATTCCTGGTTTTAGCTGGCTGTAGCATTTTTATTTTTCTCCCTGGTCACTCTCTGGCAAATAATCATGTACAGCCAGATCTTGTGAAAGTTTATGTATGTGATCAAGATCAAAGGGGTTTCCTGTATCAGAATTCTAATAAATAAATAAATAAATAAATAAATAAATAAATTAAATGCAACAGAGTGCTGGCTTGTCTCACGGTATCCCCATTTTGGGGTGAAGCAGAAACTTAGTGCCGCTTATTCAGAGAACTTCACAGAAAGTCTCAGGGTGTTTTGCACAGCGAAAGAAATGTTAATCATTTGAAAGAGAAATAGTGGTATAATTTGCATTGATGCTCTCATCCTCAACATATATTCTCTGAAGTAAGTACTCCACTTTTCTGAGGGAGTGCTTATTCCTCCCTGATGATGCTTCTAGAGGCTGAATTTAGAGGAGTACACCAACCTCTGGATTGGAGGTTCTGGGGCCAGGCATCACTCTTTGAAGTGGTTTGTTTGGCCAGTTGCTGATTCCCCATGTTGGAGGAAATCTTATCTCTCTGAAGCAAGCGCATTTTTCTTGCTAGTTTTAGTAGGTGCAACTAAGGGTGCAATCCAGGAGGCTTGCCCTGCATCCAACACAGGTTCGTTGGCTGTAGCGGCTCAGCCAGAGGCAAGGGGAAGCTCTTCCCCTTACCCCTTGGTAAGGGCTGCACACCCCAATGGATTTCCTCAGACCTGCACCACCTCGGGAGGTGGCGCAAGTCCAAGAAGAGCAGAATGGCTGGAAGCCGCTCCATTCTCTCCGGGGACAGGGGTTGGGATCTGGCATAACCACCGGGTCCCAGCCCCGCCCTGGCTCCCCGCGTGGCTGCCCCCAGGGCCGCCCATCGCCCACCATCCCCCTGCCCAGAAATGCCCCCTCCTGCCCCCCACACCTACCTTTGGTGTTTGTGTGGTCACACAAGTGATGGTGCAGGAGCCGCCACAGAGGCTATTGCCTGCCTCCGCGCCATGGCACATCTGAATGCGTTGACACGGCTCCCGCCCACGGAGGCGCAAACGTGCCTTACGGCATGTTTGCAACACTCCAGGGCCTCCTATGCTGGCATAACTGCTGGTTAGGATTACGCCCTAAGATTGAAAGGAGGCTTTTGGGCAGTTCACCCGCAAGGCATGAAGGCAACAGCTCCCCAGTGGTGTTTGTCTCCCAGCAACTGGTATTCAGTGGTGTGCTGCCTCTGATGTACTGGTGGGTTCTGTGGGTAGGAAAGATCTGTGATAACGGAGAATTTGAAACACAGAGAAAGGGGGATAAATGGGGGCTCAACCAAAAAGAGTAAGCTGAAAGGGCAACTCCCTGTGTTATGTGGCAGATGCAATTGCAGGTACCAATCTTGCACTGATGTTTCCCATATAGAGTGGGCAGCTTATCCAGTATCTCTGAGCATTGATGTAAGAAAGCCCCAGGCCAACCTATATGAATACAAACTCTGACCTTGGCTGTTCTCAATCCTGCAATTTTGCCTCCTGGTTGTATTTTCCGAGTGAAAGTAGAATCTTTGGGCTACTTCACATTGTGGCCCCTGCTTTGAGCAGGGCACTAATTCCAAAGGAGAGGTGACCAAAAGCCTGGGATCCGGCGGTGCAGGGACAGATCCTGACACCAAGTCCTGACACCACCTGGAAAAGGTGACAATGCACCTGACTCAATTTACCTGAGAAGTAATGGACTGCAAGACTCGAAGTAATGGACTGCAAGACTGGAAGTTTTCCACTGATCTGAGAGGGGGCAGAGCCTGCCACCTTCTCTCCTACTGTGTCTAGTCCAAATTGCATTGAAAGCCAGTTAGCATTTTGCTCTGCCACTTTTCAGAATGGGAATAACTGAGTCGTCATAGGGACTAGATTGAACTGGACTTTGCTTTTTTAATTCCCACACTTTGTCAGGAGCAGATGGACTTTATTTCTTCAGATCATCATCCAAGCAAAAAAACAAGAAAGGTAGCCAATGGCAAAACAACTGACTGCTCTGTGCATGTGTGTGTTAAAATAGATGTATGTAAGGAGAATGCTGCAAAAGCAAAAATATTGTCAGCCTTTGAACTGATTAAAGGAGTCTTGCAGTGGGCCTCTGGAATAATGAACTGATTAGCCTTGGAGCAGATGACTAAAAATTTCTCCAAAGCACCCTTGATTCTGTTCAGTGTGTTTACAGCAAGAGCTAGATGCTGCCCTGGAGTTTTGGTGTCTTCGCACACTGATCTCTCACTCATATTACGTTCTATGGTAGTTATTTACATGATTACAGTGTGTTTTCCCTTCCCCAGCTCATAAAAATGTCATCTATCTGGGGGAGAGCCCGTGTATTTATCATATCCAGCAGGACTGCTGAGTTCTGGGGATTATACCAGCTCAGGACAGTGCCAGCCTGTGATGTAATGCTATGGACTGACTTCACTGGAGCAACAGAAACATAAATACGGATGCAGGCAGAGTTTCTTTTTCAGTTTCAGAAAATCAAGACATTACAGTTGCAATTATCATGATAATATTATGGCACACGCTAACATTTAATTTGATTTGACTGTAATCTCTCATTTTGTCATAACCCCCAAAGCAGTTGAAATACAAAAGTCGCAATCAATTCTTAATTCCTAAGGAGTTCCTAAGGTGCTTGTTCAGACTGAAACAAGATGCCACGGCAGACACTGAGCTGCCGTAAAAAGCAGTAACCCTGTTTTGCATTTCTTCACTACCATCAGCGGCACAAAATGTGTGATATGACACAACAGCATTGTGGTTGTTCACACCGTGCCAAGCAGCAGCCAATGAAGTGGAAGAAGAGCTGGGTCTATCATACTGCAGCAATGCCACATGAGCCCTTTGGGGGCAGGGAGCCATTTACAGGTGTGCCCCCATATCTGCAGGGGTTCTGTTCTGGAACACCCCACAGTTAAGTGAAACTGTGGATATGGACGAACACCTTCCCCCACCCTCCGCTGCCAAGGTACTCCCCTCACCTCTGGTCCTCTTAAGCCCAGCAGAGGCTGTGGACGTACGTCGTATGACTGAACTTGAGAGGGTAAAAAACACAACTTTCAGTTTCACAGAAAGACCAAAAGTGATGCTTGCCTTGCAGCAGTGGTACTGAACCTCTCAGGAGTAAAACTCCCGAGATAAGTTTTTGCGGGGGCAGGGAAAATGGCAGCGACACGATCCCTAGGATTGCATTCCTGCAGAGAAGGGGTGGGCTTTTTAAAAACTTGCCTTCCTTGCTGCCAGGGTCTGGGGGGTGCAGGGAGCCACACGGAGCCCTCTGCAAAGCTCCCTGCAGCGTGATCCACTTTGGGTTGCAATTGTGGAACCAGAAGTGAGTCACAATCGCTATTTCCACTTTCTACTAGCTACAGGGAGCCCTGCAGAGAGCCTCACGGGGCTCCCCAGACCCCCGCAGGCAGTAAGGCAAGTTTTTAAAAAGCCCCTCCTTCTCCACAGCAACGCGATCTTGCTTTCCTCCTACCCCTTAAAGGGAAAGGGTCAGTGGTTTTCAGGCTGTGGGTCGCGACCCACCAACTTGAGGACCACTGCCTATAAGGCATTAGGAGACCTGGGGAAATCCTCTGAGGGTGTGCGCAGGGACCCCCGCAGACCTGATCCCAAGATAAGTGACTCTGCAGATACGCGGGCCCCTTGTATTGATTTATTTTGCTATGTAAACTGCTTTGTGAATTACTGTACTTTTTGTTGAAAAGCAGTATGTAAATAGCCTTAGTAATAATGATAACACCCAGATTACCAGAGTCACTCCAGGTTTTTCAAATAGGACCATACCCAGCTCTACATGAAATTAAACCGCAGGCCTTTTGCATTCTGAGAATATGCTATACCGCTGAGCCATGGCCCCTTCTTAATACTCCTGTCATATGGTGACAATATGTGCAATGTATACAGTTTCCTGTCAGTAAGAGACAAAAAGGCTCCAATATGGTGCTTTTGCATTTGCAGCATTAAGTATGCATTTAGTATTCTTGCAGCAGCAAGAACCGCAGAACAACCTCCTGGTATTGTGTGGTGTGACCTCTTTCTGTGCTTCTTAATTCTGGTTTTGCTTCTCAAGTTGTTGGGCTTTTTTTTTTAACCACTCTAATTTATTTGCAGAGCTTATGAAGCAACAGTAGTAAATTAGATTTTTTGTTTCAAGACATGTGGCCTTGGAACACTTCTTAAAAATAGACTTGACTATTTGGGGGACATTAAGGGGGGATCTGTTGTCTTTTGATCAGCAGAGCATTTGAGAACATCAGTTGAATTTGTTCCTTGTTCAAGAAACAGCTTGGGAAAATCTGCACTAAATTGTCCAGAGAATGTTCTAAGAACATGACATAGTTCTGTTGCCAAAGCTAAGCAGGTCTGACTCTTGAAGTTGCCTTGCTGAAAAAGCCCATGTTTTCCTCAGTGTTTCAAATATGTAAGCAAGGAGTCTGAGGTGCTGACCTTTGCTCCTTGGATTCTCATGGGTTGGCATTGAGTGTTGACTTCTACCTTCTCCTTCATTCTGAGGGGAATTAAATTGCTGTTGGGTATCACAATATGGTGAACCGTAGATGTCTCAGAATTCCTCCAAACTTTGCTCTGTACCCCCTTCAGCTTCTAACTCATTGTGTATCAGCAAACAGAACTGAGTGGTAATTTGAAGGACAGTAATCTCAGGATTTTTGAAAATGTATACAGGCCTTGTGCAAACAGTGACTTGTAAGATGGAAAATGATTTGTGTTTTGTTGTTGTTGTTGTTGTTTGTTTTGTGGAATTAGAGCAAAGAAAGAATTATGCACGTGATAGTGTCAACAGCATATCCGAAACATCACAGTACCATGTAGAGGTAAGACATTTTCACCTGGAAAAGAAATTTGTAGTTACTATGCTGTATGAAACTGTATGTTAAACACCAGTTTTACCTATGTGTATGACTTAGTAGACCCAGAGCGGTTTGGCTAAAATACTGGCCTTGGAAGTGGAAAAATCTGGGTTGAATTATCTGCTCTAATAAAGGTTTTCGAAATTGAAAATTATCTGCTCTGATTTTGTTTTAATGGTTTGTAATCTGCCTTGCCTGAGAAAGAAGCCTATAAAAAGCCTTTTTTAAAAATATTAAGAAGAATGAACATTAAGTTGTGTAAAGCTTAACCCCTGCTAATTGGGTAAGAGGCACTTTTTCAAGTGGGTGCTCCTTTTTTTAGCAGGGGAAGAGTAACTGGCCCATCTCACCCCAGTAGTGTCTGTTCTAGTGGCTGTCTGCTGATATTCTTCTGCATCTTTTTAGATTGTGAGCCCTTTTGGGACAGGGAGCCATTTAGTTATTTCATTTTTCTCTGTAAACCACTTTGTGAACTTTTAGTTGAAAAGCGGTATATAAATACTGTTAATAATAATAATAAAGAGCCCTGACTACTATACCTGTGGAACATCAGCCTTGCCTAGAGACGCCTCACCTCTCCAGGAAAACCTTGTTTCCCCAGGAAAGCTTCTGGGGAAACCTTGTTCCAACAGAGGTTAAGGTGATGGTGATGCAGAGCAGGGCTTTCTCCAGTGTGGTGCCATGATTAAGGAATTCATCCCCCACAGTGGCTTTCCAAATCCAGTCTTGGTGACTTACAGGAAAGTGAAAAATGATACCCCTGTTTCACCCGCCTATGGCATAGGTTGAGAGTTGTCTTATGCTGTTGATTTTTTTTAAAAAAGCTGCTTGCTTTGTTTTAGTAATTGTTTTGAAAAGGTGTCAGATTTTATGCCATCCACCATTTTTCTGTTAATCTGTTAATCTGGTATCTGTTAATGTGTTTTAATATGTTTTTATTTGCGGTTAAATTATGTTTTTAATCTGTTTTTAATATGTTGTAAGCCGCCCTGGGTCCCTTCGGGGAGAAGGGCGGGATATAAATAAAGTTTATTATTATTATTATTATTATTATTATTATTATTATTATATTTTTTTTAAGAAAAAAGACAAGATCCTAAAAAATAGTCCCAAATTTTTTTACAACTTTCCTCAGATATTGGGGAAAATATTCCCTGCCTTTACTTACTTACTTACTTACTTACTTACATGCTTTGTTATCTCCCAAGTGGGCATTCAAAAAGCATTCAAAATATATTCTGAATCAGCACTTGGCAGTCAACCTAGTAGGTTTCATTCTGTGTGATATTTTTATCGTTTTGTTCTTTGTTCAGAGCGCGATACCATAGTCTTTCGAGACTGAAGGTTGCCAATGCAATGCAATGCTATATGCAATGCTTTGTTCTTTGTGAAATTAGTATGGAGTAGATTAGGCTGAGGGCCGCTTACAATTTTGTTGAAAAACCTTTCAAAAGTTGGGGAAAAATACATTGCATTTAGCATCCCAACTTTCATCTTCCTTAGTAATGGAGACTCTTTGAGGCAGAGCTGAAGCACATTTGTAGAAAGGTTTTCTCGTACTGTTCTTCACTGATTAGCACTCCATGTGGTCACAGAGCTTGGACTGGCAAAGTGTTTTGAAGAGTACTATCATCCTAATAGAACAGTCTTGGGGCTGGTTTGTGCAGTTGCTGATTCTGAGATAACTTCTTTCCCCGCATAAGCCTCCAATACATTAACCCTAAGTGACTGTGCAAATAATGAAGTTCTTTTGAATTCTACTTTCCACCTTCTTCAAAGTAACATTGACTTTCCAGGCACAATTCAAAGTGCTGACTTTGACCTTTAAAACCATGAATTACCTGCATTCTTGTTATCCGAAAGAACATCTTCGTTCGACACTCAACTAACTGCTTGTGCCTTAGAGGAGGTCTGCAGAGAGTGTCGCTGTTCCTTTGGAAATGGCAGGCAGTGACCAGGTCCAGGGCCTTCTCACTTGTGACCCCCTCTCTATCACTCTCCTAAAAAGTCTCACCCAACACTCCTCAGTTTAAGAACATTAGTTAAGACCACCTTCTTTAGAAGTGTTTCTGTTATTTACTGATGATTCCTTCTGAAGGTACAGATACCTTCTCTGTCAATATGTTCAGTGGCAGCCCACACCTCCTGAATCCCCCACGAAATGCTCCCCTACATGTGACCCCTGCTGTAGATGATAGGAGAGGGAAGGAGGGCTGACTGGCTGATCAATGAGTGGGCAAGGCAACTGAGTCGCCATGCCACCATCCACACTTCCTTTTACTTACCAAGAGCTGGGCTGATTGAACCTTGGCCCAAGAGCCAGATCCGGGGTTCGGTCAAATCCATCCTCGCCGTGAGTGGATATGCTGTTCCGGCATTGTGTGCAGTCACCCTCATTCAGGCGACAAGGATGCGCTGGGCAGTCTTGTCTGTGCGGACAGCCTGTCTTGCAGCCTTTTGGGATGCTGGGCACACAATGTGACTTCCCAGAGTATCCCTGTTCCCCAAATGAGGGGTACTTCTTACAGCAGCAAGTTTGGCCACTGCTGACCAAGAGCAATGCATGTGGCTTTCCTCCTCTGCACTGCTTCTGTTTCCAATGAACAGCAGGCAGAGTAGAGCAGGGAGTACTGTTGGCATCCTTCAGTCTCGGAAGACTATGGTATCGCGCTCTGAATGGTGGTTCTGGAACAGAGTGTCCTCTCCAGTGCGCGAAGCCTGGGTAAAGTAGGCATGGAGGATAGGCTGTTACCCATGCAGCAAATCCTCCCTCTCCACGTCGCTGCAATGGTCCAATGGAAAGGCAGAAGCCAATATGGTTGGTTTTAGCGGCGTTGCAGCAGTTGCCAGAGCATGACTGTGTACAGCCGCAAACTGCCTCAGGGACTCTGGTTCCTGATTTTGCCTCTAGGTTGACTCCTGAAGCCTCTTCCATAACTGGATGTAGCCACAAGGCAGTGGAGGTTTGGGATCAGAGTTTTCCTTCTCTCAGATGAGCTGCCTTCCCAGGCTATCGAGTGCCATCTACCCGGTGGCTGTTTAGTCGCCTCTTACGACAAGTACAGCTAAACTGAGGGCCTATTCTTGTCCCCAGCCCCCAGGGGTAGAGCAGGGAGTGTGCTCCTGGTAAGTAGTTAGGCTCCAGATAATCTCTCCCTGCCTACTTGATGCTCCTTAAGCACTGGGCGGGCGGGGAGAAGTGATTTGGAGAGATAGCAGCTGTTTTTCTTTTTCCCTGTTTCTCTTCTTCAGCAGGTTGGAAGAGCATTCAAGCCCCCAGTGGGGTGACAGGCTGGAGGGGTTGATAGGCAGATGGGCTGGAGGCTCATCCATGTGTCACTCCATGCAACTGTTTCAGATTGCTTCAGGGAAGGACCAGCTCTGCACCTGTTGTGACAAAAACAACAGAGCCTTGCACCACTGTAAAGAATAATAAATTTATTTTAGCAGAAGCTTCTGTTGTCTACAGTCCCCTTCATCTGAAGTGTGAAGTACAATCCTCTTTCAGCAGGTGTAGGAAGGGGACTGTAGTCTCCAAAATGTACGCTGAAATAAATGCTTTGGTGTTTAAGATGCTACAAGACCATTAATTGAAAGTTAGTGGCTATGTTGGCTGATGCTTATTTACAACTGATTTTTGCTGTACCTTCTTCTGTTTTAATGTGTGTTAATTATGTATCTTAGCCAGTTAGGTCCTTCTCTCCAAGACAAAATGCATGGATGCAATAGAAAAAGGAATGATTTTGTGTTTGCAGTTGAACTTTTATTTGAAAAGCATTTGCACACTTTTTCTTTCTTGTTGTGCTGAGTGGAGAGATTTAAAAAAGCACACCTCCTAAATAAAAGTAACAATATTTCTGCTTCTCGTCACCCCTTTAAAATCTGTTTTAAATCTGTTTCCTCTACTGCAAAACCTTTGTCAGCACTTGACCACTTTTGTTTTGGATCGGAAAGAAGCCATGATCACCGTGGATGATGGAATAAGGAAGCTGAAACTGCTGGATGCTAAAGGCAAGGTGTGGACGCAGGATATGATTTTCCAAGTGGATGACAAAGCGGTCAGTCTGGTGGACTTGGAATCAAAGGTAAGATGCCCTTCAGTAATAGATTTTTTAATCGCATCTTTCGTCCATATTGCACATGCCCACCTTAATGTGGTGGTTGCCTTTTCAAAATGCAGGAAGAGAAAAAACATTCTTGGGGAAAAGGTTTGTATCATAAGATCCTTTTTGAAGGTGGCTTTAGAGGTTCTGCTATGTGACCAACAGAGCATCAGTGTGTTGGGACTTTGATTCAGTGGCTGGAGCTGGTAATCAGAGAGGACAGTGAAGTTTCTTTTACCCACTGCCACCCCTCATTTCCCTGCAGAATGAACTGGAGAATTTCCCTCTGAGCACCATTCAGCACTGTCAAGCTGTGATGAACTCGTGCAACTATGACTCCATCCTTGCCTTAGTATGCAAAGAGCCAGCCCAGAGCAAAGCTGATCTTCATCTCTTTCAGTGCGATGAGGTCAAGGTAAGGCAGAAGTCTGGAGACTTTGGCTTCACCTACATACATTTTTTTTGTTTTTCTTGTCTGATTTCCTTTGTGGTCCAGTTTATGCCATTCATACAAAAGAACTGGTTGGCAACCTTCAGTCTCGAAAGACTATGGTATAAGCCTACAGCACCCGGTATTCCTAGGCGGTCTCCCGTCCAAGTACTAACCAGGCCTGACCCTGCTTAGCTTCCGAGATCAGACAAGATCGGGCATGTGCAGGGTAACAGTTGCTGCCATACATACAAAAGAAAGGCCAGCTCAGTCCTAGTTCTATTGAATTTGGCATTCTTTTCTCAACAGCAGCCAGCCAAGTGCCTCAGAACGTGACCCTCGAGGCTGTAGGCCTGTGCAATGCAGACCTGGGAGTAAGCTTTATTGAACATGGGGATTTGCTTCTGATTAAACATGCATGGGATTGCACTGTTAACAGTGGCATTTCTGGGGGTCCCCATGCCCGGGGCAACCCCCAGGATTCCACCCCCACACCCCATTTTGCCCCCCTTCTCCACCCCCCCCGCACACCTGACTCGGAAGTAATTGCAGTGACGTCATCATCACCACAATTTCTTCCACGCAGCCGCCTCCTCCGTTCCCCCTT
Organism: Tiliqua scincoides; assembly: GCF_035046505.1. Classification (NCBI taxonomy): domain Eukaryota; kingdom Metazoa; phylum Chordata; class Lepidosauria; order Squamata; family Scincidae; genus Tiliqua; species Tiliqua scincoides. Next base: position 39,674,589 of record NC_089827.1, read on the forward strand.
TGAAAACAAGGGGGAACAGAGGAGGCAGTCCAAGCCCCCATGGAGCCTTCCATGCCGCAGGGGTCTCCATGGCAGTGGTCTGGGGCTACTTCCAGCGGCCCCAAACCGCTGCAGTGGAGACCTCCGTGCAGCTTGTAAGCTGCTCGGAAGGTTCTGTGGGGGCCGGGAGGCGGCACGCATCTCCTCCAAAGTCGGAGGAGGCACTTGCTGATTCCCCTGCGCCTCGGAGGGACGTCCTCCGAGGTGCAGGAGGGGCCACCCGGGCCGGGAAGCTGCATGCATCCCCTCCGACTTCGGAAGGGGTGTGCGTTGCTTCCACTTTGCCTCTGAGGGACACCCTCAGAGGCGGAGCAGGGGTGCCCAGGAGCACTCCTGGGAGGCAGCGTCTCGGCGCTGACTGGGCCGTCTCCCCCTCCCCTTCTTCTTTATAGGAGGAGATGAGATGGGCACCCTAGAGCGTCAGTGCCTCTCTAGGGCGCCTGTCTCCTATCCTCCTATAAAGGAGGAGGAGAGGGGCGGCTCAGTCAGCGCCCAGGCACTGACGGAGAGGCAGCAAGCTGCCTCTCCACAGCACTCCTGGGTGCTCCTGGGGCAGGCGAAGCTCTGAGTCACAACTGGAGGGTTGGCTTGGGGCATTTGCCCCTTCTGCCCCCCCCAGGTACGCCAGTGACTGGTAATACCCCCTTTCTACTGCAGATGTTGGTGTCTTATTGCAACGCAATGTCCATTTCTTTCTTTCTCTGCACCTTGCTGTTCCAAGCAGTGATGGGTGTATACAGGTGAGCATTGCTTGATAATGGGAATGTGTTCTCTTATCCCCATCATTAAATGACACCATCATGAAACAATGTCATCTGTGAAGACTTTGTGGCTGAAGGGAGCTGTGCTTCCCTCATCTCCAGAGGCTTTTCTGAGCCCCGTAGAGGCTGTGTTTGTCTGCCTGCAGCCTCTGCGACATTCGGAATGGTCATTTCAGCCAAAAAAATAAAAAACGCAACTTCCAGTTTCCAGAGGGTTTTTATACCTTATATAGCATTCTGAGGCTATATAAGGAAGCCTTATATAGGCTTCCTATATAAGCCATTGGTGGTCTCCTTGCTCTGGAGGCTTCAAGTTGGGGAAGCTGGGATCTGCAACAGACCATCATATATGCAGTTTGTCGTTGATCGGAAATTTACCTAAGCATTGATCACCTGTAATCCCATTACAGGATGCTGCAGAAGTAGATCATTGCAATAGACACCATAAATGGGTTTATCCAGAGGCCAACTTGCAGAGCAATTTTCAGTTTATTGTTGATGGGGGAAACCATGTTGATTGGGAAATGTGGGGGAATTACTTGACATTCTTGTTGCCTGCAACATCTGGGGCACTATAGGGGGAAAAACACGGCTGCCAAAAGCTGGTTGTTGAGGGGTGCTGGTCTGTGCTGCTGGGGAAAAGGTAGGAAAATCATTCAGCTTCTTGCCTCCTGAGCCCCATAGACTTCAAGAAAAATTTGGTTCCCCCCCCCAACGTGTGTGTGTGTGTGTGTGTGTGTGTGTGTGTGTGGATTTTCCCTTCCTCCATTTCATTCCAGAAGTGCTCACTTTTTACTATTTTATTGTTCATCAGTGTTGGCTCTAAGGTGATGTTCAAATTAAATAGCATGTCCCTGAATGCCAGATGATGATAATCACCAATACACTTCCCTGAAAGATAGCTTTCTTGCAGCTACAATTTTGTCCTGCACTGCAAAACTACAGGAGACTCTTGGCTGGCTTTCAGGAACCCTGTATGGAATGGCCCTTTGAGATTCCCAGATCAGTAGATCACAGGATATCCTAGAGAGGCAGTGATGCAGCCTAATGCCTGCCTATTTCCTTTGTGTGAAGCTGACTGTTTCCCCTGGAATACAAGTACAGGTAGACATCAGGCTTTTTAGTTGAGCCCCTGAAGTTCACCAGCTAGAAGTCATTGCAAAATGGTGCCTTATGGGGAACAGCAAGTACCTGCTGCATCCTATGTGGGATGGATGCTGCATCCTATGTGGGATGGATGCTGCATCCATTCCACGCTAGGCTAGCCTGCAAACACAAGTCAAAATCCCCATCTGAGATGCTGCAGAGCAAGGATTCCATCACAAATGCTAAAACTGGCCTGCAGACTTGCACAATGTCAAAGACACCTGATGCACACTCACATTTTACATGTGCAGAATTCTGAGTGAGGCTAAGAAATTATCACTGTGATTGAAATGTTGTTTCATATTTTAAGCAATTGGGAGCCATAAACTCTTGCCAATCTACTGTAAATTGCTTTCCCTTAACCCTAGAATCCTCTCCAGAATCTTTTGCCTTATAGAGAGATTTCATGGCATAAGAACAGCCCGCTGGATCAGGCCATAGGCCCATCTAGTCCAGCTTCCTGTATCTCACAGTGGCCCACCAAATGCCCCAGGGAGCACACTAGATAACAAGAGACCTGCATCCTGGTTTGTTCCCTTGCATCTGACATAGCCCATTTCTAAAATCAGGAGGTTGCACATACACATCATGTCTTGTAACCTGTAATGGATTTTTCCTCCAGAAATTTGTCCAGTCCCCTTTTAAAGGCATCTAGGCCAGATGCTATCACCACATCCTGTGGCAAGAAGTTCCACAGACCAACCACACGCTGAGTAAACGTCAAAACCACACGCTTTTGTCTGTCCTAACTCTCCCAACACTCAATTTTAGTGGATGTCTCCTGGTTCTGGAGTTATGTGAGAGTGTAAAGAGCATCTCTCTATCCACTTTATCCTTCCCATGCATAATTTTGTATGTCTCAGTCATGTCCCCCCTCAGCTGCCTCTTTTCTAGGCTGAAGAAGCCTAAACGCGTAGCCTTTCCTCATAAGGATGGTGCCCCAGCCCAGTTGCTCCAAGGTTTTGAAGCAGAGGAACTGAAAGTGAAACATTTAGCTAAGTTCTAAACTAGTCTATGAATGAAACCTATAACACACCCGGTTTCCAGAGCCTTATTTCAACATTCTGCTTTTGCTGGACAGTGCAGAAATGATAAGGCCTATGTTCCAGGTGCCCTTTTGGGACGTGACTGTTTTGACTGACTGGTAAAGGCTTGGATGAGAAGGCGAGGATTTTGGCTTCCCAAGAAGTGTGAAAAGCACTAATATTGACAAGTGACTGACTCACCATTTTTTAAAATGCAGCTTTTTCGTATTTATTTGGTGGAAGTGGAACATTTTGCTTTGCCTTTTTGCTGATGTGTCAATAACCCCAAAGAGAATTTGGCTTCCTGCCATCCAGTGCCCATAAATATTATTGACTCTGTGTATGCAGATTATCCTGAGGGTGGTTATCATGGAAGCTGACTTGAAGCTCTGAGTGAATGGCAGATTGTAATGGTGTGCTAGAGCTACATTAGAAGAAATAAAAATTAGATAAGCAGATGTTTGAGAGACAGTTGGCATGTTTGCGAGGCACCTGTGGTAGACAAGTCCTCTTAAAGGTCTAGAGGGGCCACTTCCAGATCTTGAGGCCCTTAGTCATTATAAAAATTAAAAAGAAAGATGACTAATGAAAGCAAAAACCATGCATCAAAAAAGAATTGATATTAATTTGAGGTCCCCTTTGAACTTGAGGCTCAGGCCAATGGCTCTCCTGGCCCACCCTTATGATTTTGCCTGGTGATAGATGCACCTGTTTAAGATGCAGTTTTAAGTAGCTCCTTAAAACCCCAGTCAATAGAGGGTCATCTTGAGGTGGGCCAAGGCACCAGGCCCCATTTTCCCAAATGCCCTCTTGTTGAGTCCTGTTGCAGCAGATTCAGGCTTTCTGCAGCCCTTTTATGTCTCTGGAATGGGGACAGGTGGTATTTTGAAAAAAGATATGGTTAAGGAGGGACATAAAAAAGATTTATAAAATTATATCTAGTGTGGAGAAGGTAGAGATTTTTTTTCTTCCTCTCATTAATATTGCAACTTTAATGGAAACAGTTGCATATTCTTCCTGTATTTAGCCCTGCCTCTATTTCCTTCCCTTACTCTGTTTCCTTTTTTGTCGGTCAGTAGACTGTAAGCCCTTCCAGGCTAGCACCTGTCCTTTTATTTCATTAAGGCATCATGTATATGAACGGTGCTACCATATATATACTATAATAACTTGGGTCACCCAATAGAATTGATTGGCAATCAATTCAGAACAGATAAAGGAGAATACTTTTTCACCCCATTCATTTATGGAACTGACTTGTCCACATCTTGCTGTCCACAAGATATGGTGATGACTCTTCAAGGGCATGAGGCAAATGGATGCAGGAGATGTTTTTTTTCACCAAATTTTAGCCATGGTAGCAAAATAGAATCTACAGGTTCAGGGGCAGTATAGCTCTGAACTCAATAACATTATGAAGAAGAATAGTGGTGGCAATTATCTTTTGTTTGTGGTGTTACCAGTAGCATTTTGCTGGCTAATATGGGAAGCAGAATGTTGGTCTAGATAAAATTTTGTTCTGGTCCAGCAAGACTCTGGAAGCAGATATGCCCAGGAGAATCCACTTATGGGTCCTCCACTTAGAGCCAATTCTTTGTGTGGGGGAGCACATGGCCCAGTGAACTTCCTGATACCAAAGTGATGGCTAAGTAAAACTTTACAGCGATCTAAGGGTAAAAAATATAAAAGAAACTACAGTCTCTTCCATTGCTTTGTGCTGTCCAGTGACCAGCAGGGGCAGAAAACGTTACCAGGAATTTCAAGAGAGCAATGGAGGGGCTGCTTCCTTAACATTCACTAGCCCCTGAGTCAATCTGCAGCTCCTACTTTCCCCTCTCTAGATTCTTATAAACACCCCTATCAAGATTATTGTACCCAGTTGTCATTACTTAATTGAAAGCTGCTTTGGAAGCCTCTCCCAGCTGAAAACTAGCTAGGAGTTCATACATAAATGAAATGAGCATAATTTATACTGGTGGCAGGATTCAGCTTTTTGGGCTGCAAAATGTTGAGCACCTCATGCAGAGTTCAGGAGCTCTTCTTTTAAGGTCTTCCAACATCCCGCACTCCAGTGTTCCGTTTTGTGCCTGTTTTATTTTTGTTTCTTCCCAGGCGAACTTTATCCATGAAGATATTGAAAGTGCAATCAGCGACAGCAAAGGTGGGAAGCCAAAAAGAAGACTTGAGACTCTCAGGTAAAGCCTCATCTCAATCTACCAGTGAGATGTGGAAGTGTTTGGAACCCATTGACACGTTCCCCGAGAGCCAAACTAAATGACTTCCATCATAGCATGTCTTTAGCATCTGTGAGGAGGTTGAATTTCATCAGGACCACAGCACTGAGGGAGGGGAGGTTTAGCTTTTTTCTCTATACCATTTTTCACATCAGTATCCTGTCCCTGCTGCAGCTATTTTCTCTGTTATGGTAAAACTGTTGTTGTGCCATCTTCATACATGGTGTTTTACATGGCGAGAAAAGATGGGTTCTGCCTCAAATGAATTACAGTGTAGATATTGACAAATAGGAGACAACAGAGAAAGGGGTGCAGAATGAAGGAAGAGGTAAATGGCGAAAGCATATGCTGTTGATTCAATTTCATACTAAAACTTAGCATACAGAAGAGTACATGTATGTTTTCTGTAATGGGGCTAAAAAGAGCAGTTTGTATGGTTTGTATCAGGAATAGGTACAGTGGTGGCTTATTTCTCTTCCCCCCCACACCTGCCATAATTTTTGTGCAATTTCACCATCCCCCCCTACATTAAATGCAAAGAGGCAGGAAAGTCATTGGATCTCATCTAGATTTTTTTAGATTGTGAGCCCTTTTGGGACAGGGAGCCATTTAGTTATTTGATTTTTCTCTGCAAACCGCTTTGTGAACTTTTAGTTGAAAAGCGGTATATAAATACTGTTAATAATAATAATAATAATAATAATAATAATAATTGGGCCACTGTGACACAGCGTGTTTTCTGTTGACACCGTTCAATCTCTGTGTTGGCGGCACTCTTTCTTTCCATGTTGGTTTTCAAGCTCTTGAAAGAATCAAAACCCTTGTCTGTGAAGTTTTTGTGGACTTCCCCATTTTCCACATGTCAGTGAAATCCAATTCAATTGATTTCTACGCTGGCTTCATTTTCTGGTGAAAAAATATTCTTATGGTGAAAACGTTAGATGAAAATTATATACAGGTGCAGCCTATTTATCCACAGATTTTTTATCTGCGGATTTATCTCAATGCAAATGGGATGGGGAAACCGAAAGTCACACACACCTTTGCCTCCTTTGCCCTGCACTGGTGTCTCGCTCCATTTCCAGGCAGCCCAAAACACTGCAAAAAGGCTCTGCCTTGCCCAGGCAGGGAAATAGCCCTGGAGCCCTGGAAGAGGTTCCCCTTGCAAAGGAACAGCAACACTCCTGGAGCCCCTGAGCCAGTAAAGACACTGAACAGGGGAAGGGGGGGACAAAAACACGTTTTTTGTTAATCGCGCCGAGTCACGGAACAGAACTAATGCGGATAAAAAGGCTCCACCTGTACATGTATTCTTTTTTTAATGCTAATTGTATAATTTTATGTTTTATACGTACATTGGTTTTATAAAGATTTTAAGGCTACTTTCACTTTGGAAGGGTACAATATTCAGTATATTTGCAAGGCTGCTCTCTGATTCCAATTTAGAATGTATTGGAAGGCACATTGCCTTGTATGGCTTATGTGTGCTTCCCACAGAGAGCGTGCATGCACGGATGCACTGACGTGCACCTCAGATTTCAATGTACAGAGTCTTTTTTTCTGACCCAGAAAGAAAGATTTAATGTTCCTGATGTTTCAGTTTTGGTTTGTTATGTCTGCTCCTAGGATGATCTCCAAAGCTGATAGTGCTATTCCTCCTCCTCCCAAAGCACCAGCTCCTGTTCCCCCAGGTACTGTGACGCAGGTGGACGTCCGGAGCCGGGTTGCAGCCTGGTCGGCTTGGGCTGCTGAACAAGGAGATTGTGAGTGTTGCCGAAATGCTGAGAGCACCTTGCAGATTGCAAACTGGCAATGCAATGGCCTTGTCTGTGATAAACCTCTTGGTAGGATATGAACAGGACTCTGTGTACTCCATACTAAAAAAACAGCAGCATGCCCTTAAAATTGTTCACCAGGAACAGTGACTTCTGCTTCCTGGGTCAATTATGCACGTGGAACAAAAGTTTTACTAGTTGTGGGAAAAATGCAAGGATCTCTACTGAACACACAGAGGCGCATGGAAAATCTGACTCCGGCACTTCTGTATTTCTGACATTTTTGGCAAGCATTTCCCCCAAAGCCTTCAGGCATATTCTTGCAGATCTGAAGGCTTGGAACTTGCAGTTTGGTGAAAGAAAAGAAACATGAGGTTTTTGGGAAATGGAATTCTAGGCCATCTTTTGTACCACCTGACAAATCACTCTCACATACACATGCACAGACTACAAAAAAGAGATGAATGTGAATTTTGCCAAATGAAACCAGCTTTACCAACCTAGTGGTGGCTCACATATTTTGTATGTAGAAGGGTTGTGGTTCATTATTCATTTAAAAGATCCTCCATCTGATACCCTAGAGCAGGGGTGCCCAAACCCCGGCCCTGGGCCACTTGCGGCCCTTGAGGACTCCCAATGCAGCCCTCAGAGAGCCCCCAGTCTCCAATTAGCCTCTGGCCCTCCAGAGATTTGTTGGAGCCCGCACTGGCCCAATGCAACTGCTTTCAGCGTGAGGGCGACTATTTGACCTCTCGCGTGAGCTGTGGGATGAGGGCTCCCTCCACTGCTTGCTGTTTCACGTCTGTGACGCAGCAGTGGCAATGAAGGAAAGGCTGGCCTTGCTTTGTGCCAGGCCTTTTATAGGCCTTGAGCTATTGCAAGACCGTCATTCATTCATATAAGTTCATCTTTAATATATTCATTTATGTAAACATATGTAAATTTATTCAAATTTTAAATGTAAATTAATTTTTTTTTTCCCAGCCCCTGACACAGTGTCAGAGAGATGATATGGCTCTCCTGCCAAAAACTTTGGACACCCCAGCCCTAGAGATCCACTGTGAATCAGAGCAGATATTGCTAGGCTAGATATGCCAGTGTTCTATGTCTGTGCAAGGCAGCTCTGTGAAACTAGGTTGTTGATAAAACTACTGGAGCATTATTTCAATGAGCTTTGATTAATTTATTTTGTAATCTTTATTGTCCAGTTCTCTTGACAAAAAATTCAAAGTCTTACAATAAACTCAGAAAGCAGGGGAAAATGCAACACCCCGCTCCCTGGTGACTTCAGATGTTGACCTGGGTGTGCAATATCAAGTCAAAATGGTTTGTGAGTTTGGTAGGTCAAATGGATACTCTGAATCAAAGGTGGCTATTATACAGTCAAAATGGTTTCAAGATTACTGTACAGACCAAGAGTGCTTCTATATCTCTAGCAATTTTGAATTTTCTTTGGAAAAGGCATGGGGTTCAGACTTGGTTTATCATCTTGATCAGGTTGATAGACTGTGTTGCACACATGACCGTCAACAGATTAAGAGAGTTCTCTTCTAGTACTGTGTTCCAACTATGTCTAGTACTGTAGTTCCAACTATGTGGCTAGTCAGTGAGTATTACCAAGTCTCAGTGTCTTGTCTGTTGTGGGTTCACCTTGCACGTTTCTTTTCTTAGTTGAGAAACCACGACAATTCCATGAGCACGAAGAAACATCTGAAATGCTGGCAGCCAAGATCGACAGAGATGTTGTGAGTAGAGGACACTCTGTGTGTGTGTGTGTGTGTGTGTGTGTGTGTGTGTGTGTGTGTGTGTGTGTGTGTGTGTTCGTTCCCTGCTGTGTTCGGTACTTGTGGGGCATTGGATGTTAGTTGTTGTGATCAGGAAATGGGACTGCTTGCTTAATACTAAGCAACAGTCTTTAAGATGGAAAGGTTATTAACAAGCCCAAAGTTCCCTTGCTCTTGAATTTCCTAAGAAACATTTCACACTTGCACTGCAGCTGTGTTTTGCTTCAGCCAATACTGGTGTTCCCATGCAAGATCTTAAAGGGTAAGCTGATGTTCTTAAACCTGCCATGGATACGTGCGGAGTCCTGATTGACTAAGTCACACTGGCATGTGCCCACTGCATGTTTAAGAATGCACAATTGCCTTTCATATTTTACATGTTTACTAGTGTATGTGCAAATGACACAATTGCTACTTAAAGTGTGAAGCAGCCCTCAGCTGATGCTGGTTTAGAAATGCATCACATGGTTGCTTGGCAACCACAAGGCATGTGTCTTCCTGTCTCAGCTCTAGAAAGTGACTGAATTGGGGGCTTGAACAGAGATGGGGAAAAGTTGAGTGAAGGGACCATAGAGGGTGGTGTGGTATCATAGAGTAGAGGAGCCAGAAGGGATGAAACTGCGCTAACTCTGCAGACTTCTGAATTCAAGGAATGTGCTCCATGTCAGCTTGACCCAAAGACCTTAGGAGTGCCTGCCATGGATTCCTGCATGTTGCCAAGGATTCTGGGACAGGACCTGCATTGCTTGCACAGCACACTGGCCAGATTTGCTGGATCAGCTTTGTGCCAGATGAACAAAGGAATAAGAATCATTATTATAGTTTTTATTATTTATTATATAATTATTTATTTTATTATTTATTATATAATTATTATATAATTAATAATATTTATTGTATATATTATATAATTATTTATTATATAATGTGTATTTAGAATATAGTTCTTTGCAACACTAATATAGTTCTTTGTTCTTGTGACAATAACAAAAAGTTCTCTAAGTGGCATAAATAGCAAAAGGAGAGAGGAAGGGGCTCATAAGGAAAAGACCAGCATAAACCATAGTGATGGTTAGGGATATTCTACTGACCTTTTAAAATGTGGTGGTTTGCCTGACCAGCATGGCTTGTGCTTCAACTATCCTTTGGGGTTGCACACTGCAGAGGAATATCAGTAGTGGGTGAACTCTTGGGGGAATGTGTTGTCACTCATGCTCCAGCACTTCTCCTACACAAAGTTCTTTTGTGCCACTCACCTGAGTACTCTCAAGTACTTGCTTCAAGACAACTCTTAACAGCTTATTTTTTCTGGGAATGCAAAAACCAGAATGTCAGGCAATCACAAGTTTAATGTTTCCTAGCAGCAAGACAATTGAAGAAAAAACTGGGGGGGGGGGGGAAATAGCTGTCTGTAACACCCTAGACAGAATTATGTTTCACCAAGATTTTTTTAGCATGTGGGAGAAACATGCATAAAGAACGAGTGCGTGATTGGCCCCCAGGATTTAATAGTCTCAAATCTTACCTATTCAAAGCTCTTAATAATAATAATTTTGAAAAACATAGGAAAATATAGACTTGGAGCTATAAGAAAATGTCAGGCATATTAATTTTAGCTTATGTTACTTCCTGTGACTGAGTGTTCTCTTTTACCCCCTGTACATTTTCTAATTCTGCTCCATGACTAACAATGCTAGAATTGGAGCCACTGGCATTTCTGAACACTCTCTCTCTCTCTCTCTCTCTCTCTCTCTCTGTTCCATAGCAAATTCTGAACCATATTCTGGATGATATTGAATATTTTGTCACAAAACTTCAAAAAGCGGCTGAAGCATTTGCTGAGCTTTCCAAGAGGAAGAAAACTAAGAAGAATAAAAAGAAAGGACCTGGTGGTGAGGGGTTTCTACTGCCTAAATTGTGCTTCCAGCAAACTGTCATCAACCTAATTGTTGTGGTTCCTCCCCCTATTTATGTACCTAAAATATTTATGTCCCTCCTCAAGGATTCTCAAGGAAGCTAATAATAACCTAATAACCATCAGTATCAAATTAACAAAATTGGCCCCAGTCTAGCAGGCTCCGCTTTCCCAATTTTGTTGGTGTGTTACATATTGAGAAGTGGTGTCTCCCGCCACATGAGGTGCTGTGGTCCATTCTGCCATTCAGTTTGGTCCCATTTGTTGACCCTGCCTTAGCCAAACCATTTTCACATTGTTGTGAATGTCTCGGAGATTCCACTAAAGTAATTTTTTTTTCTTCACCCAGAGGGCGTCTTAACACTCCGTGCAAAACCTCCACCTTCGGATGAATTTGTTGACTGTTTGCAAAAATTTAAACATGGCTTCAACCTTCTGGTAAGTAAGCAAAAAGCTCAAAAGCAGCAGTTTTACCTTTTTTGTTAAAGCCTCGTTATAAGCTGATTGCTTATTTTACCTGCTGTTGTAAAATGCCTTTGATTGTCCATTGACACACGAGTTTTATCCACCTTTTTTCTCAAAGGGAGTCTACCTCTTCTGGCCTATAAGTCTGCGCCCTGTGGTGGTTTCTGAAACCTATTGTCCAAGTTACCGTAACTGACTATAATACCACAGCTCTATTTCTTCCTGTCTCCTTCTGGAGTGTTTTATTTTAGGATGACATTGAGAAAACAAATCAAGGAAAATGTCCAGCAGTCCAGTGAGTTGATAACTTACTTGAAGATTCACATACAGATCTCCCAGGGACAAATTCATCACTATCAACAAAACCACAATAGCCTTCAGGCTACTGCTGCTTCAACAGGATTTCACACACACACACCCCTGACTGATGTGACTAGCTCCAGACTGTGCTTACAGGCTCACATACTCTTTCCTACATTTCTGGGGGGCTCTAACCAAAGTTAACCTACGGCAATCATAGATTCAGATGTCACTGCAAACACAGTTAGTGCTACTGTCCAAATCATGGCCTGAAGTAGCCTTGGAAACAATAATCTAGAGGTTAACAGTTACAGTAATATTTAGACAACTCAGCCGATTATGGTCAAAACAACCCAGAAATGAAGGGTGGAATCTGCATGTAAGAAGAGAGGTGGAGAGAGGGGAATTGAGAAGTGTAAAAACTCAAGACATGCCTCCAGTTCTCCAGATCATCTTTTGCAGGATGGTCTCAGTTCAACTCTGTCTAAATATAAAGCTACTCAACAAATCTGATTCCCTGTCCTGACTGGGAGGCTTTGGGATCTCTCAGCAGAGTCTTTCCTGCTCTCTGACATCTTTTCAACTAGCCACCAAGTGTTGCATCTGAGGCCTTTTAAATGCAACATATGAACTACATTACTGAGCTATGGTGTCTCCTCTATTAGCTACTCTGGAAAATAACTATTTCTCTCTCTCTCTCTCTCTCTCTCTTTTTTTCTTCCACAGGCTAAATTAAAATCACACATCCAGAATCCTAGTGCACCCGAACTGATTCATTTTTTGTTTACTCCATTAAATATGGTAAGATTATTTCTCAATTTACATTGGAGTCGCTCTGTTTATACTTTGGTGCACTTCATCAGGCAGGAAATATCATCAAGCAGGAAATTCATCAGTGGTGGTGATGGGCAGAGATGCGTGCCATGGAGATGAAGACCACTGACCACACCTGTTGTGTTTGTAAATATTTTGCACGTCCAAGTCCAAAGGTTTAATTTGACTAAGATTAGGTTAAACATACTGAAATGGAAATTAGACCTGGGTAGATACCGTAGCACAAACCATACATGTACAATCTGTTGTACAGCATATGTGCATGTGCAGGGCATTAGGTGAGTTACATCAGTAACTTAACTGGAGCCTCATTTGCATATCTGTTAAGGGAGAAAGCAATGAATTATGATGGCATGTGCCTTTTGCAACTATGCAGGAGTATATGAAAACCTGCCCTAAGGCTGCTTGCTTAAATAATAGCCCCGACTCCATTTTTTTCCTATTAATATCCATTACCTGTTCTTCTCCATAATTTTCTCTCTCTTATTTTTTATATTAAAAAAACACATTTGTCATAGGTGGTACAAGCAACAGGAGGCCCAGCGCTTGCTGGTACAGTTGTCAGCCCTCTCCTAACAAAAGATACAATAGAATTCTTGCGTTACACCATCACAAGCGAGGAAGGTCAGCTGTGGGTGTCTCTAGGGGATGCATGGACCAAAGCCAGGTAAAATAATTCTTTTGTTGGTTTTATGGGTTTGAATATTATCAATCTGCGCTATGCAATTCCTCCTTTCTAGAGCATGAACTCTGTGTTAATGGAGGTATTAGGAGTTCCTTGTTGTTCGTGTTAGGAATATTTGTATACCGCTTTACAACAAAATTTCACGAAGTGGTTTACAGTGCAATGAAATAACTGAATGACTGTCTGCCCCAAAAGGGTTCATAGTCTAAAAAGATGCAAGCAAACCCCACTAGCAACAGCCACTAGAAAAGACACTGTACCAGAGTGAAGAGGGAAAATTGCTCTCCTCCTGCTCTGCTTGAAAAAGTGCCTCTTAATACCCAGTTGTCAGGGGTATTAAGACATTTATGCCCCCTGTGTATACATAATTCAAGAGTAAGGGCCCCCCTGCCAATGAAGGGGAGTCAAGGCCCCCATTTATCAAAGGGCTCTTAAATCTTTGTGATTACTGGCTAAATTACCATGTAAGAGGCCTGGCTGTTTCACTAAGGGTCCAACCTTTTCAAGCTTTCCAGCGCAATGCAGCCCCGAGGTGAGGGAACAAATGTTTGCTTGCCTTGAGGAGGCCTCCATGATTGCGCTCCCCATTGCAGGATGCAGCACACACCTAGTTTGCACAACTCCATCATTGCTGGAAACTTGGATAGGTTTGGGCTGTAAGGCTGCAATCCTATACATATTTGGAGGGCAGTAACCCCATTGAACTCAGTGGGGCTTCCTTGAGTAGATAAGCTTAGGATTGTACTGTAAGTCTAGCCAAGACTGATATGTTTCACAATTAAATTCAAGCCTGGATGACCTGAGAATGCCCCAGTAACTGAGCAAGTTGGCATGGTGAAAACATGATGTGGTTCCTTACCTGTGTAACTGTAATTATAGGAAGATACCTATCAGTCTTTGAAACAATCAAATTTCTGTTTGATCCTGATGGTACAAGCAGATCCATTATTGACACTGGTCTTAGTAGGACGTAGATTAAATTGTTCTGAGCTGTGCCAGGTCAGGGAGAAGTAGAGGAAATTTTAAAATTTGAATTTCTTAAGGAAAAAGGGAATAGACTATGTAAGGAAGAAGGAAATTCCAACTTAGACCAGGTCTGTGAATGCAGCAGAATGTGCAGCAAGCAGAAAACTAAAGCAAGTGGGAGAAAGGTTTTAACCTGGCCTTCTCCCTGCTGTATAATGACTCATAATTCCACTGCAGCATTGACTATAGTCTTGCCACAGGAGCCCCCTAGGTTGTGTGGGAAAAACACACTATACTGGTGAGAAAACTGCTAAATTGGAAGGACCACATGACAAATTGTGTTAGAAGCAGTTTGTTCTGTTCTTCAGATGTGTTAGTGATGCAAATAAAGCAAGGTTGGAATGATTGGAGAAACTTCCAGAAGGTGAATAAGCATTCAGTGTGATGAATAAATGCCCCATTCTTTCTGGGGATGTCATGTTTGATAAGTGTGGCCATGACCCCTTTTTCTTAGCTTGGAAAGCTAAGGCTGCAATCCTATACAGTAGACCCTCCTTATCCGCGGGCTCGGCACTTATAGATTTCAGCATCTGCAGATGAACCTGCAGCTGAAGAGCCTCAGAGGATCTCCCAGATGTGACCAGATGTCACCGGCATGAACCAAAAGTGATGGTCATTTCCCAGAGGCCATCTGAGGCCCCCAAGTAAATTACTGCAACACTGCACTGACCCTCCCAGCAGATTTAATTATTCATGGGTTTCTGTATCCCCAGGGGTCCTCAAATGGATCCCCCATGGATACTGGGGGGGGGGCGCCACCGTACACATTTACTTGTGAGTAAGTCTCATTGAAATCAATAAGATGTGCTTCTGAGTATACATGCATAGGATTGGGCTGTAAGTCACCGAATAACAAAAACTAAGCATAAAAACAAGCATCCCTTTGACAAAATGAACAGCTGAAAATGTATTCTGTGGAATCTGGATTTTTTGGTGAAGTGTCTGGCTTATTACAGGTGTCAGAAACTTTTACTGTGGAGCTACTGATGAGCATGATTGATCATTGTCATCTGAAGTGGTACATTTCAAAGGGGTGAAGAGAAATTTGAATAAAGCAAGTTAGGAAAACTCAGGATGCTGCAACAGCAGTTCCTCCATTTCCATTTTCTATCCTGCTTTATAGCTTGGCCTGCACTGGCTGCTTTTCACCGAACCGTGACAATTATTAAGATGCTGTCCTTTCTGGTTCTTCGCACATACGTTAGCAAATGCATACCAGAGCCACATTAATTCTGGCTGTTCCTAGGATTCAGTCAATGGTGTTAGTCATCCTGATTCATTTCTGACAATGTTCATAAATGAAAAATGACAAAGAAGAAACAATAAAGTGTCTTCCAGGGAGTATTGTGTTTTTGAAAGAGGCAGTAATTCAGGCTGCCCGGCTTTTGTTTTTATGCGCACTGCATAGGTGCCACAGATCATGGGAGAAGAATCCTCCTTCCAATGCAACACTGTTGGGCACTGAGAGCTGCTTGATCTCAGTGGAATATATTTGCAGATTCCAAAAATATCTGTCTAGTTAGAAGTTTTCTTCTGTATCTCAGGAGAAATGCAAGTACAGAAATTATGGAGGCGGGTTTTGTTGAATATTGGCAAACTTGTTTCATTCGGATATCCAGCCTTCCCTTTCTCAAAGGTTTATGACAATCAATTATGTGGATTCTCAATTCATCCCGTGTTTTCTCTTCTTTGTTCTTGGAGGGAGTTGTGTGTGTGCCAAGGTTCCTACTGCTGCTGTATGCTGTTTTGTTGTTGTTTTTTTAGCCTACTAAATCTGAGAGTCGCTGGGCAAGTGACATTGCATGATCTGATGGTACTAAAAGAGACTTAGCAGAAAGTCAAATCTTGCTAAATGCTAACTTCATGTGGCTTTCTCCTTAACACAGAGCAGAGTGGCCCAAAGAACAGTTCATCCCACCCTATGTGCCACGGTTCAGGAATGGCTGGGAGCCCCCTTTGCTGAACTTCCTGGGAGCTCCAAAGGAGCAAGAGCTCAATCAGTTAGCCGAGTCTGTGGCAAATGTGGCCGAGCAGCAGCGGAAGCAAGAAATGAAAAGACTATCGACTGAGGTAGGGCAAGGGCTGCTGTGTGCTGTTAGTGCAGGTGGGAAAATTTGCATACATCAAACCAGTGCCAAGTGGGCTTGCGATTGTGTGATTCCTAAAACACTTCTTTAATGATTTAGGGGTTCAATTCAAAAGAAATATATGTTGCCCTCATTCACAACTCTGTATGGCACAGCAGGGGATCTGTTAAGTATGGCTGTTCCATTGATTTCTATGGAAAATGTCATCTGCAAAAAAGTATGTATGCAGAAAGCTGCATATTCCAGAGAAGTGAATGGATAAGATGTTCTGGGCAAAGTTAAGAAGGGCATTTAGAATCTGAGTGTTATCCTATAGGCAAGGATACATTATTTCCTTTAAAAGCTCTAAAGTGGAATTGGACAAATTTGAAGAATAGGTCTGCCAATGGCAACTGAATATCAGCTGCTGGGAAGCAACTGTGGTAGAAGCCTCTTGCTGCTGTGACCTACTCGTGGACTTCCCTGTGACATTTGTCTGACTCCTGATGGAAACAGAATGTTGATCTAGAAGATCAGCAATTTTCAACCGCTGAGCCACGGCACATTGGTGTGCTGTGAATGGTCCGAAGGTGTACCACAGAAATTTGGAGCACAGCTGTTGAAAATTGCTGGAAAACTCTTCTGGGTTCAGTGACTCTGTTTCTAGGGCAACTGTCTGAAATAATGAATTGTCTGTCCCTCTTCCTACGCTGGCTTAAGAGCCAGTGGAGGAAGAGGGCAGACAATTTGTTACTACAGATGGTTGTAGCTCTGCCCTAGAAACAGAGCTGCAGAACCCAGAAGAGTCTCCCAGAAGGCAGAAGTGACATCACAAGAGGTGAAGACCATAGAGAGGTGTGTGTGCTATGAGATGAAAAAGATTGAAAATCACTGGTCTAGATTGGCATTTGTACCCCACTGTATTGCTTTGTATGGAAAGTTTGTACCCCACTGTACCAATTTGCATGGTACTTCCATCTGCTGGAAGTACCACCAGAAGTATGATGATGCCATCGCCAGTTACTTCTGGATTGGGAGGCCAGATGCAACATGATAAATACCAGTGAGAGGCTCAGGGCAGATAGGAGGGCTTTCTCAAGCATGTAAAAAGCGTATGCTGGAGCTCTGTCCACCAAACGAAGCCTCCTACTGCTACTTGTCATGTACCATTGCTGATCTTGCTACCAGGTGGTGGGGGTCTGGGGGTCTTCCCAGTACCACCAGACACCACCTCAAGTACCACCAGTGGTACAAGTACCACTGGTTGAGAAACACTGTTCCAGATGAAACTCTAGTTCAACTGAAGAGGGCTTTTCTTGTCCTCTTTGGTTACTCATTCAAATAATAATAAATAATAATAACAGGTATTTATATACCGCCTTTCTTGGTCTTTATTCAAGACTTTATTCAAGGCGGTTTACATAGGCAGGCTTTTATTTAAATCCCTTATTAAATAGGGATTTTTACAATTGGAAGAAGGTTCTTTCTGTCAAGAACCACTACATTCAAGGTGTTTCATTCCGATCTGGCTTCACATTCTGGCCTCCATCCTCCCACGCTCAGAGCAGATGGAAATAGCTCGGCTTCAGCTTGTCAGCTGCTTCAAGGTCGCACGGTGCCGGTGGCCTCGAACTGGCGACCTTGTGGATGTTATCTTCAGGCAGACGGAGGCTCTACCCTCTAGACCAGACCTCCTGCCCACGGAGGAGGCTCTTATCTTAGACTGGATGCTAGGCATTAGAAGTACA
This sequence comes from Tiliqua scincoides, assembly GCF_035046505.1. Classification (NCBI taxonomy): domain Eukaryota; kingdom Metazoa; phylum Chordata; class Lepidosauria; order Squamata; family Scincidae; genus Tiliqua; species Tiliqua scincoides. The sequence continues at coordinate 39,692,392 of NC_089827.1, forward strand.
TTGATTCAGAGCTATAGACAGGGTAAAGCCACTGGGGACACTGTCCCACTTGAGAATTAAATGTAAAAAAGCCAGGTGTTTTAATTAGCAACATCTCTATTTAAACAACAAGGGCTTATTTTTGGAAAAGGAAAATCTTTGGTTTTTGCTTGTGGTTTTTTTTTTTTAAGTATAAGTGGTAGCTGGCTCCCTCTCCCCCCTCCCACCTCAAAAAAACAAAAATGCTGGTGCTCCAAACTCCAGGGGGATAAGTGGATTATCTCCTTCCTTATTGCTGCTCCACTTATTCATCTGAGCCACCTATCCAAGTTACCCTGATGGATTTTTCACCTTTATATGTTAAGTTATCCTGAAATGCCTCTGCTACCTACAATGCTGGTGAGCATGGCAAGGAACATATTTATTTAAGAATAGTGCTTGTTATAAATGAATTTTTAGACTTTAAAAATAACTGTTCTTGTTCAGGTTTCTGACACAAGCAATGTATAGGCACTTGGGTTTGAAGTGAGGGGCTGTAGAAGTTTCCCTTGGCAATGAGAAAATCACTGATATTCAGTCAATTTAGTGGCAGCCTCCCCAAGGAAGGGAGGCAGGCTGTTGCTCTGCATTCAGAAATTCCTTTTAAGAATGGGAAACACATGGCCCCTTTAGTTCTGCGGCATAATACAGCTGTTGCAGACTCTTTTGAACCACAGCATTGCTGGTGAGGGTCAGGAATAACGATCATCAAATGTGTCACCTGGCTAGATGATTTTAACGTCAAGCAACGCAAGATATTGTCATACCCAGAAACAAATAGCTGCACAGGAAATAGAGGAGGTCATTCTGGAGTTCCAGCACATTGATGAGGCCACCTGATGGCAGGTTGCATCAGTGGTAGACTGTGAGGGTCCAAGGGGACAGTGGATTTGGGGTGCCTTTCATCCTGAGTCTGCTGCTCCTTCTCTCCAAGCTGCCACCATTGCAAGCCACAGTGATCCCCTTTCCCACTCACTTGAGTGAGAAGTAGATTCTCCCCCTCCTCATTGCTGCACCTTATGCTCTGCCATGAAATCTGGAAGTGCTGGGCTTCCAGTGCTGGGCTTCCAGGGATAGCACAAGAGTTCATGCTGTCCTCGTGAATGGAACCAGAAGTCCTGTACTTTGGGTTTTCAAAGCAGCATACGAAGAACATAGTAAGAATTCGGAGCTTTTGGGAGGCTTAGCACAAAATCGGTTGACCCGAGATGGCATCAGATAGCATTCGCCACCCTGAGTTCCAGTAAGTCTAGGGCTGGGATCTTGTCTGATAAAAACCTTACAGAAATTTGCTGAGATTCTAAGCATTTGTCATCCGCAACTTGTGAATAGATCACATTGGCCATTGCCTGTCCATCTTGAGGTTGGTTGCAGGCTTTCCAACGCTTAGGTGACTATATAATCCAGACTCCTGACCCTGAAGTTGTGTCAGACTGTAAACCACTTTGAATGAAAGATGCAGTAATATCCACAGGAGACTTTGTTTTTTCTTTAGTGGAATCCCTTATTTACAGAGTGATCCAATGGCAGAGAAGTATCAGCATATCAAACTCAAAAGCTTGCCCCCCACAAGGTCTTCACTTTCCAACAGGGGCATCCTTTTCATTATAGAAAAATGCACCCCAGCAGGAGTTAACAGCATACTTGCTGCTGCCATGGTTACAGTGCAGAACCCAGAGAAGTAAGCTTTGATCTGACGTCGAGGAAAATACATCAGAAATTCTGATTCCTGGAAATTATCCCTTTCTTAAGAAGTGGTGACATCCTCTGTGGCTTGTTTTTTGTTTTTTTTCCTGCCACTTGAATAGGTTTTCTGCTTGAGCATAATTATGCGAGAAACTGTAATAAAGTGCAAAGTAGAGTTGCTTGTATCTGCTGCAATTATTAAGGGCTGTTTTCTATTACAGGCATTGGCATCCTCATTCCTGTTGGTAATGGCACTTAGCATTTGGGTAGTTCATGGATCTAGATCAGTGGTTCCCAAACTTTCAGTCTGTGGGCCACTGGAGGCAAAAATTGGAGCCATCATGGACCACATGCATCCCCCCCACCCCCGCACACAACACATTCAAATTAGTAACAATTTGAGAAGATTTATTAGAGATCTATTAGATTAATTATTTATAGAGAAGAACTGTGAATTGCTGCTTTTGTTGTGAGCTGTGGGCAGCCCATTCTCTGCCCTCTCTGGTGGTCCATAGGGGAGTAGTCGCTTGGTGAGATGCTGGAAGTGATTGAAAGCTTTTTTTCTTAGCCCTCACGGACCACTTTTCAGAGTCTCACGAACTACCTGTGGTTCATGGACCACAGGTTGGGAACCAGTGATCTAGACTGTGACAATTCTGTGGCCTCATGTGCATTTGTAGCATCTGAGATCAGGTGTTGCAGCAGCTGACATCTCACCTCTCTGAGACCTTGCATGATGAGCCTCCCCGAGTCAGTAAGAGTGATGGTGTCAGGCTGTGCAGTGAAAGATGCTCTGCAGACATTGTGACTAACAACAGGTCTTTCTTTTTCTCTTTCAGCATCCCAGTATCTCAGATTATCCACCATCTGAAGGGTATGCATTCAGTAACACAGCTTACAAAAGAGGGCCTCTTCCGGACCAGGGGGCAGCGGTAGCTGCTTTTAAGCAAACTGTTAGCCGACATGTAGATAGGTAACATTTCAATGGGCGGCACGTGTACAGCCATGGAGAACTGTCCCAACTGGTTGCTTTTAGGGTGGAGGTGCCTTTTTGAATATATCTACTTCTCTCTAAAGGTTCTAGACATACACAGTTTGCTCTCTGTTAGAGCTAGTGTCAAAACCCTCTTTTACTCTGCTTGCTAAAAATGCCTTTGACAAGCTCTGTTTAAACACACTGCCATCAATGTTTGCTTTTAAAAAGAGACCAAAAATTGAATTGTAAACTCTGAACTGGAGCCTGGAACCTTATTGCACTTATGAACAATCAGTTCCCTTGTTTATGACCCATCAACACTGTTATATAGGCTAACTGTTACTTGCATCAAAGAAGTTTGTATATACACACACATTCTTGCACTCTTACTCTAGGGGCAAGTAGCAATAACACACTCTCTCTGTCTGTCTCTCTGTCTCTCTGTCTCTCTCTCTCTCTCTCTCTCTCTCTCACACACACACACACACACACACACACACACACATATCCTAGGTTCTTTCTCCCTCCCTCTCCCTGTTTCCATCTTCTAAGTCCATCATAGAGCCTCCTCTTATGTTTCCTCAGTAATGACAAGACTCCTGTGGTAAGCATCTCTGCTCCAGGAACTTCTCAGAGATGACAATTGAATAGGTCTTTCTGGCTCCATTGTGAGCCTTCATTGCAATCAAGCAGTGCTTTGATGGAACAGGCCTGTGCTTTGCCCAGATGGTTGTAGAATCGAGAGGCCTCCTCAAGCAGCATGGGAACTTGCGTCGGTGAAGTGGCTGTCCTATTGCTGAGATAACTTGAGAAGAAGCCTATTGACTCTGTGGCTTTACCTGGTCTTAAGACATTGCCAGTCATTCTGAAAAAAGACCACCAACATTTGACTTTTTTCTACTCTGTTATTGTTGCACACACAGTTCTAGAATTGTCATAGGCATACAGATTGGCATATGGCTCCTGAACCATTTACTGTGGCACAAGCTTGATATGGTTTGTCACATGCCTCTGGTGGGCCTACTACGGTCTCTTAGGGTCAAGCCTGCAATCATGGTCAGATAGCACGAGTAAAGAGTCCAGAGCAGCACAGAGAATCTGGAGTGGCCAGATGCAGGTGTCTAGTTCAGATCAGGAAGATGGCCAGGTTCCCAATTGCAACAGTTGCTCAGACACATGAACTGATAAAAGAACACCAGGGCTGCCACCCCAGAATATCTGTTCTGGCTAGGCTGATGAGCTGCAGCACCTTTCTTTGACCATCATCTGGGTGGTGCTTCAGTGGAGCAAACATTAGGTCAACAGAATTGCCCTGGCCGGGAGTAGTGCATCTGAGCCTTTCAGGCAAAATAACTGCCTTCACTTTCCTGATGCCTTGCTGTTCTGCATCTTAAGCACGTGTGTCCTGGTGCAGCAGGTCTTAGGGTTTGGCCTGTCAACCACTTGTTTCCCCAACGCTCAGTCCAAGTGAATTACTGACAGCCACATCTTCAGATTAGTAATCAGTTCCTTGATGTCCAGGTGGCCTTTATAGTAGAGATCATTCTTTATTAACCTGTTTAATAAAGCAACCACCCTGGCATAGCCACAAGTCTCTCTCCCACGAGAGTAGCCATGTTCCAAGGACTGTGGGGTCAGGGATTGAGCAGGTGCAGCCTACCGCTTTAATACAGTTCTGATCCCTGGTTGTTTTCACATTTGCTGCCGCAATCCTTGTTCGTTCACACATATTCTGCCTTTCTTTCAAGATAGTATTTGGTGGTGTACATAGGGTGTCCAGGATGTTTTCCATTTGAGCACTGGCCCAGGGCCAGAACTCTTTACCATCAGCAAGTTTGTACCTTCAAACCAGGTCCTAGAACCAATCTGAGTTCCCAGATTGGCATACTTTTACAGATAGCTTTCTGCTCATCAGAATAGCTCTCTTCTCTGAAGTTCAGAATACTGCAGGGTTCACATGAATCTTAAGCACAACATGTGAAACATGTTAATCAGAGCACCAAAGTGAAATTGGCATCTCTCTTCCTTGGTTATGCTGCACTGTTTGTACTCTGTATCCTTCCCACATTCCCAAAGAGTGCTAATTACTGTCAGCATGTCTGCCTTCAAGCCTATAACTTTAAATCTCAATACTGTAATTCTCGTTTATCCACATAGTTTGGGTTGAGGGAACAGGATGGGGTGGGGGCACAGACCATACAAAATCACCAAAGGACTGAAGAACTGGAATGCTTGCTTGTATTGATTCATCTCTCTGGAGGGTAATAACTGGCTATTGCAATAAAGTCCCATCACCAGACATTGTGGATAACTGAGGGTCAGTCATGTGGGTTCTGTGGTTCTGTTCCTGCTCCTCTCTTCAAGTAAATTGGGACAGTTCTCCACAGCTAACTAAGAGCCAGGGAGCTACTGGAGCACCCGGAATAAGTGCTTAGGATCAGTAGTTGGCAGTGCTGAATGTCAAGCAGTACGTTCCTGTCACTGTGATGTGATGTTAGCATCCAGCATTTCACAGCCATCTGTGGCCATTTCCATCAGTCGACAACATTCTTGATGTGGTTCTTGTGTCTTATTTAAATAGTTATTGTCTGTCTCGTCCCCTGGTTTTTAATCCTCCCTGTGCTTGGAGAATTGAAGTTGATGATATTTAATTCCTATTACTGGCCTTAAAATGTAAAACACTGAAATTCTGCAATAGCAGAGTGCTGCCGATGAATAAAAAAGATCTTGCATAGCTTCTGACAGGTCCCTGGGGCTTGGCTTGTAACAGGCTTTTGAAGTTGCCTATCTGACATGGGAGGTGAAGTGTCCTGCAGTCTTTGTTTTTTGCTGACATTTTTATTGGGTGATATTGTAATATAAATTTCATTTCATCTGATCTTTGAGTGTATTTATTTATTGCATTTTTATCCTGCCATTTCTCTAAGGAGCTTAGGGTGGTGTATGTGGTTCTTCCTCCACCCCCTCTTATAGTCCTTTCGACAGTACTGTGAGGTAAACTGTGCTGGGGGCCAGTGACGGGCCCACAATCATCCTGTGAGCTTCCTGACTTTGAGGGGGCTAGAACTGGGCTCTTCCCAGGCCTAGCTCCACACCCTAAGCACTACACCATACTGGCTTTTATATGTTTTCCGCAGCCCTGGACGTAGGGTGCTTTGCTAAAAATAGGAACTAGGGGAAAGGAACTTAAGCTGTGAAAGCCCATTGGAAAGATCCATGAGTTCTGGCCTGTAAAATGTTTGCAGATTTTGTACCATTTGCCATTTCTGCCTATTTGTAATAGCACAGTATTGTTAACTGCAGTACAGTTTAACACAGGAGAGATAATGGAAATCTGAAATGGTCACAAGTGCACCTTTCTCCAAAACATGAGATTTGCTCACTTTGTGCATTGGTCCGTTGCATGCTACACATGTGCATTTGTGTGCCTGCATGCACCAACATGAGTATTTAGACGTGCTTCCAGTAGATGGTAGTGCTGTTCACCATTGCCAGCATTTTGCTACTGTGATGCATGGCTGGTTGTCTTGCATGGCAATAAATTCTGGGCAGATCACTGCCTGTAATTATATTAGCTGGCAAGAAGAGTTTTAGTTTTTGCTCCTGTTAGTTATGTCTTGCTGCCAGTGGAGCTGGATTAACATTTCATCTGTTTACTTTGTAGAAATTATGAAGCACATAAAACCCCATCCAAGAAATATGCCAAAACCAAGTATGACTTTGTGGGGAGGAACCACAGTGAACTCTCTGTCTTGAAGGATGAAATTTTAGAGGTAATATATACTGCTGGTGTTTATTCCTTCTCCCACCCCCTGCCCTAATCCTCTCTGCTACCTGTGGCACACTCATTGAATCGTATTCCTGAAGCATTCGGTATTGCTCAGAGAAACTCTTGTTCAGTGTGGCTGGTTCAGTTTCACTCATTTCTCTGAAAACATTCACAGAAGCGAGTGTAATGTATCATAGGCTCATGAGTGCAGAAAGCAATTGCCAAGAAACAGCCATGGTAAGCTTCGTTTTATTGAGCTGACAGTCAAAGAGGAACTGAATTCCGAAGCAGGATAAATTTTAAAGGAAACAGTACATCACAGCAAGTGGGGAGGGGGGGTTGCCCTACATTCTGATTCTCAACTGGTTAAAGGTATTGCTTAGACTAGTGACTTCCAAAAGTTATTCCTGGGGTTTCTGGGATTCCTTGGAAACTTGAGCATTTCGGACTCAGGGTGCAAACAAAATTGTACCACAAATATATAAAGACTTATTACATCATTTTTAAAATAATTTTGACAAATTTGGAATGAATTTACAATTATCACTAGGCAAATCAATTACAAATGCACTGCAATATGGCTGTCCTGCGGCTCAAATAAACTAAACATTTGTTTTCTGAGAAAGGAATGAGCTTGTTAGGAAGAGTTTATCACACTTGTCAGTTGATAAAGTCATTTCTAAGAGGTCATGGAGTATTTTACAGTATCCACAAATTTTGTCACGAGGCAGACAAAAACAGGAAGATAGTTCCATAACTGAGATGCCAGGCAAGTCAGGCATAACTGTCAGGCAAGTGCCACTCTATAGTCAGTCACCCCACCTATTTCAGAAGCTAGAAGCACCCAGAGACAGGACTCTTTGGACAATCTGAATAGCCAGATAGCAGGTTCCTATGGGAGCTGGAGTTATCTTATTTCTTGATTTACCAAAGTGCCTGAATGAACTGCAGAAAAATCTTGGTCATGTTTCTGTCATATGAGAATATTCACCCAGCTGAAGATGATCCTAGTGGTTGAAACACATACAGCAAAAAAGATGTTCAGTGTGTTAGAGTGCCATGGGTAGCACTGATTCTCAATTCTGATTGTATAATGAATGATTAATAAACCTATGTGTGTTTGCAGTGTGATTTTGTTACCCTGCCTTCCATATGGCACCTCCATATGACACCTGGTTTTCCAGAATTCCCGGGAACACTGTGGAAAACCATTAGCCTTAAAAAAAAAGTTTCTTAACTGTTTGAGAGCCCAAAACCATTAGACCGGCAAATGTATTATGACATAAACCTTCATGGACAGAAATCATCATTGCGTCAAATGCACGGATCAATCACAATTGATGACACTCCTTTTTAAATATTTCATTTATTTATAATAATAAAGGAAAAAAGAAAAGAAAAAAAAACACAGTAAGAGAAGAAGAAAAAAGAAAAAAATAACATTAAGGATACACAAACAATATAAAAAATAGCAATCAACGATGCTACTGATGACTTCTTCACATCTTCCAGTGTGATACATGCCATAATTTGCTAACAATGCCCTCTTGCCATTTGATTGCCCAGAGCAGTTAATCACTGCACAAGAATATAGTGACAAATCAGACATAGGCAGTACAATCCACTCAGAAGTAAGTCCCACTATGTTCAGTTGGGCTTACTCCCTGGGAAGTGTGTATAGGTTGGCAGCATTAAAAAAGTAACACCTGGAAATGTTCCTGCAGTGGTTTCTATTTCTCAGGACAGCAGACCTGAAATTTGCCAAAGGCCTACAACAATAACAAAAAACCTTCAAAGGGAAACTTCAGCACAAAAGTGTCAAATTGGAGTTCATTACATTTCCACACTACGGAACTTGAGTGCTGGGAACAGCTGGCTCCCTGCATACAAAAAATAATCATTGTCCTTCCCTATGTATGTGTTTATACTGGTTATTTTGCCTACTCATCACCAGTCTGGAGTGAGTCACACCCTGCTGGTTGGATCTTATATTCATGCGGCTGGGTTCTGTATTCATTTGTACTCTGTTTAGTAACCAGACACACCTACATCTTTCTTGCATTGCTTGACCTTTGATCTTGCTGCATAAAGACAAATATGTGTTCTACTTCATGAACATATGAATAGATGTTTAACATAAGACTGGAAGCCCATGTAGTCCAGCATCCGGTTTCCAACAATAGCCAACCAGATGCCTCTGGGAAGCCAATGCACAGGGCCTGGAAGGCCGTTTCTCTTGCAACTGCTTTTCAACAATTGGTATTCAGCTGCATATTTAATATAGCTATCAAGGCCAATTGCCATTGACCATTTTGTCCGCCATGAATTTGTCTCATACCTGTTTATTAAAGCCATCACCACTAGCCACCATGTCAATGTCTTGTGGCAGCATTGTGCATTGTGTGAAGAAGTACATGCATCTGATGAAATGAGCTTTGGCTACATAAAATGTTTTAGTGCCGTGGTTCCCAAACTTTTTTAGCATCATGACCCAGTTTTCTAAACGCTCTATTGGGACCCACCTAGCTTTAAGAGACTTTTAAAAAAATTACCAGCCACTCAAGCCTCTGTTTTTATCCTTTATACTATGGTGGGGGACTGCCTTCTGGAGCATTTGTTGAGTACTACATTCATTGGATTGAGACTATTCTGGAGCCATTGCATTCCCCTTGGCCTGCCCTTTGAAGAGGCCTGAGACACGTTTGGGTAGTCATGAGTGAACGCGCATGTGTTGCTTTGTTTTGGTTTCTGTAGGGCTCAAATACATTTTCCTTATCAGCATGTCGGTTTTGCAACCCACCAAAAATTGGTTTGCGACCAACTGGTGGCTCCCAACCCACAGTTTGGGAACCACTGTTTTAGTCTTTAAGGAGCCGCAAAACTGCTATTTTCAAAGTGTGATGACACCATGTCATGTTGTTTTGTTTCTCTGTATCGGTGGTCTCCAAACTGTGGGACTGCTGCATCCAAAAAAAGTCTTCTCCGTGCAGCACATCATTCTGTGCTGCAGCCCATCACCCCAGAAACTTGCATTGGACAGCCGTTTTCTCTGCTTGTTGCCCCAGAAGGCTACGCGCCTGGATTTCCAAGTGGAAGTAGTTGCCCAGCACAAGTTTCTGGGGTGAGTGGCTGCAGAGATAAGCACCGTGCTGTTCAGGGAAGATGTTTTTTGGGCGCTGGATCTGGCCCATGGGCTGGGGTTTGGCTCCTGCTGCTCTGCATGGTCCGTGGGGGGGGGGGGTTGAGGAGAAAAAGAATGTGAGGTTGTCATTCCATTTCCAGTTGCAGCTAAGCATTGCCTTTATTGTCTAATTTTTAACCTGAAGGGTGGTCCAAAGTTAGTTGCATGAACCATCCTGTGTTTTGCTTAACATCAAGCAAAAGTTTCCAAGGTTTTATTTGTAAATTCCTTCTCCAGCTTCCATTAGTACACTTATCCTGCATTGTTTAGCTCCTACAGGTCAATAACTTAGGTAAGCCCTTATTTGTGTAGCTGGGTGTAGTGTTTGAACCAGATCTTAGCTGAATTGGACATGTTCTAGTAATACCTTTTGCTGTATTCCAGATTCTCGATGACAGAAAGCAATGGTGGAAAGTCCAAAATGCAAGTGGAGTGACAGGATTTGTGCCAAATAACATCTTGGAGCCTCTCAAGTCTCAGGAATCTGGCCCTGCAGAACCATCATATGTTCACACTATACAGGTATCTCCAGTTCTAGTGACCTCATCTCAGAGCAATGAGACAGAACAATTTTTAGGAATAAGGCTCCAAAACACATCCATTCATCATTGCAGAATAATATCCTGAGAACACTAAGCAAATATGGTAATTCCAGATGATCTGGTGGCATAGTTCTGACTCTTTTACAGGATGATAAATGAGAAAGTGGATCAAGTAGTTAAAGTTAGATGGGATTCTTGGCAAGTGAGGATAGCAGTGGAGATCAGGGCAGGGAGACTACTCTGAAGCCCATAGCAGAGGCAGCTCAAAACTCCTTATGTAAAGCTTCCTTTGGATTTCCCAGGTGGGAAAGTCCCAGCAGCCAATCAGGTTTCAGCAGATTGACCAGCAACAAGTGGGGCTGAGGCACTAGAACAGGGGTGCTCAATAGGTGGATCGCGATCTACTGGTAGATCGCGAGGCAAAATGAGTAGATCGTGGAGTGCCAACCCCCCCTTCAGGTGCCTCTGGGAGGAAATGCTGGGAGTAAGGCCCATTGTACTCAATGGGGCTTACCCCCAGGTAAGTGTGGCTAGGATTGCAGCCTCACAGCCTAATCCTAGGCATGTCTACTCAGGAGTAAGTCCTGTTATACTCAGTGGGGCTCAAGGTACACCAACATACATTGTACACATAAATGTTATATGTTACGATGGCGCGAACATTGTAAAAAAAACTCTGGTAGATCTACGGGCCTTGCTGGGTTTCAAAGTAGCTCTCGAGCCAAAAAAGTGTGAGCACCCCTGCACTAGAAAAATCCAGCCATGAGTCTTTATTCTGATCATCCATTTTAAAAACTGTACTCAGTAGCAAATGTGTAGTTCAGAGTGTAACAAATACCTTTGAAATGCAAATGCAAAATAGAGTCATGTCACTATTTAACATATGGAATTAATTTTTCTTCCCAACACAGAACAACCTTTGTTCATCAATAACATTGACTTTGCATGTTGGGATTTTGCAAGTTTTTCATGAACTGTTTGACTGGTACTGCCATTTTTTAGATTCTGTTATCTGTGCACTTATGTTAATTGCCAATGCTTGTCTTGTGTTGATAGTTGTTGATGCCAAAGAGAGAATTTGAATTGTTTAAGGTAGGATGTTTCTCCTTACAACCTGTGCTTTCCCTCTAAAAGTGTGAACCTTAGCCTCTTTCCAGCATAGTCCTTTTTTGCATGTGTGTGGGTTTCTAAGTTTCCATACAGTTAGGGATTCTATAAGGAAGAAGGTATGAACATTTGGTATAGAAGATTGATCTCAGCAATGTGTGTGCAGCCTTTAATTTGAGTGCTGTCAAATTTCTTTTGTGTTTTGAAATGTTGGTACAGTTTCATAGTGCAGTACTTCACCTTCTTCTAAAAACACAAGCACACAGACACAATAATGACAGTAATGTCAGCTCTCAGTTTTTCCTGGAAAGTGGCATGTACTGTATATCAAAACTAGTAAATGAAAACAGCTTTTCCCATAAGAAGCAATGTGATGGTTATGGGTTAGGGCAAGGGTGCCCAAACCCTGGCCTGGGGGCCATTTGCAGCCCACGGGAACCCCCAATCCATCCCATGGGGAGCCCGCAGTCTCCAATGAGCTTCTGGCCCACAAGAGACTTGCTGGAGCCCGCACTGGCCCAACGCAACTGTTCTTAGCGCAAGGGCTGAATGTTCAATCTCTTGTGCAAGCTGAGTTTTCTGTCGGCTGCTTGCTGTTTCATGTCTGTGAAGCAGCAGTGGCAGTGAAGGAAAGGCTGGCTTTGCTTTGCGTAAGCCCTTTTATAGGCCTTGAGCTATCGCGAGACCTTCATTCATTCGTATAAGTTTCATCTCTAATGTATTCATTTATGTAAATTTATTCAAATTATACATGTAAATTAATTCTTTTTTCCCAGCCCCCAGCACAGTGTCTGAGAGATGATGTGGCCCTCCTGCCAAAAAGTTTGGACACCCCTGGGTTAGGGGAAAAGTCAGCGAGCACTTACATTGGCAACCAGCAGTTATGGAGGGAGGGAGTGGGACATCTCTTGATGTCAGTGGCTCAGATTATTGAGAGAGTTCAACCTCCCCGTGGTGTCACAATGATGTACGTACAAGGCAGAAATACCCTGGCTAGAATTGCAAGAAGCCTCTTAGCAGCAGCAGTAGTTAATAAGCAGCAGGAGATAATCAACCCATTTGTTTTCCAGTATGCAAAGGTGAGAAGCTTATATTTGTAGATTCATGGGTGTGATAATTCAAACAGTGATCACGTGCTATTGTTAGCTGCAAGCATTGCACTCTCAACTGCCTCCAGCCACCTCATCAAGTCGGCAGCCGGTATCTCCTCATTGCCTCAATAGCAAAATCTCTCACTGAAAAACACACTATTTCAAAAACGAACCTGTGCAAATGCAATTCCGGTCATAATTTGCACATCGCTCTATTTCAGAAATTTGCAAATTTAAGACCGCATAAATCTATAGCTTCTGCAATTGTACAGAGCAGACACATGTAGACTCTGATCCTGTAACAGCAGGTACTGGACAGAGGAAAACAAACTCTTTCCTCACAGCTCAGAAAATAACTTTGATTTGATTTGATTGATTGATTGCTGATCCAATTCCAAGCCTGTTAGGGTACTTCATTCACCTCCCATTCTGTCTCTGGCGTGTGCCAGGGACTGATCCTTCTCTGTCAGTGCCCATCTCCTCTCCCTCACCTACTTATCTCCTCTACCCCATCATGTGACTATATTATGGCAGGATTCCTCATTTCCACCTTGCCTTCCTTTAATGTCCTTCATGCCAAATGCTGGGAGTAATGGAAGTTGTAGTTTTCCGGCATTACTGATCCATGGGGGGTTGAGACACTCCCGCCATTCTTATGCTGCTTGTGCCAGAAAAAGAAGAAAGTTGAGTTGAGAAAGGCCTTGGAAAGAGCGGTTAGGTGGATAGAGAGATAGGTAGAAGGCAAGGCTTAAGTTACTATCCAACTTGTATGTTAATCCAAATTGGAGAAGAACTTTTGGGTTGTAATGTTCTCCTTACATTAATCAGGGGTGTCCAAAGTTTTTGGCAGGAGGGCCATGTCAGCTCTCTGACACTGTGTCGGGGGCCGGGGGGAAAAAGAATCAATTTACATTTAAAATTTGAATAAATTTATATAAGTTTACATAAATGAATATATTAAAGATGAAGTTATATTAATGAACAAAGGTCTTGCAATAGCTCAAGCCCTATAAAAGGCCTTGCACAAAGCAAGGCTGACCTTTCCTACTGCATCACAGACGTGAAACAAGGAGCAGTGGAAGGAGCCCTCATCCCACAGCTCACGTGAGAGGTCAAACAGTCACACTCACACTGAGAGCAGTTGTGTTGGACCAGTGCGGGCTCCAACAAATCTCCAGAGGGCCAGAGTCTCCGTGGGCTCCCTGAGGGCCGCATTGAGAGGCCTCGAGGGCCGCAAGTGGCCCCAGGGCCAGGATTTGGGCACCCCTGCATTAAATAGTTCACTAACCAATGTCGGCATCCAGCAAATCAAAAGCTAAATCTTATAGGTCCCACCAAAATAAAAAATCAGAGAAGAGACAGAGTTCAGATTCTAAATACCAAGCCAAGGTGCATAATTGAACTTGGTATGAAATTTTAATTTCTTACGAATCAAAAACAAGCTCTTATGAATACACAGTTCATGCATACAGCAGCTTATGCGGATGGCTATGTGTAAAAGAAAACTGTTTCTTCTTCTACCTTGTAGAAGAGGTAAAGCTGCTATGTCTAGGTGTCCAAGACTGCAGTCCTATACATGCTTTCCTCCTGGGGACAAACTCTACTGAAAGCATTGAGATTTACTTCTGAGTAAGCATGCTTAGCATAAAAGGAGCTCATACTGTTGATGAGATTTAATTCCAAGTTAAATTCTTGGAATTTGGGAATCCTTCCTTTTGGCTCTCTTGGACAGAACAGTCCTCGCTCTTTCTGAACTATCTGATAACCTCCCAATCTGCCCAATCCTTCCTTGCTATTATTTTGTGTTCAAATTATTTATAATTTCATCTGGTCCTGAGCCATATAATGAATAGTCTTTATAGGATAATAAAGATCTTTCATTATTAACCATTCATTATTCAAAGGCTATGAAAAGCTTTTTGATTTGCAGAAATTGCAGGATAGCGATAAAGACTGCTGAGGATATGTGAAAGCTCTTGAATGACTCGTCCCAGGGGAGTTTGACCCCAACCCTGAAAATCAATAGAAAGAGACAAAAAATCAATAGAAAGAGACAAATAACTATACTAATCAATAGGCATTGATTAGTATAGTGTGCTTATCTGGGCTCTCTCTTGGTCATTGTAACCTTTGTATAGTGTTTGGGTTGCGTTTTGCTGACATTGTTGGCTGCATCAAACCTGTTTTGAGATATGGTTTGAACAATGGTTAGCAACTCGTATGGTCCCTCTTAGGGAACATTGTCACAAGAAACAATAAGATTTCTTTATGTATAACCCATTATGTGTCCCCATTTAGCTTTATGCTATGCCTGTTCATAGGAGAGGGGTCGTCCCAGAGGATCTGCTGTCTGAATTGACACAGCTGGAGAGGCCAGAAGAAAGCAGGAGAGCAAAGTGATCCAAAGCCCCTTCCTGCTTCCATCTTTCTGTAGGTCTACCTGACTACCTTCTGCCACCACCTCCCACTTGCTCCTTTTTGGCCATGGTTAAGCAAACAGGATGGGCAGAAGAGGACTTCATTCCCAGCATGCTCCACGCACCCTGTTTGTTTGAACATGGCCAGGCAGATGTAAGTAGGAGGAAAAGATGGCTAGACCTGACAGGAAGGAGGTGGACACAAAGGAGAAGAAAGCAAAGTAATACTGTTTTGATAGTTTGTGGGACAATCAAAGCAGGATCACCTGATGCTGCTCCCTGGACTACTGTCGCTGCAATTGCTTTTGGCAGTGGACGAAGAGGTGTGTTGCCATTGCCCCAGTTCTTTTCCTCTTGCTCTGGCTCAGCAAGTGAGAAAAACATTGGCATGATCGTTGAAGTGGCTGGATGGGCAGCAGGCTGGGGGGTGGGGAGGAAGGCAGACACAGGGCGCCCCTTATCAGTTCACCATTCTAAGCAGTTGCTTCAGTTAGTCTGTCTGTCTGTTCTGAAACCTTTATTGGCATGTCAACACGGTTTGCAATTAAAATTTACAATTGACACAGCAATTTGCATAACAAACTGGACAATTAAAAGCAGGATATCAAGTTATTTAAATTCTGACAACGTTACTTTAAGAATCTCAGATAGATAACCAGCCACAGCTGCAGTCAGAGAAACACAAACATCACTCATGAACTTGGAAAGAGTAATATCAGAAGGGGTAAGATCAGAGGAAATCCAAGAAGTAAGGTAATGGTTACGAATATCAAGGTGTACTAGACAAAAAAAGAGAATGTGAGACAAAAAATCAGGAGACTCGTGACAGAAGGGTCAGAGCCTTTTCTCCCGTGGAATATTAAAAAAGCGGCCGGAATGGACTGCCGAAGGGAAAATGTTAAAACGAGCTAACATAAAGGCTCGTCTATGTAACGGGTTGGTTAATGTATAGAAATAATTAGGGGCATGATCGAAAGATGGGGCCAAACCAAAAGAAAGAGGAGAACAAGTAGGATTAAGGTTATTACTTAGAAAATTGAATTCGGATGATAAAAGCTTGCCTTTTATCAATGAATATGCTTTAGAAAGACTCATATCTGCCAGGGATTCTAATGGAAGATCAAGAGAAGCAAGTTTGTTGTCTATCAAACGAAACCAAGAAAAAAAATAAGAGTCTCTTAACAAATCGTATAAAAGGGACCCAGAATGAGAATTTAGACACAGTTTAAGCCAAAATTTAAAAGTAAGTAACCAGGCTGTGGTTGTTGGAAGATGTATACCTAATTCTAAAATAATTTTGGAAACACGAATTGAATTTGGGATCCCTAGAATTATACGAAAAAAAGATGCTGCAATCTGATCGATATCCTTGTTGATTACTTTAATCCATATTGGGGCACCGTAAAACAAATGGGAGAGAATTTTAGACTGAAAAACCAGAATAGCAGCAGGGACATACTGGTTACCTTCATTATAAAAAAATTTTGAAATTGCTTTGAGTTGGGGAGAGAGAGACGAAGTGATAGCTTTCTTATGAAAAGACCAGGAGAGTTTATAATGAAATGTAAGACCCAAATATTTATAAGACTGGACTTGTTTGTATATATTAGGGCCTATCGTCCATGTTATAGGAGACCAAGTGCGAGAAAATACCATAATTTGGGTCTTGTTTGAATTAATTGTTAGATCATTTAGTTTACAATACTCCTGAAATGTAGCTAAGATGCAGCGAAGTCCAGATTTAGTTAGAGATAATAATACTGCATCATCTGCATATAAAAGAGTAGAAACAGGGACCCCATTTAAAACTGGAGTAGAATGAATAGAAGAAGAAAGAAAAGAAGGTAAATCAGATAAAAATAAATAATAAAGGAGCAAGGATACATCCCTGACGGACACCATTGTGAATAGGGAATCTGTCAGTGAGAGTATTGGAATTTGGTATCCTAACCTGACAAAAATTCTGGGAGTGTAATTGACGGAGCAGAAATAACAAACGCAGGTCTATTCCCAATTTAAGTAATTTGGACCATAGAAGGGCTCTATTTACAGAATCAAAGGCCCCTTGGAGATCAACAAATGCAGCATATAGATTAGCTTTATTGTAAATAAAATACTTCTCTGCTAAATAAGTCAATGTAAAAATATGATCAAGGGTAGAAGCTCCTGCCCGAAAACCAATCTGTTCCTTTCCGGGGAGATTTTTAGAAATTGCCCAGGAAGAGAGTTTTGTTAAAAGGTACTTTGAGTACAAAGTTAGTCTCATGGATGGATCAGCCCTGTCAAAGCAACATGTGTCATAAGAACCAGATAATTTTAAATAGCCGCATCTCCCCCTACTCTGGAGACTAGAATTTCAGGTTTTTCACCTTACATGCTGCGCCAGCCATATTGATGATTTTATTAAACACGTTGGCTGCAGGAATAAAACTGTGTTCTCTGTGTACTTTCACTATTTATATCTATATGCGCTAGAGATAACCAGATGGTATGTTTTATATGCTGCCTGTCCAGGGTCTGCAAGGCTACTCTCATCAGGGGGTGGAGTGGATATATTGCTTATTACTAATTAAAAACTGTTACCCTGCACATGCCCGATCTCGTCTGATCTCGGAAGCTAAGCAGGGTCAGGCCTGGTTAGTACTTGGATGGGAGACCGCCTGAGAACACCAGGTGCTGTAGGCTTATACCATAGTCTTTCGAGACTGAAGGTTGCCAACCATTAACCAATTAAAAACATAACTAAAAATTGAATTGAATCAGACTAAACCAGTTCAATTTAAATGTTCAATAATAGTAGCAGAAAGTATCCATGCTCTTAGCCTACGCTCTCAGCGTCTATACAGGATAAAAAGCTAACGTAAGGACTACCAAAATGGAGCCAGCCTGACAAATTTTGTAGGACAAGAACGTACACAGTAGGGGTGCCACCACAGAAGACGTCCTGATGCTTGTATCAGCTTGGCCTCAGCTAAGATACCGAGGCAATCTGAATGGAACGTCCTCAGATGACTTTTCATGCAGCAAGTTTCATTTGGAAGTAGCAGCTTCCTTTAGCTAAACTTGATAGGGAATACAATTGCAAGTCTCCTTTTCCTCAACTTTTGGAACCCAAAAGCTGCTTCAGGTGGTTGTAAGTCTCAGGAGAGGGGAAGAGCTGGTTGTAGGAGGGGACAGCTTGACCCGCACCCTCATGAGAAGAAAAGCAACTGGGAAGAGTGATTGTGTGTGTGTGTTCATTTATTTATTTGTATGTATTCTATTTTTCACATTTTAATAAAACCCCTCCTATAGCAAGCTCATGGTGGTGTACATAGATCCTTCCCTCCTTTTGTCCTCACAACAATCCTGTGAGGTAGGTGAGGCTGAGAGATAGTGACTGGTTCAAAGTCACCCAGGAAGCTTCATGGCTGAGTGTGGATTTGAACCTGGATCTTCCATGTCTTAAGCCCAACTTAAGGTGATTTTTTTTTAAATTGTGTGATAGGCTGGGTAAATATTTTTGCAGGCTCATAGACAGAAGGCTATATAGGAAACTGATAAGAGCTCACACCTTGTGGAGGATGCATCTGGCAGCTTCCATATGTGTTAAAAAAATTTTGTTGGACCCTGGACGGAGCATGGAAAAATCCCTGGAAAAAAAATGGTGGAAGGGAAACCAGTTTTGTGCCAGGTCTAGGAAATGCTCTTGGCTCCCCTGGACAATTGAGCATCTGAACAAGAATGCCAGGCTTGTACTGAATGATCCAGAGACTCCAGAAGAAATTGAGAAGTACACTTTGAAAATTGGGGCAGGGAATACTGTGCTGCTGTCGACTAAAGGGAGTAACACAGTTGTAACCTGTGACCACTTGTTGTGCTGTTATCTTCATTTCGTGTGCACTGCTTGCCCCATGTGGTGTGAAGCATGAATCTGGAGTGTTTTGGAATCTCTGCAGTGCTGGTTTGTCTCCTCCTTTCTGTCTTGAAGTTTTGTCACTCTTTTGCTGTCTGATTGCAGCCTCATAATGGTCACAGGTGTGAAACTACACTTGGGGTTTTTTCGGGCTTCACATTAGGCTGACCCCCAGGTGACTGACTGCCTGTGGTGGACTTTTTGTTTTCAAATACATTGGATATTACAGCAGTCCCCTGGGACTTTTCCTGCCAGTTTCATCTCATGCTCTGTTAATTATCCCCTACCCTGCCCCGCCCATCTTAGTCCTGACCTTTGGAACAAGTGGTAGTCCCAGCCTGTTTGGAAGCAGTTGCTACAGCCAGCTAATCATGCTGAAAGTATTACCTGAGCGAACTAAAACCTGTTTTTCAACCAACTTAAATCCCAGAGGATGACCCCAAAGGATGGGCTGAAGGGTTTCATTTCTGAAGCACAAACAGATCTCCTTGGGTGAACGGACAAATAATGACATATGCAGAAATTTCTGAAGCAGAGCTAAGTACCGACAGCTTGCTCTTGTCCCTCCTGCATCTATCTTAGTTGGAGGCGAGAAGGCTACATCCTGCCAGGTGTTCAGCAGGATGAAAGCTCAGCCCTTCTTCCTCTTCCCCCAGGACAAGATGAGCATGGGGAAGCCAAAGAAAGTGCCAAGCCCCTAACAGCGTTTTGTGCCCTGGATCTTGCGTTGCTCCAAGCCCTGCCTGCATACGAGCGATTAGACAGCAAAGTAGGAGGGCAAGTCCCGGAAACTTACCCTCTGTTCTTTCTGAAATGACCCGCAGCTTTGAACAATCTGGCAATGTCCTTCAGAACGCACGTGCTTATAAGCCTCCCATTTGCTACACTACAGCAACAGATGGTCCATATAGAGCCACTCTGCTGTCCCCTCACTAGTCATATGCAGAAGCGTCATGTGCGTACCTGCTGCTGGCTTTATTATGCCGGCCACCCTACATGTGGAGGCAAGTGAGCTTAAGCAGAGAGGAACTGGAAGGATTAAATGGCTGTACTCCTATTCAAGGGGGTGAGGAAATGGAAAAAAATGTTTTCAGGTGTATACAACCACACATGTTTAATCTAACACAGTGTTTTCCAAACTGTGTCACGACCTGATTGTTCGTGGGTCCTGAAACTGAAAGCTGATAGCTGACGAGGGAAATGTATTGAGCCCTGTAGAAAATGAAACTGAACTGCACGTGCAAGTTTACTTGCGTTTAGGCAACCGTATCTTTGAAGGGCAGGCTGAAAGGAATGCAAAACATCAGGATGGTCCTGGTCTCATGAATGCAGGCCCTAAAAATGAGTCTCTTGTTCCCACAGCCGCAGTTTAGCTGCAAAGTTGTCCCTTAAAAAATTCACAGATTAGAAAGGAAAAACTTCTGGACCCATGAAAGGCCAGAGATCCCCCCCCCCCACTCTAAAATATGTTCTGAGGTGAGATCAAGGTTGCTTATGATACCCTTCCCCTATAAGAGGAAAGGAGGGGGTGAGACTCCCTATTGCTGGCAAATAGTAAGGAGCATAACCGCTGTGTTGCATGTGGCATCATGGTGTGGTTAATACTAGGAGGCAAGTGCCTTCATGGCTGCCTTTGCATGCTCATGTGATTGCAAGCGAGTGGGTTGCTTGCACCTTCCTCAGTCCTTAAATTCACTGGGAGCTAAGGGGCTTGATTTGCATGCTGCCTCCAGCCTCTGGCCAAAGGCAGGAACTTTGAGGGGACCCAGCCAAGAAAGGCATATTATACCAATTGCCAGAGCAGTTCTGGCTTCACTCCCTGCAAAAGGTTTCTGGGTTGCTCTTGCAGGTCGCAGGTCCCCTTCACTCTGCCTTGCTTCCCCTCTGCCCTGTCCCCTCCCCAACTTCTCAGCATCCTGCCTCATTGCCCTTTAATACCCCACTGGTTACATCACTTTTGGGAAGCGTGTGTTTGTTTTACCAAAGATTGTGGCAATTAGGGCTTGCATGCAAACAGTCGAGGCTGAGTTTGGACTCCAGTCTCCGGGGCACTGCATTCTCCTCACATCTTTTGGCCTCCACTGTGAAAGCCTTCTACAATTCTCTTTATTTAGCAATTTGCAACAAATGTCTCTCTGTGGGATGCGGCTTCTGTTTCACACCCATTTCTCATGCCCAGATCTCCTGCCAGCATCCTTCGCTTCAACACCAGCTTCTGCTGCCAACTGCCCTCTTTCCCCAGCCGCCTGGGAAATGTGTTACAATGAAGGAAATCTCACACAGGCAGGTGTTCATTCTGCAGTTGCCAGCATTGCCACGAAGGCTTTGCCAGTCTCCAGGCAGTACCATTCTAGTGGAGCTGATGGCTTTTGGAGGGAATGACCGTGTTTGCAAAAACTGCTCCTGGATGCCAATTGCATTTAGTTCCTTTGTGGCAAAGGGGGAATTTCTCCAAATTAATAAGGCTCCCCTCCTTTAAAAACTGAAACAGCAGGTTCACACATGTGATCAGCCATGGCTTGTTTTGTTTAGTCCATACAATTGTTTACATTGGGCTATAGCAGCAGGCACTGTTGTTGGAGCAGGTCAGGTCCATTTGGCTACTTTGGGTAGTGCATGTGGTCGCAGCGGTGAGTGGAGCTGGAGAAAGAACTGGAAATGTCTGTCCTTCCCTGCCTGTCAAACTTGACAGACCTTCAGCTGGTTATCTATAAAAACCAGTTCCCAACATTTTGTCACGTTCCACCATGACTAAGAAACTGAACATGGGACAGGGCTATGCAGGTAAGATTGGCTTGCTCCTCCATGCAATGTTCCATGTTTTGAATAATGGTAAAAACTAAGTGAGCAGTTGTCTGGGCCACAGTTTTTTTTGGGGGGGGACGGGGACGGGACCTGAGCACATCAGAATTTAGTCCATCTGAGACACCAGTGATTTTCCAGAATGCATCCATCCCTGATGCTAAAAAAGTTGCCACTATTGACCCAATTCACTGAATCCACCATACTTCTGAGTCACACATTCCAGCTCAAACAGTATCTCAAGAGAGGAACGGACAAAATGTTCATCAAAGCCGTATTTGGGCAATTTGAAAAATTCTGTTTAAACCCAGGAGTCTTGCATTCTAGTTTTAATAAGTTTCTAGCTCTCATGGCTCACATCAATCCTATCTTGGCCAGAAAATGATATTGTATTACCTCAGTTTGCAATTAGGTAACTTTATTACTTCAGGGTGCGGGTGGGTAATATAGTATAAACTTTATTAAAAGAAGTAATAATATAGTACAACGGTCTATGTTGTTATTATCTAATTGCATCCTGAAGCAATGCAATATAAACCATGAGTGGTTTGGTTTTGTATGTGCTTGATCACTAGAAAGCCTATGGTTGCTGATCTATAGAAATTGAACATTAACTGCCATTATTGAGGGCCAATGAACCCTCAAGGTTGGAAAACTGACGAAACGGTTGAAGTTCCAATGTTGTTTTTAGCAGTCTCATTTGATTTGATTTACTCCATTTTTTCCCCTCATAGCAATTACTGGGAGAACTCTCGGAGGTAATGCAAATTGCTCTTATATAAAATGTTGCTTGAAACTGTGTGCTTAAAAGCTTTTGGGGGACTATCCATAGTATGTCATACTCTTAAAAGCCTCAATTAACCTCCTCTCTTCATATTGCAGTTTCTCAACTTCCAATCGTAGGAGGTCTCAACCTAGTATAGATATCTGGTCTGTACTGCACTGGCAGAGTCATGTGGCAACTTCGGGGCCAATTCTATCCAATTTTCCAGTGCTGGTGCTGCTGTGCCAATGGGGCATGCGCTGCATTCTGTGGTGAGGAGGCAGTTACAGGGACCTCCTCAATGTATGGGAACATTTCTTCCCTTACCTAGGGGCTGCATTGAGGCTGCACCAGTGCTGGAAAGTTGGATAGGATTGGGCCCTTACTCACGAAACCACTTCAGATGATTAAGAAGGCAGGGTAAATGATCCCACCTTTTAACGGAGAAAAATATCATACGCTACGACTGTAACAGTTTTGCAAAATGTGTCAACTTTACCACATGTTGTTGTGTCGTAATAAGTCTCCCTTCTCCCCTGCACAGTGCCAGCCTCTCCCATTACCAGTTTTCGAACTCTTTCACAGCTTCCACAGAGACACATGCTGTTGTGTTGCCACCTTGCAGTGGTGACCAAGAGCTTTTGAAAAATACAAGCCTCAGACAGTGGCAGACTTCCTCAAGAACTGTAGCCCACAAATCTGTATTCCAGTTGGTGGGTTGGGCCCCGTCAAGTCTATGGGGTAAAAAATGTACCCTGCAAACTGTTCTTTGGACATCTGTGCAGACTTTTTCAAAGAGCAGCAAGACCATGGCCAACTCCTACTGTTCCCACAAGCATGCTGTGTAGAATGGCCAATGCATAACCATGTTGCAGCACCTCCTCCTATTATATACTGCAGAGCAGAGTCATTGGGGAGGTTATGGTAGTTAGTGGTATGTCCCTGCTTTGTACCCAGAAGGCCCCAGTTTCCATTCCTGGCAGCACCTGGAGATCCACTGCCAGTTGTTGTGTATGTGCAATGCAAATAACATGTGCTCAACTGATGAGCTAAGGGCCCTCCCCTTACAGATCCACCTCCCTTCATGGTGTGTTTAGTGGATGAATTACATATATGCTCTTGCAGACGTATGGATGTATACAGTGGCATAGCTAAGGGGGTGCAGGGGGTAGCACTTGCACCGGGCATCAAGCTTTAGGGGGGCAACAAGCTGAGCTTGACACTAGTGACCAAAATTGTGAAAAACTTGGTATTTATGAATAATACCATCATGTTATATATCATTGGAAAGGTAATTTAATGCAGAGTGCAATGAAACAAACTGCACTAGAATATCTTTATTATATCAAAAGTTATGGCCAGTTAACCAGAAAATGAAAACACAACTGCCTTGTGGAACAAAAAGTGGATTTGCTGAACTCCAAACTGACCTATGAGACTGATTTTTCTGAGTGCCAATGAGATGTTGTTATGATACAGCATGGAACCATTAACTTTTTTTTATTTACTTAATTAAATTTGATTTTATCATACAGGGGGCTGCAAAATCTTCTTTGACCCTGGGTAGCAGATAGTTGCCTTGCCTATGCCACTGACTGGGGGAGGAGGTGGGTTCCCCCCAATTTTCACATTTTAAAAAACCGGGTTGTGACATCACTTCCAGGGCAACATTGTGAGCTTGGCACAGGGCTACATGATCATTAGCTACGCCACTGGATGTATACCAGGTGAAATGCCCAAGTTCCCTTACTGCAGTTCCTTGTGCTGCACAGAGACAGGTTTGGGAGCAACTGCCAAGTTTCAAGAGTGTATTTCAAGCAACTCATGGCTATTAAGCTCTTGGGTGAGGGAGGCATGGATCTTAGTCCCTAGAAGTACTGTCAAGTACCCTAAGAAGATACCTTTGCTGGTTTGCATGTATAGCCAAATTCGTCTTTAAGGAAATCTTTTATAAAATTAAAGGCCAAGAGACCATTATTTGACAGTTTGCTATTCTCACTTTAAGTCCTCCTGCACGACTGGATGTAGATATGTTACCTTTTATGATTATCTGGAGCTGCTCAGGGGTGAAGTGTGAAACATAAACAAGTGTTTTCTTACAGAGGTGTAAGTCTTTCCAAACTGCTGAAGGCTTTTTCTATGCTAAGGCTAATGAAATATCCCTTTTTTCATTTCTGCAGAAACAAAGGACAGACTTCAGTCCAAAGCAGCCTGACCCCACACCCGCTGCTCCATCACCACCCCAGATACCACTCCCAGTCCCTCTGCCTCCAAATGTGCCAGCCCCTGTCCCAGTTCCTGTGCCAAAGGTCCCTGGGGCCATCAGTCGCCAGAGTAGCACGTCAAGCGATGGTGGGCGAGATGCCCAAAGGCAAAGGCCACCCCCTATTGATCGTGAGTTTTGTCTCTTTTAAAGCATTGTTTCTGTATGCTCCACTCAACAAGAATTTGATTTCCAAAAGTCTGGCACCAAATTTTTTGATACCCAGATTTTTGCAGCTTTTATATTTTTAAAAAGTCAAGTCTCTAGCCCATATGATGAGAGGGAACCGATGACCTATGGATGGTGTCTGATTAAAATTTCAGGCAACATTAAGCACACACCTACTCTTCTGTTGAAATCAGTGGACTTAAAAGTGCTTAGCTTTGGCTGCATTATGTTGGATGCCTGCAACAGAATTCAGTAGTGGTCGTAAAGATTAGTATTGTTCAGTTGTGGTGGTGGGGAGGGAGAAAGAGTCAGCTGAGTTGTAACGTTGATCCTGTTAATGAAAATTCTGGATGATACAGAAAATCTGACAACACTGCAGCTGTTTGTTAAGGTCATGTTTATATAGTATCATCTGTATGTATGTGATGCTTTAAAAGGTGAGAGACTGAAGGCGCAATCCTAACCAATTTTCCAGCACTGGCAGAGCTGTGCCAGTGGGGCATGTGCTGGATCCTGCAGTTGTGGGGCAGTCATGGAGGCCTCCTCAAGGCAAGGCAAAGTTTGTTCCCTTACCTCGGAGTTGCATTGTCCTTATGTCAGTGCTGGAAAGTTGGTTAGGATTGCGGCCTGAGTCCCTTCTCTTGAGGGGCTTGCAATCTAAAAATTGACACAAGGCAGACAGTATAAGTCAGAGAGGGATGTGGAGGCATGGATACCAGGAACTAGGATGCAGGTTGTGTCTTGTTATGTGCTCCCTGGGGCATTTGGTGGGCCACTGTGAGCTACAGGAAGCTGGACTAGATGGGCTTTTGGCCTGATCCAGCGGGGCTCTTCTTATGTTCTTATAAATGGGGAGAACATGCAATTCAGGTATGCATACGTAATGTTAGTTGCAGGAGGGTTTGCGGCAAAGCCTTCACAGAAAAAGTGGGCTCTGAGAAGGGATTCAAAGGAGCTAAGAGAGGAGGCATCATGCAGATGGTCATGGAGGGGATTTGAAGCACATGAGGCAGCAATAAGAGAAGGGCAGAATCATCTGAAAAGCTAGGTGGTGGAGCTGGAGGAGTGAAAGTCACAGGCAGGTGTATAGCAGTGTATGAGAACAAAGAGATAAGGAGATGCAGGGCCATGCAGAGCTTTGAAGGTAAGGACAAGGAGATTGTGCTTGATTCATGAGTGGACACAAAGCCGGTGTAGTAGTTAGGATAATGACTAGAGGAAAAGCCCGTCACAGGGTACAAGCCATGATGACTATATGCAATCTCCAGGTTTTAGAGGCAGCCTATCTCTGAATGCCAGAAGCAAGGGAGTGGCACTAGGATACAGGTGTCTTGTCCTGAGTGCTCCCTAAGCCACCTGGTGGGCTACTGTGAGATACAGAAAGCTGAACTAGACTGGCCCTTGGCCTGATCCGACAGGGCTTATGTCTTATGACCAGGGTACAAACTAGAGTTTTTGCTTTTGCTGAAGGGGCAGAGATAGCAAGAGATAGTAAATGTTAGGTAGAGCAACAAATGAAGCAGAGAAATTATTACCTTTAAAACACAAGTGTTTTTAGTGACGAATGTTTTCTCTTTTTTAGGAAGGAAATCTCAGATGGAGGAAGTCCAAGATGAACTCATTCACCGGCTCACCATTGGCCGGAGCACTGCCCAAAAAAAGTTTCATGTGCCACGTTCAAATGCCCCCGCCATTAATATCACCTACGACTCTTCTCCTGAAGATGTGAAAATGTGGCTTCAGGCCAAAGGATTCAACCCAGTGTATGTCTGAAGGAGCAATGCGTTATTTTAGAGTAGTGGGCTTCAACTTTTTGTGCCACAGTGCAAGTAAATAATGAGGCTGGGCTGGGTACCCACTGCCAGTCCCACACCCCATATCCCCCTACCTCTTGTGACTTCACAACAACCCTGTGAGGTAGCAACCTGAGCTGCAGGGCAAGACACTGAGAAGAGGCTAGGCAGGATTATATCACGAACTCAGCTTTGAGAAGGCAGTCCCATTATTGGATTGGATCCAAGCCCTCTCCTGCACAGTCATTGAAAGGTTGCCATCACCCCCCAAAATAAGGCTGTATAGGGGACAACTGTGATCCAGTAGATCCCAGGCAAACTAGAGAATGCCACTGTAAGCAGTGATCTGGGCATGCCTCTCTGGGGGCTTTGTCAAACACCTATGGCTTCCTGTGGCTCAGATCACTCTTTCCGTGGATGGATACAGCCATATCACTTTTCAACACCACAGGAAATTCACAAAGCCGTTTACCAAGCAAAGGAACAGGAGGATTGTTTCCCTGTCCCAAAAGAATCATGATCTTAAAACGTCACAGGACGCCAGCAAACAGTCACTGGGAAGGTGCTGTGCTGGGTTAAACAAGAACACTCGCTCCCCCCCCCTTGCTAAATATACTGCTGGCATGCACTGTCGCAAATGTGTCGTAAGGCATGTTTGCAAGCTGTACTGCAGGTTCAGCGCTGGAGCTAGCCCAGCACAAGCCCACACTGGCTAGGTCCAGCGCTGAGCCCTCGCTCTGCTGCCCGGCACTCGCTTGCACCACCAGGCAACAGAGAGGTGAATGGGGGAAGGTGGGAGGAGGCATTCTGGGGTGGGTGGGGGGTGGTTGAGGAAGAGGCATGGAAGAGGAAGAGGGTGGGAGGGAGCGGAGTGGGAGGGGGAAGCTCCACTAGATCCTGAGCCCTGGGTCAGGCCACGCGGCCTAACATAGGACACTGATTCTGCGCTGGCTCTAAAGGTGTCACAGAATCGATTAGCCCCATTGTGGGGCTACTTCCCTTACCTGGGGGAAGGCGACAAAAGTCCCCTTACCTCGAGGAGCTGCTACAGGCTACTCAGCTCCCGTTGGATGCTGCAGTAGGCATTTTGGCACCATGGCAGCCTCGTGTGCTGGGCAGCTCGGGATTGGGCTGTGAGGCTCTTAGAAAATGGGAGAGTTAAGCCTGTGCTTAAATTAAAAGGTGATGCTCTGATACCTCCCCTGCTAAGTACAATTTGGGATTAACCAAAACACTTTTGATTTTGAGTTTTACCTTCCTAGAGTCTAGTGTAAAAGGCCGTCGTCATTCTGTGTTGTGAGTTGCTTTGCTTTACCAGGCATTCACTATTGGACATTTTCTTAAATGTTGACACTTCATTGTTCTCCTCTCACAGCACCGTCAATAGCCTTGGAGTTCTGACTGGTGCTCAGCTATTCTCCCTCAACAAAGATGAACTCAAATCTGTGTGCCCTGAAGGAGCGAGAGTCTATAGCCAAATTACAGTTCAGAAAGCTGCACTAGAGGTACCTGTTGAATCGTTTTTCCTCAAATACAGTCATTTCTGCCATAACATGATAATTGCATTCTTGTCTGACATTGCACTATAGAAAATTGTACAATAAAAACAGCAGAGCTTGTGGGAAGAATAGGGTTGGGTCAGACCACCAACACAGCAGAACCACTTAATTTTTTTTTTCTGTAATGGTGTGTAATGTAGACTTCTTTATTCCTATTCCATGATGAATGAGTCAGCATGATTGTTTCTTAGATATGAAAAATGTTTTTTAATGGCATGTCATGGTGAGCAGCAAGGCTTTGGCTTGCATGTATAATTTTTGTGTGATGTAGGCCTCTTGGATACAGGGAGGAGCTATCCCTCTTTCTGGCATTTGCTTCACAAAGCATAATTCAAGTAATAAAGTAATGGCCCCCTGCCAGTATATATAACAACGATCCATTAGGAACTGTATTCTACATCTCTCAGGGCCCAATCCTGTCCAATTTTCTAGCACTGATGCAGCTATGCCAATGGAGTATGTGATGCATCCTGCGGTGGTGTGGCAGTCATGGAGGCCTCCGCAAGGTAAGGGAATGTTTGTTCCCTTAACTCGGAGCTGCATTGTGGCTACATCGGTGCTGGAAAGTTGGATAGGATTGGGCCCTCAATGCATTAACAATTTTGCTTCCCTAATAAAACTGTTTGTTTTACTGAGCCATGCATGTATTCTTCCTGGATGGAATCTCTGTTTGTTTTCCTGAAACTTAAACCCTGAGGGGTTTGGTTCAGGAGCCCATGACCCAACGGAAAGCCGGTCAGCAGCACCTCTAGATTCAAACAGCTCCCACTGCTGTTTCCACTGGGTAAAGAATGACCTAAAACTTGTACAGCAGATTGACTTTGAACTGTTGTGTTTTTGATATTAATTAAAACTGGGGATGTGCATAAATGAAACTAGACATTTTCCCCCCCAAAGTCCTGTTGTGCAACAACCAGCAGCAAAGCAGCTTATTGGGTAATGCTTATTAATCAGATTAAAATGGGACATTATGTACTTAACATTATAATTAAATACAAATTTGTGAGTGGCTTTCCCTCCTCACAACTAATCTGACTTCCATGCGACCAGTTAAACCAAATCCTTTGTTCCTCCATTTAAGTGTAACAAAGTGTGTAACAAAAACTTGAAATATTTTAGTGTATTATTGCTCCATAGCAGACCTTCATGGTAGTACAGCCTGGTTGGTTGGCAACCTTCAGTCTCGAAAGACTATGGTATAAGCCTATAGCACCCAGTATTCCCAGGCGGTCTCCCATCCAAGTACTAACCAGGCCTGACCCTGCCTTCATGGTAGGATCGGCCTCACTGATCCTTCAGTTTCACAGGGGCCCTTCAGGGGCCTGAATGGATCAGGCTTTGAATCCATAACTTGTATCAGAGTACAGCAACCTCCAAAGCACATGTGGCTATATGAGACTCACTTTATACTGAATCCAAAGTTTTTTCTTCTGGGTAGCAGCAGCCCACCAAAGCCTCTGATGGCAACCAGGGTTGCACCTAGAAACCAACAGCAGGCAAAGCCTGGCCACCAGACCAGAGAAATGTGGGTTGGGAAAGGGATTGGTGCGCTGGGATTTTCCCTCAAGGCAATCGCACACAGCAGGGAAATCATGTCTTCAGCAAAGCTACGTGATCAGTCGAATAGCAAAATGCAGCTCTTTCTAGATGACACCACTGCAGACTGCAAATAAGGAATGATACTATTGTGAGGAATGCTTCTTGCCAGCTCTCTACTTGACACTGGCACACGCAGGGGGAGGGGGTCAAGGTGCTTGCAGCCACTGTCACTGTGATTCCAGAATTGCAGTGATGCAATGACATCATAGCAATTACATATGGGGAGTTGGCTTCTTACCCCACTGCCCCGGGGCGGCAGGGCAACAAGGACTGCCTGTGCTCCTCAAGGTGCTGGTTTTCAATGCAAGAGATAATTTTATTTTTTTTTAATATAGGGGAGCACTTTTGCCTTTTGTCTCTACCTTTGGTTTGAAAGGTTTGTCCAACAAGCTAGAGTGCATATTCCTCCAGACTGGGGTAGCTCTGCTCTGGATCCACTCAGATTTGTGGCACCAGAAAGCTTGTGCACCTCCACCCTTGCTGACATTAGATAAAACCCATGACAAATAACTTTTCAGATAGGTGTATTGTGTGTTTTTAATGTCTGATCTCTCAAAACTTGGTTGAGAAAGTTCTTTGCAGAACAGATCTCTGCAGAACAAAGTTGTTCAGCATCATCTCTGTCTTCACTTCACAGGCTACCAGTGGAAGCTCAGAATTGCAGGAGATCATGCGAAGGCGACAAGAGAAACTCAGTGCAGTGGCCACAGACTCGGGGGTTGAGTCTTTTGATGAGAGCTGCAGTCACTAAATGGCTTTTTTTTCCTATTTTGTTTTGTTGTTGTTAAAAAAAGACAGAGAGAGATCCCATTGTTCTTGGCATTGTTCCATCATGCTTTGTTTTAGGAAGCCATGAAAGGGAAATGTCTGATGGATGATTACTATTTTTGTAGATGCAACTTGATGCCATAAAGGAAGCATGCAATCAAGAGGGAGGGGAGATGCACCTCTATTCTCTCTCTCTCTCCTCCTTGATTTAAAAGTTTAGGTAAAGAAAAGTTATCTGTTGGCAGCAGGGAGAGTGCTTGATCAGCACACTCAGGCTGGGCTGATGAACCTGATCATTTCATGCTTTTTTTCCTTTTCTTCCATTGCTGCTTTTGAGCCATTTCATGGGAGCTGAGCCAGCCGATAAAATGCGCTGAGATCTTTGGTCCAGTGTGAATTTAAGGGCATGGTTGAGCCAGAGTTGAGCCCTTTTAATCCATATTGATTAAAGTCCCATTAACTCTCTCAGCACATGCTTTTTCAGCTGAAATCAATGGACTTAAAAGAGCTTCACTTTGGCAGTTACAGCCATCATTCCGTCACTATGGTCCATCATCATGCTGGCCGCAGTCTCTCTCTCCTTCCTCGTGTCTACAAAGACAGTTCCAACTTATTGAAAGTTCCTAATGCCAACAACTGGGGGCTAAACATTTGACATCAACAGTGGCCCTAATCTTGCAAGCACAGGCTCAATTCTTCCAATACCTTCCTTCACAAGGGGGTCTCTTATCGGAAGTACAGATGACAAAATATTTTTATTGCTCTTTGTGCTAAATAATGGCACCTGTGGAAATAATAGCACAAATGTCAAATTTTTTAAAGGCAGGGACAGTCAGACTTTTTTGGTATCCATGTGGTTCTTCACAGTATTATTTATTAAAAAGTATTGCATTTCACTTTGACTCCACAAATCAAAGGAAAGTGAAATTCAGCCTTTGTAGGGGCAAAAAAGGGAAAAGGTGATCATATAGATATATATATATATATGTATAAAATGTTTGTTAAAGAGAATGAAATGTTCATTTCCAACTGAAATCTTTGAAATTATGGCCAATCCTAATGTAGCAAAACATATTTCAGTAAATGTTTTGGGGACCACAATAGCTTATTTTTTCCCCTACAGGATGTTCTATTCCATCACATGTATATAAAGGCATCACAAACCCATCATGTCATTTCAAAGAAATGAATCATCTAGTTTTATTAATTTCATGGTGCCTTTTTCACGACTCAGCTGAAAGTCTGCAATAAACACTATTTGATGTATGTGAAATTGTTGTATTTGTTATAAAGGGGAAAAGGTCTCAGGACTGGGTCAAATATTAATTCTCATGATTGCTGAACGGCTTTAGAGTGTTGGAGCAGTGGGGTGGAAGGTGTTGCATGTTATAAGCTGCTTCCTGACAGTGGTGTGGACTGGAGAAAGGTTCTAATCTATCCTTCTCCCTGATGTGCTAGTTTTCTATCTGCAGGGAGCTTTTGACGTGAACTATTCAAGCACTTGATTCTCCACCTACATCCCAACATTATATAATCCCCAGCTATTTGGTTGATTGACCTGACTCTTAAAGAAGGAATTTTTAAACTCCCATGTCAGTGAACTTTCCCAGGTAAAGAAAACTGCAACGTAGGGAAGGCTTGGATGAATGGTTAAACTAAATTCCAGAGCAGGACATCTCCCAGATTGGCTGGCAACCTTCAGTCTCGAAAGACTATGGTATAAGCCTACAGCACCCGGTATTCCCAAGCAGTCTCCCATCCAAGTACTAACCGGGCCTGACCCTGCTTAGCTTCTGAGATCAGACGAGATGGGGCATGTGCAGGGTAACAAGTGAGGCACCTATTATCTAGAATTTGGGGGCTGACAAGTGAAAGGCTCCTTAATGATTCTTGGCAACTCAAAACTTGGTGGCCATGTCCGTAAGGGAAGGAGAGTTCTGTGTGACATCCAATAGCACTTTAAGAGTGTGGAACAAAGTAATAAAGCCCCAGTAGCAACTCAAGGCTGAGTGGCATTGCTATGTGGGAGGAACCACAGGAAGTATTGCAGTACTTAAATCTGCCCCCACTGTAGCTACAACACTGCAAGCTTTCTCACATTATTTGAAAGGGCAGTACAAACAGCCAGGGTATGCCAGGGAGGAAGGGAGAGAACACACCCAGGGTAATCTGGTTAGTGGATTATTGTCGCTTATTATTTGTGGAGAGGACCTGCAAAAGACACACACTCGCACACCCAATTGGCCAGAGAGGTGGGTAATGGTATTAAAGCACTTTCTTGTACCTCTGCCACTCAACCAATCAACACCTCCCCCCAGAAATTGATGCACTGAGTGTGTCAGAGAGAAAATATTTTGAACTGGCTGTTGTAGAAAGATTCCCGATGTTGTTTTTGATGCTCAGTGAGAATGGCCTCGTGATGGAACAGTCAGTGACAAAAATGGAAACGCAACATCCAAGAAGGTGTTTTGCTTTGATCAGTGTTATTTGTGCCGTTCATGTTCATACAACTCTGGCCCCCAAGCCTCAGATTCTATACTCTACAACCTCAAAAAAGCTAAACCTAACACAGAGATACTTTTTAATACACATTGCTGCAAAACTCAGAACGGTCCCAACAGAATGAAATCAACACAGTCGTCTGGGTTTGTTTTTCCCCTTTCCATAGATGGCAAAGCAATACAATACATGGCTGTGGCTCCATGGTCAGCTAGTATGAGAAGTCTGTTTACTAACCAATACTGTTACGCTGATGTTCTCCTATGTGTTTGGTCCCTACAGCAAGAGAAAGGAGATTTGGTGTCAGTGTCCCACTTTGGCAGCTCAAGCACTGGTTCGGCCTCTCCTAGTCTGCTCATCTATCTTTTCCTAGAAGAGATTTTCATGTCGTAGGGCAGTTATGCAACTTGTGAGCTTAAAGCTGCTGAGCATATGTAGAGAGACTCCCTCCCAACCCCTGCTTTTATATTTTGGAGCTTAGAGTAAGAGCATCCAGCTCTAAGGGCATGAATTATTGTGGGCCTGTGCCCTATCACCTCTTTGTAAAAATGGAACACTGATCTCCAGCCTAAGTCAGGTGTTTGTGGAATCTGAGTTTAAACAGGGAGTCCACTTTTGAAAACCAGCTTCATTGCAAGAGATTGACTGAATTCCAGCCATCCAATAGGATGGGGCTTGGCTTTCATAGTAGACTGGCTGATTGGTCCCCTGATCTACTTTGACCATCACCCACCCTGAAGCCTTGATACGTAGCTGGGGACAGGAGACTGTGAAAGAGGTGCGTGACTTGGTCATAAATGAGAAATTCACTATCTGGTCATTATAGATCACCTGCTGGCCTCTAAGCCACCCATTAGTGCAATAACTCAGCCATGAGGATGTGGTACCTTAACCCTGCTGTGATGCACATTGTTCTATCTAAATTGACATGTTCACATTCACAAAGTCTTTCATTTACAGAAATGTCATGCCTGCAAATTTGGCGGCCAGAAACCATCCACATTCTTGGTCTGTTTCTCTTACCTCTCCTGGCACCTGGAAAACACCACAGTTCTAAAGATGAAACAAGAACGTTGCCTTCATGTTCACACAATTTGGTTCTACAAGCCTTTTGAGCTGGTCAGTATGTGGGAAATGTGCTGTGCAGTCAATCCCCATGATATTTCATTTCTTAAAACTTGGAGGCATCTTCGTTTGAGGAAGAAGCTTGTATTGTTAACTCACAGCTCTTCAAAATGAGAGGTTTTTTTTCCCCCCAGTCCAGGTGGGACAAGAAGAAGGTGTGATAAGAAAACTAAAAAAAACTACAACAGCCTGGTGAGTCAAGTTGCAACCCTATTCATGCGTAAACCATTTCTGCCCAACATTGCATATATGCAACAGGAACCAAAAGTGTACACCCATGGGCTGGGCAGAAATGGGTTAAATCACATCTATTGGGTTTACTTCTGAGTAAATCTGCACAGTATTCTGCTGTCAGTCTCCCAGTTTAACTGAGAGAGGTAAACCACATTGCCCGAATCCAGCATCAGTTATGCTTTTGAAAGTGATTCACACATAACTAGTGGTGCCAGGACGGGGATGGCCAATAGAACGTGCATCCCAGGCAGAGCAGATGGAAGCACCTGTGTTCAGACACACACCTGTAACAGTTCTGTGCTTCCGCCTAACATACTGAAAGTTGCTAACACATGCATGTGTGCTGGATCAGGGCACACAACTAGCCACATGCACCATGTAGAATTAAGTAGTCAAGGATGCATATTAAAAACACAAATTTCTAGCTCTTGCAGATGCTGAATTCAGGGGATGTGGGCCATGTTTGCAGAAGCTGGAGTCCCCTACAACAATGTAAGACTAGCTGTTGATCAGAACTCTCTGCACGACTGCATGTTGTAGGTGTTGATCTGGGTGAAGCTTGAAGGAATACAGTATGCAGTGGGCCAGGGCTAGCTCTAGAGTTCAGGGGCACATAACAAATGGGTCTCCATGAGTCCCAGCCTACCTGGGTAGGCCACAAGAAAGTTGCGTCACCACAAGAGGTGGTTCCTTGGTAGCTGACCAATGATACCAACCCCTGACACTGGCCCTTCGGTGGACCATGAGAACTTCGGACTAGAATAGGCACTTTGCCGAGTTGTGCTGCTACTGTACAGCTAGCCTATTCGCAGGTGTTTTTAATCAGGGTCTTCTTATCTCCTCTGCTGTTCAGCTTCCACTGGGGCACTACATTGCTGAAATGCAGGTCTTGCATACTAGAAGAACTGTTCAGATGCTAAAGATTTAGCTGTATGGAGCATCAGCACAAGGAAGGGCTCTTCAGAGGGGCTGTAGTGGGAGGCATTGCATTTAGAAGGCCCCTGAATTCTGGTGGGTGCAGGCAAGAGCTTCGAAGGCCACATGGCCTCATTCTGCTACAGCCGTACTATGGGGCAACATCCAATGGCGCTGCCCTCTGGGTTGTGCAATTGGTGCATTTTCACAAGAGTTGGCATCATATCTACTCCCAAGCACCACTCCTTTGCTTCCCTGCATCAGATACTTCCCTCATACCTCATTATCAGATGCAGGGGAGGGCACCATGACGCAGGTTGTGTTTATTGTCTTGTGTGCTCCCTGAAGCATTCGGTGGGCCAGGAAGCTGGACTAGATGGGCCATCGGCGTGATCCAGTGGGACTCTTCTTATGTTCTTACCAACACTGCTCTCAGGTGCTCAGGCTCATGTCATGATTTATTGAATGCAGCTGGTGCCTGGTGTTCCTCGAAAGAGGATTATAACCCCTTGTTATCACCTCACAATTCCATGAGGTAAATTAGACTGAGGGAGAGTGACCAACATACCGGCCCAGTGACCAGGGCCTATGTACAAAACTCTTCCTACCATCACACTGGTTTTTCCACTGCTCTGCCTCAAGGAGCCACCATGACAAACACCTGGCTGAGAGATTCCAGCAATGCTGCCACCTAGTCCTATGTCTGGGAAGCCCTGGCTGGCTGTAGTGCCTTCTGCCCAAGCAAATTGACTTCTTGTGCTCCTTTGTATTTCCCTGTATATGGGAATATCTATTCAGGTTGATCTATCCATAACTATGCAGATGCATTTGCATTTGCATCAGGTAGTCTGTGGAAGCTCCATTCCAGCTCTCATATGTCTACCCCATTTATTTAGTATCAGAGGCCACACATGGCAGTTGTTTGTAAAAACCCTTTTACACTCTTCAGATGGACTCCTTCCACTAGCACAGCCCCTTGAGCTGCAGCTAGAATTGGCAACAGCCCTTGGTTTTGCTTCTATCTGCATCAATCCAATATGTTTACTTCTCCTTGACATGTTTTAATTTCTGATTCCTTCCTGCATAGTGAGGACCATGCTGCAGATGGTTCCAGTGAAATGAACATCACATCAAATGACAGAAACCAAGAGTTCATTCCAAATGCCATCAGTGCCCACTCATGTAGCATCCATGCTGCAACATATGGTACGTGTAACTAATATAAAAAACCAAAGGAAAAAAGCCGCAGCTAGTTATGATTGCTTTTCTGGGAGAAATGCCTGGGAAATCACTCTGGGAGTGAATTTGAAGACTGATATGCAGGTACCACACTAAGACACCATTCGTACACTCTTGGCACAACAAAAGACAGCCTCCTTGTTGCATTTCCTAGCCCACCAACATGATGAAGTTGTATCTGCCACTGCACCTTAGTTCCCCTCCCTCCCCACTACATTGACAATAAGCTCCTTATTTCTTTAACGCAGGTTCAGTACCTAGAAATAAACAAAACCGAGCAAACAGAAAAAAGTATTGGCACCAAATAGTGGATCGGACAACTAAATGATACAGCAGTAGAGTTTGGACCAGGCTCAGCTAAAAGTGGTCATCGGCACTTGGTGTCCATTCACAGTTCCTCTCAAAATCCAGGTGCTCAGGTATATTCTCTTTCCTAACACAGGCCGGTTGAACAGGTAAATAGACATTTCATCTTGGAAACGGACTTCCTGAGATCTTCAAAGCTCAATGAAACTTCTGCCACTGATCTCTGGGCCAATGCAAGAGTCAACTTTCACAAGTTAGATCTGAAAATAGAACCTCCTCTGCTTTCTCTTCCAGCTTTGGGCCTGTTTACTTTTTGGGAGGCTAAGACAGACTCCTCTTGACACTTCATGCTGGAGGTTCCTGTTAAGGAGAGACGGTCATGTCAGCGTGCCCAGGGTCCTCTTCCCAAGAGCCAAAGACTTCTCATGCCATGCTACATGCTAATGAGGTATTATCCAAAGCAAACCCTGCCTGTTCCTTCCTCTTACAAACCTCACCAGAGGCTAGAGAGGCACATGGAGAAAGCTTGTCTTCATTCATATGGAACTTTGAATATTGCACATTCCATAACCCTTAAGCCAAACCTGCACATTAAAAAAAAAAATTAAAGATAATTTTTTTAAAAGACAGGAAAAGTTTCTAAAATGCTGTATGTTATTAGCAAATTATTACACTGTTCTTTTTACTGTTGTTGAGCTGAACTAGGTCCAGTATGACTAATTTTTTAAAAAGTCCGTAAAGAGTCCAGACAAGACACTGCAGGTTCCTTAAGGCTATGTCTCCCCAGAACTTCTGAATGCAAAAGACCCCCTTTTGATGTGTCCAAGTATGGCAAAGCAGCCTGTCATCCACAGCAAACCAGAAAGTAGGTAAACAGTAAGAGAGAAAGAGAGAAGAAGAACCTGAAGCCGGGGAAGATGGATGTATTACATGTTCTAACCTGTGAAGGAGAGGGGAGGGGGGAAAAGCACTCAGTTTTAAAGGCAAGTCATCAAGTGGTTGTTGTTTTTAAGGACATCAACTGAAGAATCATTGGGAGCTGATTATTCATCTGCATTGTAACTGATGCGTTGTTTAAATAAATGTGCATATTACCCACACCTCAACATAGTTGTCCGTTTGAGATTATGATGGTAGTGTAAGATAATAGTAAATAAAATTATTGTTATTTATATAGCACCATTTGTGGCCATGGTGTCCATGGTGCTTCACGAAGAGTGAGAAGACAGAGGGGCCCCTTGGTTCACAATCTAGAAAAATGGCAGCTTGCTATTTAGAGCTACACCCATTTTGTGAAAGGAAGAGGCCAGCTATAATGTGTGGGTTTTTTTTTTCTTATTTCCTGTTACAACACAAAATAGCCTCAAGGAACAAATGTGTGTCCTTAATTCCATTCAGCCCCATTCAGAAAATAACAACATTCAGAAAGCACCACATGCAAAGGACTGCCCATACATTGTCTTGAGGACTCCTATCCAGCTAAGAAATTCAGGTATGTGAACAGGCAGATGGGCAGAGCCACAAGTTGATGCAGGCATGTTCCTTGTTGGGCTGGGATGAGTGACTATCATTTGGAGGCAAATTCCAAGGCAGTTTTGAGTGGAGGAT
Source organism: Tiliqua scincoides (assembly GCF_035046505.1). NCBI lineage: Eukaryota > Metazoa > Chordata > Lepidosauria > Squamata > Scincidae > Tiliqua > Tiliqua scincoides. The sequence goes on from NC_089827.1 coordinate 39,730,715, forward strand.
GCAGTCTGCCTGTGCAGCTTGGAAAGGGATACGATTCCCAATGACTTTCTCAAACACCTGATCACATGTTAAGATCTTATTGGGGGGGGGGGGGATCATCTTTACAACCACTCTATAAAGCAGGTGAGCAGTATCATCCCCACAAGTGTGTGTGTTGCTGGGGGGGGGGGCTGAGAATGGGAGAATGGTAGCTTACTCAGAGCAACTAATGGTCAAGGTGAGAATAGAGTAGCTATTCCCAAACTTACCATGATCATGGAGCCCTTCTTTCACAGTGGCCTCTTCTTCCTGGCTCTCCTGGGTGCCACCAGCCTGGATCGTGCAAGATCTCGTGAGAATTGTGTGAGATCTTATGTGATCCAACATGATAGCACCTGGGAGAGCCGGGAAGAAGAGGCAGATGGGGACATCCTGTGCCACCTTTGTAAGTGGCTTCAGCATCCATGGTGGTGCACATTTTGGGAACTGTTAGAGATTTCCTGGCTCCTGGTACAAACTCTAAGCCACATTAAACTTCAAGTTTAGAAGTAAGAATCCAACATATGCTGGGGTGGGCAGAAAGTGTGCGAAGACCAGTTGATCATAATGGCATCACTAGGCACACAATGGAGCCTAGCAACTCCACCAACTCTTCTGCAATTAATCCGAAAAACCCCAACATATTAATCTTTGGATGTGCAGCGGGTATCTTTTTTTTAAAAAAAGTGTTAACATTTTTTTAAAAGTTCATTAGAAATCATACTCAGTTGAATCTGCTCATCATTAGTTTCATCCTTGGGATTAATACATTGGCCCCAATCCAAAAGTGCATGCATTCAACTGCCAGGGCTGCATGTAGGGAGCCCACTAAGAAAAGTGGCCCCTCTTCATTGTGGAGGCCAACACTGTAGAGCAGGGGTCTCCAAACCCTGGCCCGGGGGCCAGATGTGGCCCGCACCAAGCCTCTTTCCGGCCAACCTCTTTTCCCCTGAAAGCTTCTGGCCCACTCAACTGAACAGGACCAGGACTGTGCTCTGATTATGTCTGGAGGGTGTTCTGAGGGCCAGAGTGGTTGAATGAATGAGCCCATTCATTCATTCATTCACACATCTAAGTTCCATCTCTTATTTATTTATTTAAACTTTATATTTAAATTGTTTTTCCGGCCCTCCACACCATGCCAGATATTTGATGCGGCCCACTGGCCAAAAAGTTTGGAGACCCCTACTGTAGAGGGAAAAAAACCATCTCCCCACCACCACCACCCCTCCTCGCTCTCACAACTGATCCGTGTTATGACCAGCACCCTAACTAGGCTTACAGGGTCCCCCATTTGCAACCACAGTCACTTATCCAACTAAGGGAAAGTGTACCAGAGGTGACTTCCATGTGCCAGCTGGATTGGAGCATCCAGTTCTATGGTCCGTTACAATCAATGAATGTGGAAGCGTTAATATTTATGGCAGCAACTGTTCCCATGCGAACCCATGTCTAATGGAGAGCATGGCCTCAGAGGATGGTTTTCCAAACTTACCGCCTGTAACCTGGAGTTATGACTTGCTGACATTCTCGTATATAACGTCGCTGATGCAGAACTGCTGCTTCTTCTTTAACCACATTAATTGCACACACTGGTGAATAAAAATGTATTGTTCCTGTGAAAAGAGAAGAAAAGCCAGTATAGACCCTAGCCAGGAGAAGGCCAAGTGGCTGAACCCAGATTCCCCCAGAACCTGCTGCGTATGGCCTGGCCCCAATCATTAGGAGTGAGCGACTTCTTCCTGATTTATCCCAAATATTTACACTGTTCCCCTACTCATTTTAAGGTAAGAAACTCTAAAGAAACTACTACACATTCTATCATCAGAAGAGCCTCATGATAAGGCTAAAGCATTAGGAAAGGAGTCATAGATCAAATAGGTAGAGTAAATGCAGAAGTTCGCTGGTTCAATCTCTGGCCACTGCAGTTGGGGTTAGAAAAGGTCTATCTGGAACCCTGCAGAGCCACTGCCTTATCTGTATAGTTATACTATATTGTTTATAAAGAACAAAATGGCCCAGCTTGGCCCAAGGCAGATTCATATGCCTTGATCATTAGGAAGGAGCTTTACACTGTACAGTGTTACACTGTAGTGTTTAGCATAGTATACATACTGTGGCTAAAAGTTCCAAATGAAATCTTGCCACGCTTGCCTTAGTCTCACCCTCCCTCCCCCCCCCCCCCAACTGTAATGTGGAGATTATGATACTGGCCTGCCTTGCAAGTGTGTTGCAAAGATGACTGAGACAATGCCTGATCACTACCCTAAACAAGTTCAAATGCGACGTTATCTTTCGGCCACTCCTTCAAGTTTCATCCTGGGATCCACATGAAAAGTTGGGGACCACATTATCATCCCAACTTGTGACTTCTACGGGTTGGGTAGGGCAGCCGGGTTCAGGATTGCAACAGCATTCAGACAGCAAACGTGTTTAGGTCTCAGGTTCCTTTGAAATGCAAACTTCCAGCCCATGTCTGCCCTCACACTCAGAAAGCTTCAGAGCTAGACAGCTAACCTGGCCAATTAATTTTCCATTCCATGAGGAAACCTGAAACTAGGTGAATGGCGAGTGCAGAATGGTTTCAGGTTTCCTACTGAGACATTCACAATGTGTCCTACTCCTTGAAATAACACTGACCTCTAGTGGCCAATGATAAAGACACCTTTTCCCAGACCAATGTAGTACTGAACAAATGACTGAAGCAGCCAAGAATTTTTCCCTGAAAGCACAAAGCATGGAGGGAGGCACACTTACTTCCAATGCTTCATGGACATGTGCCAGTCATATCCAATCACAGCTTCCCAGCATGTCCCCCGAGGGTTTGGAGGTGTGCTGTTCACCTTCAGGCTTGACACAACTATCACTACATAAGCTGCCATGTCAAGTCTGAAGCAGTTCCCAAAATTCCCGGAGGAGGAAAAATGCCAGCATGGGGATACTGGGTAATGCAGAGGGAGTACGGTGTAGTGCATAAAGTATTGGATCTGGGGAGACCTGGGTTCAATTCCCCCACTCAGCCCTGATGCACCCTGGCTGACCTTCAGCTAGTCACTCTCTAACCTACCTCGTAGGCTTGATGAGAAGGTAAAAGAGGGGGTGCGGAAGGACCGCCGATGCTGCTCTAAGCTCCTTAGAGGAAGAGCAGGCTATAAAAGACTATATAGAGTAGGCTATAAAGTTTTTAACTTGGTACAAACACTTGACTGAAAGAGGAGGAGAGAAAGGAACATTGTAGCAGCAAAGGAATGGGGACAACCTCTAGGGACACTGGAAGTATTTCATTTATAGAAGGGACCCCAAAGTGTTCTCCATAGGCATGCAAGCATCTATGCTTCCTCTGTTCTCTGTGGCCAGATAACACCTGGCACTGAGAGAAAGTGTAGAAGCGCAGAGATGGTTCTCCCACCAAATTGCCCCCATAGGAAATGCCCCCTCCCCCATACAAAGCACAAGCCAAACTCCATTATGCCGAATACTCCAGAGACAAGAGCCACACAATCTAGACCTCCAAAGGACACAAGTAAGTTGGAGCAAAAAGCAATCTTGAAGTCACAATGTTGTGGAGCCAACAGAATCCAGCAGACTGGGGCAGGTGGACTGAGCCATATGCTGTAGGGGCTGTGCCAACTGGCCGTAACTGAAGCCATAGGACAAAAAAAGGGACTCCATCCCTACAAATGTGCATGGAGAGAGCATATTACTCCCAATATACCTTCTGTGCAAATAGAATCTATGTCCATCATTTCTTTCATCATCACATTTGGGATTCCTTAGCTTAGAGTTGAGATTTGCTTTTAGAGAAAGTCTTTAATTCAGATGATGAAATGGGATTTCCTCCTCTCTCAGCCTCGTCCCAACTTTCCCTTAACGTGCTGGCCAAGGCATCATATCCTGCTTCTGAGTGTGAAGGGCTGGCTTGCTTTCGGGGTGTCCTGTAATCTTGATCGGGCTTTCTGAAGCATTACAAAGCCCTGGTGCCCACTGTGTTTGTGTGTGAGGGAGCGGATGTAGCGGGGCTGTGCCAACGGGGCAGGGGAAGAGGCCAGCTGGCAAACAGCAGGGCCTTGGAAAGCACACAGAAGTTGGCAGTCAACACGGTGGGGGGGGGGGGAGAAACTAACTGAATGCAACCATGCAAATAAGTGGAAGATACAGACCAGGAAAAGGAAGAGCATCTCACCTGACTGGCACAAAGGGATGAGCAACATCTAACAACAAAGACCTGGTTTATGTCAATGACTATTAACCAGACTACAAGTAGTAGTGGAAGGGCCACACTCCTTCATTGCTTTTTTTTTAAATCACAGATAATTAACATGTGAAGGAGAAAGGTACTTGAGAACCATTCTCTCTGACAAGTTATCTGCTGCAGGTTTGAGAGGCTTCCTGAGAAAGTAACCTTCATGGGACCCTTGCTATCTAGCTAGCATCTCCCTAAGCCTTGTGGGGGAGGGCGTTGACCGTAGTGTTTTCTGGGGGGGTGTTGGGGTGTCTTGAGGATTTGACAGTAGAGTCCCTTTGATGCCTCCTCAAGCCATGCCACCCATCTGCAAAATGGGAGCTCTCCCCCAGAGGCCCTTGCACCAGCGGAGGAAGCCCCTATTTGCAGATGAGAAGGGGAAAAGAAGTTCCCCTATCCACAACTGAGTGTGTCCCCCCACAGCCCCTTGCAGTGACTTCAGGTTTAAGATGGCAATGGACTATTGACTGAGGCTGCAATCCTAACCCCTTATGCCAGTGCTTTCCAGCACTGTCATAAGGGCAATGTAGCTCTGAGGTAAGGGAACAAACATTCCCTTGCTTTGAGGAGGCCTCCATGAGTGACATCCAACTGCAGGATGCAGCACACATGCCATTGGCACCACTATGCCAGTGTTGAAAAGCACTGACATAAGGGGTTAGGATTGCGCCCTGAGTGAGTCATTCTGCAGCCACAAAGGCTATGGATGCAAGGCAGAGGGTTAGTGCCAGGATTGGCACTAGTCTGCTTGAGGAAACAGAGCTCCCTAGGCAGTTGCCCAATGAGACCAACCTGTGATAACAGCCCTGTTCTCTGACATTGAGTTGTCTATGTTCCAGGAGATTATTTTTTTAATGTGGAGCAATAGATGGTATGCGATCTGCCACCTGAAATGGCAGAGTCGAGGAATAATTTTAGCACATTGTCTGCTGTTTGCACAGAACAGCCTGTAGCAGAGAGAATGGAAGAGCAAATGATTAGTGCTTGCTCTTTTCAATCTTCTGGTTTGGATGTGGGTGAGAGCACAAGTTCCAGGTGTAAGAACAAATTATCCACACCCACACTCATTGTGTATGTCACACTTTGTTGCTGGCAACCTTCAGTCTCGGAAGACTACGGTATCGCGCTCTGGATGGTGGTTCTGGCACAGCGTCTAGTGTGGCTGAAAAGGCCAATTCGGGAGTGACAATCCCTTCCACACTGGGAACAAGTGCAGTCTGTCCCTGGTCTGTCTCCCTGGCTATGGGCCTTCCTTCTTTGCCTCTTTGCCTCAGACCGTTGGCCAAGTGTCTCTTCAAACTGGGAAAGGCCATGCTGCACAGCCTGCCTCCAAGCGGGCCGCTCAGAGGCCAGGGTTTCCCACCTGTTGAGGTCCACTCCTAAGGCCTTCAGATCATCTCTTGCAGATGTCCTTGTATCGCAGCTGTGGTCTACCTGTAGGGCGCTTTCCTTATAGGAGTTCTCCATAGAGGAGATCCTTTGGGATCTGGCCATCATCCATTCTCACGACATGATGGAGCCAACGCAGGCGTCTCTGTTTCAGTACTGCATACATGCTAGGGATTCCAGCACGTTCCAGGACTGTGTTGTTTGGAACTTTGTCCTGCCAGGTGATGCCGAGGATGCGTCGGAGGCAGCGCATGTGGAATGTGTTCAGTTTCCTCTCCTGTTGTGAGCAAAGAGTCCATGACTCACTGCAGTACAGAAGTGTACTCAGGACGCAAGCTCTGTAGACCTGGATCTTGGTATGTTCCGTCAGCTTCTTGTTGGACCAGACTCTCTTTGTGAGTCTGGAAAACGTGGTAACTGCTTTACCGATGCATTTGTTTAGCTCGGTATCGAGAGAAAGAGTGTCGGAGGTCGTTGAGCCAAGGTACCCAAAGTCATGGACAACCTCCAGTTCATGCGAAGAGATTGTAATGCAGGGAGGTGAGTCCACATCCTGAACCATGACCTGTGTTTTCTTAAGGCTGATTGTCAGTCCAAAATCTTGGTAGGCCTTGCTAAAACGATCCAAGAGCTGCTGGAGATCTTTGGCAGAGTGGGTAGTGACAGCTGCATCATCGGCAAAGAGGAAGTCACGAAGACATTTCAGCTGAACTTTGGACTTTGCTCTCAGTCTGGAGAGGTTGAAGAGCTTTCCGTCTGATCTGGTCCGGAGATAGATGCCTTCTGTTGCGGTTCCAAAGGCATGCTTCAGCAGGACAGCGAAGAAAATCCCAAACAAGGTTGGCGCAAGAACACAGCCCTGCTTCACTCCGCTTCGGATGTCAAAGGGGTCTGATGTGGAGCCATCGAAGACAACAGTGCCTTTCATGTCCTTGTGGAAAGATCTGATGATGCTGAGGAGTCTGGGTGGACATCCAATCTTGGGTAGAATCTTGAAGAGGCCGTCCCTGCTGACCAGGTCAAAAGCCTTCATGAGATCTATGAAGGCTATAAAGAGTGGCTGTCGTTGTTCCCTGCATTTCTCCTGCAGTTGTCTAAGGGAGAATACCATATCAGTGGTGGACCTGTTGGCTCGGAATCCGCACTGCGATTCTGGATAGACGCTCTCTGCAAGTACCTGGAGCCTCTTTAGTGCAACTCGGGCAAACAGCTTTCCTACAACGCTAAGGAGAGAGATGCCGCGGTAGTTGTTGCAGTCACCCCTGTCGCCTTTGTTCTTGTACAGCGTGATGATGTTTGCATCCCTCATGTCTTGAGGTACTCCTCTCCAGCAAAGACAGAGGATTTCATGCAGCTCAGTGACGATGATCTCTTTGCAGCACTTTAGGACTTCAGCAGGGATGCTGTCTTTTCCAGGTGCCTTGCCAAAGGCAAGGGAGTCCGGGGCCACGTAAAGTTCTTCTAGGGTTGGTTCACTGTCAAGCTCCTCCAACACAGACAGGCACTCAATGTTGTTCAGCGCTTCTTCGGTGACTACATTTTCTCTGGAATATAGCTCAGAGTAGTGCTGCACCCAGTGTTCTATCTGCTGCGCCTGATCCTGGATGATCTCGCCTGCTGCAGACTTCAGAGGGGCAATTTTCTTCTGTGTTGGACCTAGGGCCTGCTTGATCCCATCATACATCCCCTTGATGTATGCTGCTGCTGCTGTATCCCCTTGATGTATGATGTCAGCTGCTATCTGTATCTGGGAACAGAGCTGGAGCCAGTAGTCATTAGCACATCTTCTGGCAGCCTGCTGGACTTTGCTGCGAGCAGCTCGGAGGAACTGCAGGTTGCGCTCACTGGGACAGGCCTTTTATGCTGCTTGAGCTCTCCTCTTTTCCTCAATGACTGGGGTCAACTCCTCAGAGTGGGCTTCAAACCAGTCTGCCGTCTTGTTGGTCTTCTTGCCAAATATGGACAAGGCGGTGTTGTAAACGGTATTCTTGAAATGTTCCCATCTGTTGGATGCGTTTGCATCGGCCGGGCCTGGAAGAGATTCCTCAGGTGCTCGTGCAAATTCCTCCACTTCCTTTTTCGTGTGATACAGTCGCTTTGCTTGCAGTTTCACTCTGCTGCACACCAGGGAGTGGTCAGTGTTGCAGGCAGCACCGTGATAACTGCGTGTGATCTTGATGCTGGGAAGGCTGGAGCGTTTGGAGAGAATCAGGTCGAGCTGGTGCCAGTGCTTTGATCTTGGGTGTCTCCAAGAGACTCTATGTTGGGGCTTCGTGTTGAAGAACATGTTGCTGACACAGAGACTGTGATGACAGCAAAATTCTAGCAGGCGATGGCCATTTTCATTCATCTTCCCAGTGCCGAACTGACCTAAGCAAGTGGGCCACAAACTGTGATCAGCACCAACTCTAGCATTGAAATCGCCGAGGATGAACAATAGCTCTTTTACAGGGATCTTCTTGATAGTGGTGGCCAGGTCATCGTAGAATTTGTCTTTGGCTTCTGCTGGAGACGACAGAGTCGGTGCATAAGCACTGATGAGTGTGACAGGTCCTGCTGATGACTGGAGCTGCAGGGACAAAATTCTTTCTCTTCCCACAGTAGGTGGGATGATGGATTCCAGCAGGGTATTTCTGACCGCAAAGCCAACGCCATGTTCCCTGGTTTCGTTTGGTGGTTTTCCCTGCCAGAAAAATGAGAAATTTCTCTCCTTGACAGATCCGGAATCTGGCAGCCTTGTCTCTTGAAGGGCGACGATGTCCATCTGCAGTCTGCTCAGCTCCATGTCGATGACAGCTGTTTTGTGTGCGTCGTCTATTTCTTGCAGGTCATCAGAGACGCCAGGTGTCATTGTCCTTATGTTCCAGGTGCCCAGTTTTAGGGCAGGAGTTTTCTGTTTTCTGTTGCATGGTGCAGAGTTGTCGATCCGCTTGTCGGTTTTCACCCTAAACCCCAAGCACCCCGTGAGGTTAACGGACCGTGGCGAGGCAACACCTTACTGGCTGGGGACTGCCCAGCTTAAGGCAGACGGAAGCTGCCCAATGAGATGCAATGACCTCTCCCACCGTCGGAAACAGCCCCTGGCATCACGTTCTACGCCAATCGAGCGAAGACTTATAACTGGTAAACTGCTGCTTCCCGTGTAGTGCCGACGCCGTATGGCGAAGTTGGAGTGTCCTCTTCAGTGCGCGAAGCCTGGGTAAAGAAGGTATGGAGGATATGCTGTTACCCATGCAGCAAATCCCCCCTCTCCACGTCGCTGGAATGGTCCAATGGAAAGGCAGAAGCCAATACAGTTGGTTCCAGTGGTGTCGCAGGAGTTGCCAGAACGTGACTGTGTTCAGCCATGAACTGCCTCAGGGACTCCGGCTCCGGATTTTGCCTCGAGGTTGACTCCTGAAGCCTTTTCCATAACTGGATGTAGCCACAAGGCAGTGGAGGTTTGGGATCAGAGTTTTCCTTCTCTCAGATGAGCTGCCTTCCCAGGCTGACGAGCCCCATCTACCCGGTGGCTGTTTAGTCGCCTCTTACAGCACGTACAGCCAAACTGAGGGCCTGTTCTTATCCCCGGCCCCTGGGGGATGACGCAGGAGTGGAGGGGCAGAAAGGAAGATTGTGGAAGCATGGATGGGGCTAATGGAGGGTTTTAATCATGCACTGGAGACATGATTAAAAATCAGAACCCACTTTCATTACCTTTCACTACTCCTTGTTGTAAGATGCCAAGCAGCCAATAAATAGCTGCCTGATTTAGTGGGGTTGATCAAAGCATAACATGTACCAGTGCAGGGGCTGGCATTCTGAGACTCAACTTGTATTACTTTTAAAAGGCAAAGTTTCTGGTTCTCATGGCATTAGAGAAATCTTTACAATGTGTGGGCAACGTCAGATTAAAGCACAGAAGCCAGAAAGAGGGCTGAAAGAGGTTCAATCAAAATCAAATGAATCTGATTTTTGATGGTGCTCAGACTGAGCCAAGCGTAGTTACTTGAAAATAAATCACTCCTACCTAACTCCTTGCTTGGTGATTCAGTGGCACCAATGTAGTGTCTGCTGAATCCATCAGGGGTGTTGAGGCCACCTTGGTGTAAGGGAACATTATTCCCTTGCCCTGGGGTAAGCCTCAGCTGCTGCCATGGGCCAACTCTGACCTGCATCAGCAATACGTCTGCACAAGTATGCAGCAACTGCTACCCTGCACATGCCTAACCTTGTCTGATCTTGGAAGCTAAGCAGAGTCAGGCCTGGTTAGTATTTGGATGGGAGACCGCCTGGGAATACCAGGTGCTGTAGGCTTATACCATAGTCTTTCGAGACTGAAGGTTGCCAACCAAGTATGCGTTGATCAGGAAGGTGGATCAGGCCCAGGAAGGAAGTTAGGATTTGGCAGGCGCTTCCTCCTCAAGCTCAAACTGCCCTCTTCCCTGCCCTGTTGTCTCCCCATCTCGCCCACTGCCCACAAAGTTCCAGCCCCTTCTGATCCCTTCGCAGCCATATGTGCACCGGTGGGTGTCTGGTGTCCATCATCATATGAACCCAGCCACTTGCCACTGGCAGCGGTAGCCAGGCTGCACTTTTATGGCTGTCACAAACATGTCAACAAACTGTTTATGCTACCAGAACATTTTTCCTAGTGGTGTAAATGGCTTATCAGACTGGAACATCAGTTCAGATTTACTTCCTTGTAGGTAGGAAGTACACTTGTAAGGAGGAAGTACACTATGTGCACTTAGTTTTTAGTATCATTTTCAGTTTCAGTTTAAAAATTTGAAAAACTGCCTGATGATATTCTCTAATCTAGAAAAATACACATTCCAAATTGTTTTGCAATAATGTCATAAGACCACTAGAGGGTGATCCTGCTATAGAGGTCTGTTATTCAGTAAATGTTTTCTTTTTCTAGACCTAGGCCAGTGATCTCCAAACTGAAGACTGCTATGCTCTACAAAGAGCCTCCCCAGGTAGGCTGCCATTGGCCCCACCAATCTCCTCCCATGTTCCATCTGCCCTGCTGAGTCTGGCAGAAAATCCAGGTGCAGGGCCTGGTGGGACAGCAGAACGCAGAAGCGGTGGGGTGGAACGAACATGGGAGAAGATCAACAGCAATGATGACAGCCTCCCCTGAGAAACGGTAAGCTCCATTCACGCAGGGGAGGGATTAGCAAGGCACTGGATCTGGCCTGCAGGCCACGGTTAGGAGAGCCCTGACCTAGGCAGTAGGAGAATCTCAGAACTTGGTCCTCTCCTCTTTGTGGAGTGGTTTAAAATCTCTTCATACAATACTACAGCTGTTAAAGGAATCCAAACCGCACTCTAATGGGGTTTACACAATTACAATTCAATGTGCATAAACTCAGATAATGCGGTCAATTCCCAAATTCCATCTGGAAAAAATGATCAAGTTAAATGGGCCTATGTGTATTGGGCTGCATGTATGTGGGCTCCATATGAACATTACGTCCCTGTGTGAATAGCCAGCAAAGCTGGAGGTGGAACAGGAAGAAAGGTGAAGCCTTGCTCACACTCCATTCCAAGCACAGGAAAATGAACAGAGAAAGTATGTTCCCTCTCATCCCTTTGAAACATAAACAACTGAAAGACATACCTCTGTCTGTACCATGGACATCCTACAAGATCGCATGTCGGACACCAGTCCCAATATATCTACAAATTCATGATCACGTATGTGCTGTAAGAGCCGATCCAATGCTATAAAAGTTCCTGTTCGTCCCACGCCGGCACTGCAAACCACACATATCATACATGTCTTCATTTGGGGAAGGTGTTTTTATTCCTGCACATGTGCATGAGTGAAACACCACATGAAAAGCACCTTGATGAGACTGTATTCATGACTGCATTAAAGTTCTTTTTAGCAATGTCTCACTGTTGCACACATGTATTCCTGCACATTGTATACTACTAGATCAAGACAGTTGCTTTGCAGTGTTCTGCCAACAAGCATGTAATGCAGAAGGGGAAATAAACACATGAATGAAAGGAAGTGCAAACTGCAGCTATGAAGATGTCCTTGGACATTTCTTATCAGGTGGACTAAGTCAGAAGGAACGTATAGCAACACACTATTCCACGTGTCTTGAGCAGAGTGTGACCTCTCCATTCAGCGTATACATTAGAGCAAACACCCAGAATCCGGTGAACTTCAACTTTCCCATACAAGTGCTGCCAACCCAGATTAATTTTGAGTGCCCCCAAATAGATAATATAAATGTTCCAAGTTTTTGAATTAATTTTGACAATTGCATCTGTGTGACTGAGAACACTCTAGCATTTCTGAATGATCAGACTTGGACAGGGAGGGTCAACCTTCACATGTGAGTGTCAACAATGCAATAAACAAGTTTATCGTTCATATGTACCAAAGTTTAGTACAACTTCAACACAGTCTGAAAAGAGGACGGAAGGAAGGCACCAAAGCAGCAACAACAGGAAAGACAACCACTGAAAAGGGCAGACTTACTGGAAAGCCTGGTTGTGGAATTATTTTTCTTAATGTAGAACACATGCAATGTAGAAGATGGTTTCAGGTACAGATAGCTATAGACTCACAGCCCAATCCTATTCAGTTCTCCAGTGGCGGTACTGCTGTGCCTATGGGGTTTGCACTGCTTCCTGTGTTGGGGGTGCAGTCACAGAGGCCTCCTTAAGGTTGGGAACATTTGTTCCCTTACCCCAGGGCTGCAATACAGTTGCACTGGTGCTGGAAAGTTGGATAGGATTGGGCTGTCAGGTTCCACTAATTCTACCCACAGTGGGTGTTTCTGGAGATTTGGTCTCTGAAGAAGCATTTTCTCACATGATGCTTTTGTACACTGCATTTTCTGTTTTGAACTGTTTGCTGTGTTGTGCATCTCTTTGTTGAGGGGAAAGGTGGGACAAAAATGTTTTGACATAAAATAATTATTTTGCTCCTCAATATCTTAAAGCAGTGGTTCCCAAACTGTGCGCTGTGGCTCCCTGGGGAGCCACAGAAACCACACTGGGAAGCCACAGGATCCTCACAAAAAACCAGCTGCCCTATACAATGTATAGGATTGTAGCCCTAATAGGAAGCTGCGGCCAATGCCCCTGTAGGAAGGCTTGGCCAATGGCCCTATAGGTCAAGGGAGTAGCCAGTCAAAAATGTTTGGGAACCACAGCCTTAAAGGCGTTGGATAAAAGATGAACACTTATTTAAATATGGTGATCCAAAAGGAATGTTACCATTTTGGTAAAATGTAAATATACTTGTTAACTTGTTGGTTAGTTATTAGTTTATGTTACAACTATTTCTTATGATGATGCCATAGTAAAAAGTCTTACTCTTTAAAGTTCTCCAGTTTAAAGTGGATGTGAAAAGGGGTAATGCCTAAATATTTTTGATTGGTGGACTTGTGCCATGTTCACCCTAACTCATTTGCTCGCCCTTCATCGCATGCAAAATAAGGCAATAGAAAGAACTGATCAAGCACCTGAAAGAGGAGAGCTGAGTGATAGGAAATCAAGCAAAGCAACTGCCAGATGAGGAAGGTGGTGGAGAAAAGATCTGGCCTTCATGATTCCATAAACTTTAATGGGTGCTTCTCTTACACACACAAGACAGAGTCATACAATCATTTTTGTCAACATGTGGAAGGCAAGGCAACTCTTGTTTTACTGACAATCAAGGGGAAAACGAGGCATTTACCTGCAGTGTATGATCATGGGGCCTTTACTTCTTGTCGCCTGCTGCCTTACCATCTGTACAAATTGCAAGATGCTCTCTGCGGCATTTGTGGGAGGGACTCCATGGTCAGGCCAAGCTGTGTAATTAAAGTGCATCACGTCCTGCACCTCGTCTGCCTAGAAAGAAGGAACAAAACTCGTACAGATTCTCCTTGGTAATTATAAATAGGGTGAGTACATGTGAAACACAGTGAAGGATAAGGGTGGGTTTGCTTTCAGTCCACGTGCTTTTGAAACCCAAAGGAACCACATTGATTCAAGGTGCAATGAAGTCTTTCTACCTTTTTAGCTATAGCACTTTTCTTTCAAAGAAAGCAAGCAAGCAAGAAGATCTCAGAGATTACATAGGACTCTACACATTTTGTTGTCTTAAAAGTTAGACCTATTCTTGGGTATATTTGGGGTGCAGAATTCAAAAATGGCAATTGTTTTGCTCAATTAGGTCTAGTTTGGGGGGGTATGGCAAAGCTTTCTTATGAGGAAGCTAAGACACCAGCTTCCTCATGAGGAGGCTGCTTCAATCTGCACATGTGGCTATGCTGTATCCCCAAAACTAGAACAAATCAGGCAAAACCAATGCCATTTTTGGATTCAGCACCCCAAAAATATCCTAAATTTGTTCAAACATTCTTGGCAACTAAAAAAAAAAGGGTGTGTGTGTGTGTGTGTTTTGTATGCCTGTGTTATCAGGAAAATGAACCCTGCCAGATCAGGCCAAACATCGGTGCAGTGCCTCTCTTTCCACACTAGCCAGCCAGTTGTTTCTGGGAAGCCCAAAAGCAGTACATTGTCTTCCAGCCCCTGGACTTCAGGTGCAAGCTGCCTCTGAAACATGCAAGTTTCACACAGCCATCTGGACGAATAGCCATTGATTGGCCTGGCCATCATGAATGCATTTAATCCCATTTTAAAGGCATCACCTCATCATGTGGCAGCAAATTATATCAGTTTTAAGTTAAGTGAAGAAGATTGGCCTGTCATTTGAAGCGTCAGCAAACTAAGACTTGCTTCACCTTATGTTTGTTTGACACTGGAACTGGAAATTAGGAGAAGAGCAGAGGGAGAGTGATCTTTGGGACAGCTGCATTTAATCCTCCTCTGAGAAAAGCACATGTGAATGTAGGAATCCCAGAAGGATCCTGAGCAGGATGTGACTAAAGGACAAACCTCCCACTCAGCACCCTGGCAGCACTTAATTTAAAAACAACAACTTACTAGGACAGGATACCTATGTCTCCATTGACCCAGGAGTATTACAGGAGAGACCCCCTTACCTGGGAATGGTACTGCAATGCAGTGTTTGAGAATCAAATGCATTCAGTGCAAATGAAGCAGAAAAGTTAATGCTGAATATTTATATAATACACAATGGATTATAATAATGTTCCTGTTGTCCCAGTTTTGGCTCTAGAGAGTTTTTCTAGCTAATGGGGTGGTATGAAATTTCCTTAGGTGCAGCAGAGAATAAAGATCAATGGAAAGCAACTGTGAGAGAGAGACAGTGAGCTCTTCCTGTATGCTTTCATATTCATACCAAACAGTGGGTGGGAACCCTTCAGAAGTGAATGGGGACTTGGATGGCTAATAAGAGTTGGGAATGGAATAGGAAAAAATCTCTGCCAAAAACAAGGCTTGAATTTCCACATGTGGCTCAATGCTTGGATGACCCAAGATTAGCAGGACTAGCATCATGAGTGAAAAGCAGTGCAAGACGCTTCACATTGACCTACATAGCTGATTCTGAAATTCCTAAACGCCCAGTCAGGCTGCTCCTCTTCAGACAGCATCTCCACCGTGATGTCCCCATATGGAACCGGCTCTTCTGTGAAAGGCCAGTAGTGGTCGCATTTTACCTGGAAACAAAAAGCAATCAAAAGTTCATGTTCATTCAAAACAAACAAACAAACCATTTACAGGCTTGGCAAGCAGCTCAGCAGAACATTAGGGCAAAGAATGGGTTCTCACATAAACCTGCTGGTAATACTGTGGCTGACACCAATGCGGAAAAAAAAGCCTTTGGGGTTTGCACAATATTAGCATTTTATGCTATAAAAATAAGCAGTGGTTTGTCTCTTTGGCATCAGGGACCACTGTGAAGGAAACAATAAGCAAATCCTGTCCCTTTTTCTGGATCCTTCCAGTGTTCTATGCTCCACCCCTCTCCCCCTCCTTCTCCCTTGCTTACCTCAGTTCTGCACCAGCAAAATGGCAGGCACAGAACCAAGGAGATCCAGTGGGGAGGTGGAAGAAACTTTCATGACTGTCCCCCCACCATAAAATGTAGTGCGCACTCCTTTGGCGAGGTTACATTGGCAGGGGAAGGAGGTTCATAGGATCAGGTTGTTATTGTATATACTTGCAATATATATATATTCTATTTGAGTATTATCTCCTTTTTTACACCTGCAATCAGTTAGTAGGCCATCCACCTCCTGAATACTGGGGGGAATTAACACTTGACAGTCCAACATTATGAATACAAATGTTTTGGAGATAGTGGATAGATTATTTTTGCATTTTTTTCACAATACTAGAACACGCAGTTACACAAGTAATGTTCAGCAGTTCTGGGCAGTATGTCTTCAAAACGCACAATTAACATGCAATTAATTGCCAAGTGATGTGATGATGGCCAGTGGCTAATATGGCTCTGAAAGGGGATTTGACAGATTTATGACAGGTTGGTCTATCCATGACAATTAGCTACAATAACTAACTGGACCCCTGATATCTAGAGGCAGCCTGTCTCTCTGACAACAAGAAGCTAGGACACACAACTAGAGATGACTATCGCCATCATTCCCATCCTGTGCACATTCAGAAGGAACTGCTTAGCCATTCTGGTGAAAACAGAATGTGGGGCTATATGGCCCTTAAGTCAGATCTAGTCGTTCCAGAGAGATACAGAGATTTCTATCACATACCCTTCTTTTCTCATTGCATTGTGTAAGCATAACAATGATTTGTGACTTCTGCTGGAGAACCATCTTCCAAAAGTCATTCCTCGTCTCTGGAAGTGGGCCCTGGGTTGCAATGTACTCTTGAGGAGAGTTGTAGCCCTAAAGAAAAGAAAAACCTCATAAACCACCATGTAGCTAGCATGTCTACAGGCCCTTCAGGCTTGATTTCCCTCAGAAATGTCTACGTGTGTTTTGCAAAGTGGATCACCGATACCTTTCCTTGAGACCTGATGCTTCTAAAACTGGGAATTTTGACATGACTTGAGTGTGGAGTGGCTGTTGGGCTTCCAAAAGGAACACAGATTAAGATGCTGAAAAGATCCACAGAAGGCATCCAGAGGCCCATGTAATGAGCTCCATGCACTGAGAAAAATGCTCTCAGTGGCACTCAGACTGTGGAATTCCGTACTCTGGGAGAACCAGTTTGCCCTCACTCTGCTTCTAAAGAGCTAGTGATTGCAGCGGGCTTTCAAGTTAAGCCTTTTTTTTTATTTTGCTAACTCTTTGGGATTTTTTATTCTGCTGTTTCCTATTTGGAGGTCTGCCCCCCCCAACTCCACTCATCTGCTACAGAACTCCTGCGCATTACAGAGAATTCTGGGTACTGTTTTAGGGTTACAAGCTCACTTCATATAGGCTGCCCCATGATGCAGAAAACACAGGACTGGGAATTCCACTTTACAATGTGAGAGAGAAAGCAAAGGAGTGTTCTCAGGAACACCATCGTTGCAAAGGCTGAAGTCTACTTTCTGCCCCATTGGGAAACCACGCCTGCCCCAGTCTGCAGAGTCCTATTCTGTTCTGTTTGTTGGTCACATTGGAATGGGATGAAATGTCAAGAATTGACCTTTCTTTTTCATAAATAAATATCCTGCCAAAAACACAGCCTATGTAGTTTACAGCCTATGCCAGTGTTTCTCAAACAGTGGGTCGGGACCCACTAGGTGAGTCGCGAGCCAATTTTGGGTGGGTCCTCATTCATTTCAATATTTTATTTTCAGTATATTAGAATTGATGCTACTATGGTATGTGACCACATTTGTGGAAATATTACAGACGTGTACTTTTAACAAGCTACTGTGTATATTCTTTTAACAATTATAGTAAATGGGACTTACTTCTGGTTAAGTGTGGGTAGGATTGCAGCCTAGGATTGTTAAAAATGTTCCTGCTTGATGATGTCACTTCCAGTCATGACATCACTTCCGGTGGGTCCTGACAAATTCTCATTCTAAAAAGTGGGTCCCGGTGATAAATGTGTGAGAACCACTAGCCTATGCAGTTCCCATCTTAATAATATCATTGCTTTGACTGATTTGAGTCCAAATTACTTACAGGAATATAGTTGGCATTAATGTAATCGGAGCCCTCTTCTTCATTCATGGAAACTAATCGAACACGGCTGAAATCATCTGCAATGAGAAAAGCACCAAACATGGATAGAGCACTGAGGTTTATTGCAAACCTATTGGACAGTTTCTAATTAAATCCGAAAGCTTAGCATAAATTTGCACACACTCTGGAAAAAGAAAATCTGCAGGCAGGCCAGCTTCTTGAATGCATCAGTAAATCCACAACTCTGTACAGTGTGGAGACACCTTCAAGATTGTTACTTATAAGAATTCTTCCCTGTGGGTCTCTTGGAGCTCATTAAAACTACTGTGACAACTCAGGAACACTGAATAGTAGATTCATTGCTAATAAATCTGAGCCGTAAGAAAGAAAGAAGGTAGGCAACTGTAAATATTTCTCATAATGGAAAAAAAAGATAGATTTAAATGGAGGGAAATCAGGTGATGTGCTTATCATCCATGTGTAGGTTATGCTTCTGTGCTCAGAATTAATTGCACACATTTGTCTGAATTATTCATTAGAAAAACATTTACAGGGGCATCATCATAGGAGTCCCAAGAGCCTTTTCCTTCGTTTTCTATGCCCCTTTCATGCACAAACATGCAGTACACTGGGACGCAGGAAGCTCATGAATGCTCATTCAGTTCTATTTCTTGCCCAGGTACAAGCATGGAGTTGCTGAGTCTTGCTGCACTTGGCTGAAAAGGAGGGTTGACTGAGATTATGGTAGGTGCACCAAGACCACCACATTTTCATAATCTGGTAACTGCCTGCTAGAAGTTGTGTGGCCATCAAGTGGTGGGGGACCAGGGTGCACCCTGATATACAAAGGCATGGCCAGCAGATACAGTTCCATTTCCCCTTCTGGCGTTCTTTGCAAGCATGAGCAAAAAAACAAGTGAACAGTCTCATGCCATTGTATTTCAAAGGGGCACCAGATTATGGGGTAGGGACGAGGCACTGGGATCAGATCACATCAGCCATTGTGTCACAGAACTAATACAAAATCAGTCTGGTATCAAATGAATTGCTGTGACAGAGACAAGAACACAGATATGAAAGGCACAGACTCATCTCATACTTACAAGGCAGGATATTAGTGTAACGATTTTTGCAGCGATTCATGGGAAGATCAGCAGCAAAGTGGGGGATATCCAGTCCTATCAGTTTTAGCTCCTGTGCAGGACAAACAAGCACCACTGTTATGCTAACGCATTTCTCTTCAAAGGGAAGGTTGTGACCTACACCTGAGCCATTCCTCTGCCAAGATGGGTCAAGTGAGGGACCCTGCTGGTATTTTTTTACTACTTCAGTTTTCAAAAGATAAATGAAAAGTAATAAAGGAGGAGGAGTTGGAGATAGGAGGAGAAAGAAAAAGAAAGATGGACCCATGAAGCAGAGAATGGAAAGAGGGTTCCAAATTGCAGGTTGGGATTGAATGCGAATCAGTCTAGTTTGGCTCTCAGCCTTTAGAAGGAGCAGCTGTAGAAATAAGATAATAAAATGCAATTTGCATCCTGTGTCAGACACTTATTCCACTGCGTGGAAAAGGTTCTTTTTAAATCAACTGACAAAATTTCATTTTACATGTGTCATGCCCATTCCACACATCAGAATCGCTGGGGAAAATGTCCTTTTACCTTTGTGTCAAAGGACTGAAAATAGTGGCATGATTGGGTGCTCAATCACCTTAGGCTTAGTCAATGGCCTGATTCATAAACTCACCAGGTTGTTGCGATGGAAGAACAAATGTGCCTCTCCACCATAGATGGGGGAGAGAAGAAATGTGGAAGGGGAGAGATACTGAGCAAATTGGCCATCCATTTGAAGCACCCATGTCACATCTTACACTATCTATAGCAGAGGTGGCCAAACTTTCAACTTTAGGGCTCCAGGAACTTTAACAACTGTGTAGAGGAGGGAATTTCAATAGGTGCAGCTTGTCAGAGATGACAAGCTACACCTGTTGAAATTTCTGCTACACAATTGTCCTCCATCATGCAAAGCCTCCCACCAGCCTTGTGTGTGAATGAAGCCGGTCTTTGTATTCTAGGCAGACCCCCCCCCTCCCCAACAAAGAAAAGTCTGGCTAAGAAGAAATTTGAGGAATGTTTAAAAGCTGATTAATTCCAAGGTGACTGATAAGATGCTGAAATGTGTTACTCTTTGAATAAGGGTACAGGTGTGCAACTTTTCTTTTCTTTTTTGCACATTGTGGTGTTTGGAAATAACTCTTGGTGCCTCTTTAATTATCTGCTCACATTATAGGCTAGTTAATTAAAACAGAAAACAATAACCCCAACAGATTGGACTAGATGACCTTCCAACTCTTTGATTCTATGAACACATACTGTGGTAAGGAAAGTTGCTTCCCATGTTCTGGTGGCAGAAAAAGAATTCTCTGAGTTCTCAAGTACTTGTTTGGCTACATGAGCCAATCCGTCCACAGGTTCTCATGGATAGCGAGAACACTCCACTCCACTCCACTCCACTCCACTCCACTCCACTCCACTCCACTCTCTTCTTTGTAGAAATAGCATCTCTTCCATTACATCATAGGTGTGGGTGAAAAGAGCATGTTCAAATTCTCTATACAGGCTCATGTGTGGATAAGTGAGCAACTGCATACAGAGAGTGAATGCCATCTACCAGATATCATAGGTAGGAAAGAATTTGCTACCAAAGACAGAGAGGGCTGTCCGCAGGACAAAACTCTCTTAAGCACCGAAGAGGAGGAGCCAACAGTGGATGAACAGACATGTCTTCAGGGGCTCCTGAGAGACAGTCTGTTTTCCCAAAAAAAACTGCAGTTCTGAAGAGGATCTGAAGATGTTTATCAGGAGAGATAAGATCTTTCCACAGTGCAGGTCCCAGAGATTTTGAAAGCCCGACCGGGTTGGGGGGGGGCTTTCTTCTCAGAAACCTAATCGTCAGGTACAGTATTGGGGGAGGTGCAGTGTCTGCAATCAAGCTGCTGGCTCCGTGTTAAGATACCATATGGAAGAAAAAGCATGAAGTGTAAAGTTTAAGTTGGAAATTTAAGATATGTATGTGTTAATATTGTCCCTGGCTTTGATTGACTGATTAAAAGCCCTGGATACAATGAAGGCGTTAATGAGAAACTTTTTAAGGATGTTGAAAGTGCTCTTTATCTTTGCAGTGGAATAAATCGTGGATTATAACTATAAATATAATTTGGTGTGTAGACTAAAATCCAGAATTACTTGTTGACATAATTTTTATTAGATTTGAAAGAGTTTTGTCTTCTTGAGACTGTTTCTTTCGTCTTGTTTTTCTCCATTAACCACATTGTTATCTGTAAGAAAAATTCGAAGAATGCCTGACTGAAAAAACATGTGGTGGAAACATGTGGACATCTTGTGGATTAGAGAGAAATTGCAAGATGGAGCTTGTTCCAGATATTTGGACTCAAATGATCCTCAAAAATTTGGAAAAATTGCTCACAATGAGAAGACAGCAGTTGAGTTGGTCCTTGCAGATTCAAGTCAGTTTAAAGACTCTCTCTCAACAGATAGATGTGTGCAAGGAGCAACTGGAAGATGTAAAGAAAACAGAAGATAAACAGAAGGAGAAAGCGGAAAAGCTGATGGTGAGGGATGAAATCATCATCAGAAGAGTGGATACAGAAATTAGAAGAGTGGAAAATCAACAGGATCTAGAGGGGAAGCTGATGGAGATCGAAATAGAGAAGATGGACAGAGTAACATGGGTGCACAAAATACAAAATTTGTTGGAACAAGAAGAAGAAAATATGTCCCAGTTAATTGGAAGAATGAACATACCTTATACAAGAAAGTGTGGGCTTATTGGATTCTATTATGGAGATAATTAAAGATATTACAGGAGAAAAAAATGGAAAGAAAGCAAGAAAAAGAAACCTGAGGGTTAACCTGAGGGTTAAAGAAAATTGGAGGATTTTATTTCGTTAATAACTGGTTTAAATTTACTTAAAAAACAAATATATATGAAATTGATATATATGAATTAGAATGAATTAGAAAAAATAGCTGGAAATGTTAGCGTGTGGATGAATTGTTTTATAGGTGGTTATTATGTTAAAGAAAAAATGTAATCAGATTGGAGAATTAGATTGGAGAATGGTAAAGAACATATTATAAGAGATTGTTGGTTTTATTATAATTTGGAAATTAGATTATTATTTGATATTAATGAGTAATTGAACTAGTTGAGATGATAAAAGGGAATATTTAGAAAATATAGGAAATTAGGAAAAATCTATTATATTTGATATAAGAAATATATAAATGAGTAGAAAGGTTAGAATTAGATGGAAGAATTGTTTAATATGTTGTTATACTTTGGTAATTAGATTATTTTGTTTTAATATTAATGAGTAATTGAAGTAAGTTTATGTTTGATAGAAAGTGAACATTTAGAAAATATAGTATAGGGCATTAGAGAAAATTTAGTATATATTATATCAATAAATGGATTAATAAGAAGCAGAAGTAGATGAGTAGTAGGAGATACAGTAGGAGTAATGGTATAGTACTCCTAAATGTATGTTATATGTTTATATGTCTGTGTGTGTTAATTAAAAATAAATAATAAAAAAACTCTCTTACGCACCAATAGCTTCTTGTTCTAATCTAGGCTACAGAAGGGCCCTTCACTAGTTGCTAGTTTTACTTCCTACCAAGCAGAGGCTGGTTCCATGTATGAGCTGGTCCTAAGCTACTAGGATCCTGAACAGATATACATCAATCTGCAAAAGAGGGTGTCATATTCATGAATGCGCCTGCAAGTAACCACTTCCTTTTTCATGCAGTAAACTAACACATCAAAAGAGATAGATTTTTTGAAGCCCCCCCCTCTGATGTGCTAGATTTCTAGATTCAGAGCCAGACTAGATGATCAGCCCTAATGGATGTGCACACTCACAGAGCATGCATGCCCCCTGGTTAGTTCTTTAAATCAAGTGGGGGGGGGGGTTCAACCAAACAGGCTCTCTTCACACATCACCAAACTAACTTTAAAAGTAAGTTTCACAATGTGTGGGTGGGGTAGGGGTGGTTCAGCTCCCACACACCCCATCAAAGAAACTTCCTCAGAAGTGAAAGGAGAGGCCAAGGCAAGCATGTGCAGTGAACACACATAGGGCGCAATCCAAACCTGCGTTGGAGCAGGCAAACCAGAAGGCTTGCGCTGCATCCAACGCAGGTTTGTTGGCTGCAGTGGCTCAGCCAGAGGCAAGGGGAAGCTCTTCCCCTTATCCCTGGGTAAGGGCTGCGCCCCCCAATGGGGCTCCTTGGAACTGTGACACCTCTGGAGATGACGCAAGTTCAAGGAAAGCGGAGCGGCTTGAAGCTGCTCCGTTCTCCCAGGAGACGGGGGTTGGGATCCGGCATAACCGCCTGGTCCCAGCCCCGCCTTCAGCTCCCCGGGGCCACCCATTGCCCGCCCTCTCCCTGCCCAGAAACTCCCCCATCCCGACTCCTCCCTGCCCCCCCCACATCTACCTTCACCGCTTGTGTCGGCGCGGGTGCGCTGGCACAAGTGGTGGGGAGGAAGCCGCCATGGAGGCTCCTGCTGGCCTCTGTGTGTCGGCACATCTAGATGAACGAACCGACGCAGCTTCGTCCCACGGAGGCTCAAACATGCTTTACGGCACGTTTTTGGCCCTCCCGGGGCTCCTATGCCAGCATAACTGCTGGTTAGGATTGCACCCATAGTTGCATAGGGCTGTTTGGGAGAAAAAAACATCACCTGAACTGACCACTTTGAGAGGATCATTTTTTTTAAGGCTACAGCAGAGTAGTAAAGAGACTACAGTAGTTGAAGCTACAATCGGAGTTGGGACTTACCTCAAACTGCAGAGAGAATTTGTAATCAGAATCTTTAGCCATATCCTTGATGTAGCTGTCAAAATCATCCAGCTGGACAGGGCTTTTAAAAAAAAACACACACACAAAAACAGAGAAAGTCTGTCATTCACACAAAGCCATTATCTGATAATCAAGCAGTGGAACTGAGCCACAGTCAGATAGTTCATTAAGTGCTCCATGACTGGATCTAAAGGGTCTGGATTTAGACTGCAGAAGGTCTATAAAAATGTCAGGCATTTTCATGCAAATAGAAGACTGCTTCCTTTATTAAGGAATAATAAACTGGCAGAATGAGCATTCAACCAGTGATGACTGCCTTATGGCAGCTGCAAAAGGGCTTCCGGTGACATGTGGAGCTGTATGCTTCCAGATTGCCACCAACGGTCCCATGCCTGATGGCAGGGTGCTGGAGATTTGCTGACCAAGGTAGGCTGGCAGGGGAAGCAGGATAGGGCGAGGGAAGGGCAGAATGGAGAGGGTAGAACAGGGTGGCAGTGGGGACATTGAGGAGGGAGGTCAGGTCTGGGAAAGGGATGTGTTCAGTAGTAGTGGGCGCTGAATCCTAGCCCCCATTTCCAGATCCAATCCTGCAACCTAGGCAGACCGGCACCAGTGATTTCATTGGTAGGAGTCTGAGTAAACCCCTTAATGCCACTGAAGCTTTCACAGAGGAGATCTCCAGAGGATTGCCTTTATTTATATTGCCTGCACTTATTCTGTGAGATAGATTAGGCTGAAAAATGATAACTGATCCAAAGACCATGCAGAGAGGTGGTACATTTTAACACTAGAGCTGAAAAGAATCCCCTTGTTCCTTTTGGATCTCCTCCCTGGCAAATGTTATCCAGGTGTACACATTTGCATAATGAACATCAGCATCTGACATCTCATCAAATGGTAGCATTCAGCATTTGGTACTATCTGACATGGAGCTGTCAACATACGATGGTATCCAAAATAGAACAACCACTATTTGATAGCATCTGACAGCTGTCTTGCAACAGCATTTAATGAGATTTGTACTCGTTACATTCATTCAGCAACCAAGAAACATCCCCTTGAAAAATCTGAATTGCAAAATCTGAAATTACAGAATGTTCGGAAAATATTTTTTTCAAAATGTTGCCTCCAAATATTGTCCCAGCTCCCATTAAATCCAAACTTACCCACATCATTTCCAATCCAGGGTAACCAGCCACAGAACTGTAGCTGAAAGCATGAGCCCTGGTTCAATCGAAGTTAAGCCTAGCTCTCACTACCAGTAGATGAGGTGGTAAACATGTTTCTTGACTGTACCATTTAACATTGAAGCAAGGGGAGGAGAACTTGCATGACTGAATGTTGTTCCATACCAATGAAATTTCCTGAACATAAACAATTAAACCATCACACCTACACCATCATGGGCTAGGTTGGAACCTTTCATTCTGACAACTAGTTATCTATATGTACGAAGGAGTATTCAATCATACTATTGTGGAATCCAGAAACAGAATCGTCCATTGAGTAAACTTGTCTTCATTTGTTAGATTTATACACCCTGAATAATGAAGGAGAGCCAAACACTTTCTTTTGCCTAATTATAGTGTTCTTATTTGCAAATACTAGAGCATGTGCACACATTTCTTTTCCCATTTCGTTGAAGCACCAGCCCCCAAGGAGCTTGTCTCTTATCAACAGTTAATTACTCCTGTTTACCTGTTAGCATTAATGATCCAGTGCATAATTAGCAACTGTCATTAGAGCTCTGTGTTGAGAGAAGGGAACAGAACTGATAAGAGATAGTTCTCGAGGTTTTTCACACTTTGTCATTGTTAAGTAAAGGTGAGTTCTGTTGGAATCGCTAACTGGAGATAATTGATTTTTCTCCAATGGCTAATTTTCTTCCAATCAGGAACATGTTTCATTGTGCACTCTCTGCCAGGAAGATTAAAGAGAAGCACACAATTTATCTTGCTTGAATGGAATTGTCAGGGTCCAGGTTTTGGAGTAGGGGGTGGGCTAGACAACCTTGCGCCCTCCTCTCCTTGCTGACATTCATTTTTCTCATCATTACTATTCCTCATTTGGCAGGGAGAGAGTTGACAGGAGAATGAGTGGCTGAGCAAGTGAGCTGGGTGTGTGTGTGTCAGCTGTTCCTTCATTTCTTCACTGCCATTCTTTGCTTGCTTGCCCCTTGGCTACAAAGGGAGGGGGGATATCCATGGTTTCACATAACCATGGGGGTTCCAGAACAGAATCCCCAGGGATACAGGGGCACACCTGCACACCATGTTATTCAGATGTGTGACAAGATGGAAGATACAAAGTCATCAGGGAAGGACCCATAGCTAAAGTGAACTTGAACCTCAGTGGCAGAGCTTTGCATGCATATGGTTCCAGATTCAGGAAGTAGGGTTGGAAGAGGCCTCAACAAAAGACTCTGGAGAAGTGCAAGTAATCAGATTAGTCAAAACTGGGCTGCAAATTAATGGTCTGACTCAACCGTCAAACGGGGGGGGGGAGGGCTTGCCCCACTGACTTTGGGAGGATGCATATGTAGACACTAAGTAGACATAACTGCAAAACTGACATAATTCATTTCTCTTAGTATTTACAGAACAGACATACTTGGTCAACTTTCTCTTCTTCAATCCATTTTTACTCCTGTGGGAAAAACAGAACCCCACTGTTAGTTTTCACAGCCACATCTGTGATCATGTCATTTTGTCGGATGGTGTACCACCATCAACATTTAAATGTACAATTGAGGACAGGAAATGTAAGTTACCCAGCACATTTCAATGCATTAATTTGTAAAATTGAATGATTAAAACTGGTCAGATTTCAAAAGTATACCAGTTGGAGGGAGGAACCTACCCTTGTAGAACAGACTTTCGAATCATGAAGGATCGTTAAGTAAAAAAAAAAAGACGATTTTTAAACTAAGAAACATAAAAGTTCACATGAAGAGAACTCTGTGCACTAGCTAAATCAGTGCCCTATGAAAGGCCATTCAGTAACATTGGTTATAGGTAAAGTGCACACATCTCTTGGCTATTGTTGTCTACATTACAGCCAGTTAATGGTGCTGAACACTGCTTCTTCACAATAAGGTGGAAACAGAATTAAAATGGAGGTCTCAAACTATCACTAAATATAGAGCTCTATTTTTCAACCATTCTTTTCCTCATGGCCAGCAAAGGCTCTCAGTAGCATTAATTAAATGTTGCTTGCAAGTCCTGTGTGTCGAATGGATTTCTGATGAGCACCGAAATAACCCCTTGAATAGCCTCTCTTATTGCCTCAAAGTAAGTTTCTGTTCCCACAGAAGGAGATGTTCTCATTATCATATTTTTCTTTTTTATAGTGAAAGCAATTATACTATAAAAATTATCTCAACTATGTAAGAAAAATTAATCGGCTATTCATCACTAATCCCCCCCCCCCCACAACTCATCAGGAAAAGATAAAATGGACTGAACCTAAAAGGGGAAGTATTTAAATAAAGGTACAGAAGCCCCAAAATGCATCAATAGTGCTTTGCCTGTCCATACTCAACATTCACCACAAATCAGATGTGGAAAAAACATGGGAGGGCAACATAGAAATGTAACAATATGATAACATTATCAGAATTCAGAGTAAAAATAAATATCGTAAGATGGCAATTCTAGAGATAAAGGATTGAGCTAATCCAAGGTTGAAATGACACATTACACAGAGAACTTCTGCTTTCTCCAATTTTAAAATGTTGGGAATGGAAACCATTAAAGGCTTCCAAACAATGATGAAAATATAGCAGGACATGAACACTGTTTGACTATGGTTAAGGAAGAAGAAAACCATGAAAATGACTTACCAAGGGTTAATATAAAATGCCAAGAGGTAATCAGTCCAAAGGCATGAGGGTAACAGAGTTAGGAAAGCAAATACACTCCTACGCCTGTGAGTATTAATAGATAACATATACAGAGATTAAAATAATCAAGGAGGATTAGTAGGAAAAAAAGTCAAAAGATTCATACATTGCATATACTAGACAGAGACAGGGGTGCATGTCTTCAGAGAATTTTGCAATCACTCCAAGTGAGCTTGGTGTTTGGGACTGGGCAGGAAAGCCAGCGTCCTGAGAATCACAACTCACATTTAAAACAAACAGTCAAAATCACATTGCAATGTGATAATCCTTATGCATGCCTATTTTGATGTAAGCCCTATTCATTTCAATGGGGCTTACTCTTACGGAAGTGTATAGCACTGCAGTTTAAACCTGTTGAATTGCATGACATTTATGCAACTTGGATGCAGGGTTGCAGCTCAGACACCTAGCTCTTAAGGCCACAAAACTATGCACTCAGTGACTGGTGATACTTCAGAAGCCAGAATGACAGAGTAGGATTTAAAGTGGTTTTGGTGCTCTGCAGAACTCCTTACCCTTTTTGGTGAGCAGCAGTAGCAAAATAAATTAGGAGGTGTTCATAAAAAAAGTACACTGACATTTATTTGCTTCATCTATATATTGTGCCTTTCGCCACAATCAGTTTCTTTTAGAACGGAATTCTGATGTTTTTAAAAACATAATGGTTTTTCAGGTTATTCTGATTTCTGGATAACAAAAGGGGGGGATTACCTCATTAAACTTTCACAACAATTTTGTGAAAAAGTGTTGATCACCCAAAGGTGGAAGTTCCAAATGAGGGACTTCCAATTTTCAACTTCTCCTTTTAGCCAGCATGCCTCACTAGGAAATATCATAATGGGTTAGGCCAAAGCCCCTTTTAACCCAGTACCACCGACTCCTTCCCAGCAGCTGAATGCTGCCTGAAATCTTTTAATGGGAAATTGGACTTGGGACATTCTGCACGCAACATGCACACTCTGGTCCCTGTCTAGAAATTCCAGATGTGCTTTGCCACATGCTTCTTGATGGAGCACAAGCAGTGGCATAGCTGGGAGGGTGCAATATACAAAGTTTTGCAGGGAGCCTCATCACAGCGTGCAAGCGGCCCCTCCCCTTCAGAACCATTCTGGGCGGGGGGAGCAAAATGGAGGCGAATGCCACTGGGCAAATGAATGGATGGATAAGATTGTGCATTTTAATTTAAAAGATTAAAACAGACTCTTGAGAGCAGTATCTGAGGTGAGATGGAAGATGGGCAGAGTCATCCCATGCCAACTCTACAGCAGCATCCTCTAACCACAACTGTGGCACTTCTTGTACTGCAGTGGTTAAATAGCATTGAGTTGTTCAGTTTTAGATTTCTCATTCACTTTTTTATGCTTGGAACTTTAATTAGCCAGTATGTTTGATCTTCTGTATTTGGTGATACTAGCACGCTCTTTATCAAAGAAGCCCCCCCAAAAGAAGAGATTAAAGATTGTTGTGAGTGATTATCTGCTTCTAGGAACTCAAAAAAGGAAGCGAAGTTTGGAATTCCACTTAGTTCATTAGCAGCATCAACATTTTCAGGGCTCGCTGGTGGCTTTAATTCGGTTTAAGCATTTATCATCAAAAGCCTTGCTTCAGTGCCATATCAAATCAATTTCACCATTCTTGCTAGCTGGCTGCACACCATAAAATCAGAGAAACACTTTAATGTCTGTCTGCTCTTCAAACCAGTCCTTAACTGATCGTCTATGAATGTAAGAGCGACACATGATGAAATTTTCCTGTGGCTCAGATTAGTCTTTTCTATTAAGCCCAAACCATGTTTTAGCGCTCTCTCTCTCTCTCTCTCTCTCTCTCTCTCTCTCACCATTTTGGACTCTACTTCATCCAAACTGCTCAGGGGAATAGATGTCCTCCATAATGTGACATTATGGACTCCTCCCAGCAGTTTGACCAGGAAGAGATCAATTTGACTTCTGGCCAAAGAACTTGTCAAGTACTCATCAGGAAATAAGAAGTTGCTTTAGAGCAGTTTTCTTTAATGGGGTTGCAAAGCCTCAGTTGTGGGGTTGCGGCAACTTACAGGAATGAAAATGGTTGAAGACCAATAGATTAGAGCAGGGGTGCCCAAACCCCAGCCCTGGGGCCACTTGTGGCCCTTGAGGCCTCTCAATGCGGCCGTCCGGGAGCCCCAGTCTCCAATGAGTCTCTGGCCCTCTGGAGATGTGTTGGAGCCCACACTGACCCAACACAACTGCTCTCGGCGTGAGGGCAACTGTTGATATCTCACGTGAGCTGTGGATGAGAGCTCCCTCCACTGCTTGTTGTTTCACATCTGTGATGCAGTAAGTGGCAGCAAAGGAAAGGCCAGCCTTGCTTTGTGCAAGGCCTTTTATAGGCCTTGAGCTATTGCAAGACCTTCATTCATTCATATGTTCCATCTTTAATATATTCATTTATGTAAACTTATGTAAATTTATTCAAATTTTAAATGTAAATTAATTCCTTTTTTTTCCTCGGCCCCAGACACAGTGTCAGAGAGACGATGTGCCGAAAACTTTGGTCATCCCTGGATTAGAGCACCACCAGGTAAAGGGGGAGGCATCTGGTGTAACCCTTCAGGTAATAGGTGATAGTGTCCTATCCTGCTCAGGTTCTTAGCAATTGTGCTAAAATAGCTTTCACTAGTGCCAGGCTTCATGGTAACTTTTTCAGTTTCCTCTGTTAAGAATATTTGGTTGGGGTGAACAGTACTGGGAGGGCATTACAAGGAGAGTGGACAGATAGGATCCTGGGAGGGGGCAGCATTGACAATGGGGTTCCTAGTCTCATACTTCTAAAATTTATCTACAGGTGTGCCCTGATATCTATGGAGGCTCCATTCCAGAACACCTTGTGGTTAACTAAAACCACGGATACTAGGGAGCTCCACCCCACCCCAGAGGTGAGGATCCTCTGAGCCGTCCAAGGGCTGTGCTGGACGCAGACTGAGCCTTGGAGTAGAAAACCTGCTTTTGTAAAACCAGAAGTGATGTTTTTAATGTCTTATAAGGCATTAGGAAGTCCGGGGAAGCCGGAGAGGGTTTACACGGGGGGGGGGGAGAGGGGGACATGGATCCGATCTGTGGATAAGTGAATCCAAAGATACGGCCCTTCCCCCACTGATATATTGGGAGTTGTGGTACAAAAAAAGGTTGAAAACCACTACCTTAGAGTCCTCAGTGTCACTCCAGGGGCCTTCAGATCTAC
The DNA here is from genome assembly GCF_035046505.1 of Tiliqua scincoides. NCBI lineage: Eukaryota > Metazoa > Chordata > Lepidosauria > Squamata > Scincidae > Tiliqua > Tiliqua scincoides. Next base: position 39,761,390 of record NC_089827.1, read on the forward strand.
CTCTCATTTCTTAAAGCGGTACCTACTAGGGATTTGTAAATTCAGCGTGGCTTGAGTCAAGTCAAGTCATGAGTCTCCACACCTGTGACTCGACTCAAAAATGAGTCACAATGGGGGAATTTTCCAAGTTGCTGAGTCACTCTTTTGCAACGCTAAAGGACTTAAGTTGAGTCGCCTTCTTGAAAAAGCCAGACGTGGGGGAAAATGGTGCTGCTGCTGGGAGGTGTGTTCGGAGTCCTGTTTAAACACTCCCCTGATCTTCCTGCCCATCTGTAAACAAGGTGGGAGAGGGTGGGAGGGATTTTGTGAGAGCAGGGACAGAAGCAGCAAGAGGGAGGAGGGTCACATGCAGCTGCTGTGAGGCTTTCCAGGACAACCTGATCTTTTGCAGCTCTACTCGGAAGCAGTCCCATTACAGCCGGTCATTCAATGAAGCTCCCTCCTCCCAAGTAACAATGGAGCCATGTGCTTGTCAAGCATGATTGTTATGAATTGCCCCCCCCCGCCACTTCCCTGCCTCCTCCCCCTCTCTGGGCTTCTCCAGCCAACTGTAAGGCAAGAACCTCCTTGGGCTCCTCCTCCTGCCCTACCAGAGACAAAGATAATATCAAACCTCCCATCCTTCATCTGATTATCATCGGAGAAGAGAGATCACTCCCACCACCTCCCCACCCTGCTCGGATGCAAAAGCAAACATTAACCCTTCCCTGACTCCTGAATGGAACCTCCCTGCCGCTTGTCCAGTCCGAATGATGGCCCATGCGATTGCCGCAAAAATAGAGCAAACACACCCAGACACAGACGGACTCAAGTCTGCATGTGTGGGGATGAGTGCCAAGTCAAGGGGCCCCTGACTTGAGTGTTCTGCAGTCTTCCACGCATGCGACTCAAGTGTAAACGAGTCTGTGAAAAATATTGATTTCACAACTCGGACTCGAGTCACCTCACTTGAGTTCCCATCCCTGGTACCTGCTACGTAAGCAATAGCACCCTGTGCTCTCCATCTGGCATGAGGAAGGGTCTAGAAGAAATTAGAATGAGATCTAGATGCTGAACAGGTTGCTAGTTGGTCATCTTTGCTCTAGGCCAGTGGTTCCCAATCTTTAGGAGCTCAGGGACCACTAAGGCAAAATTTGGAGACGGTGGGGACCACATGCAACCCCCTCGCCCTCGCACACAAAAAATGCAATTAAATTTGTAATACATAAGAAGATTATTTAATAAATAACGTAATGGTCGTGCTTCACTAGCTGTGAAAATCTTGGGTTTACATGGAACACAAAATAATTCCCCCCCAACTCAGAGGTTTTCATACCCACCCAATTCAATCCAGTCTCTTTTCCTCCACATCAGAGCACATTACGCACAGCCCTTTCCTCTTTTAAGGGTGGAAAAACACCTCAAAAAGGGAGAGGGTATGCACAAGGGGATTATAGACAAGTCATGCAAAGTAGTTAAATGAGCCAACAAAAAGCACACACATCCCTCCACAGTTCCTTTTGTTACACAGCCCTGGCCCTGCTCCCCCCACTTGTGAGTCCAGAGTCCTTAGGAAAGTGTTCCACACAATTTAGGCAGGTCGGTCCTGAAGGAGAAGCACCAGCTCAGAGCGACATCTCAGAATGGCTGCTCAGGCCCCTCAGGCGGGACCCACCCACCCGCAAAAGGGACTTCCCAGGCTGGCTGGAGTCCTGATCTGACTCCTGAGAAACCAGGCTGCCAGGGCTCACCTGAAGGCACATGGTCAAGCAATGGAGGCAAAGTCAAGCAAAAGTAGGCTGGAGTAAAAGTAGGTCAAGCAAAGTAGGCTGGAGGCAGTGGGCGGCAGGGCACCTCTCCTCTGCATGCAGCTGAGCCAGGAAGCTGCACAAACGCGTGCACCTTACAAGGCGTCTGCGCTTCACTTTTTCGCTTGTCTGGGCACTCACAGACGAGGAGGGAAGGGGGGAGGCAGGAGACAGAGAAAGGCTATGCTCTGATTGTCTCTGAGCTGCTCTGATTGGCTGCTGGTGCTGCAGAGGCTTTTTTTCTTCCTGGAAGGGCATTTTTTCTTCTTTTTTTCACCAGAGACATCACAGACCACCTGGGAGGGTGCTGCGGACCACAGGTTGGGAACCCTAGCTCTAGGCAGAATAAGTTGTCATCCTGCACTCAGTTATACACAAATAAGCCTACTGGCTTCAGTGATGAGCGTAGGTGACTGTGCAAGAGATCGCAGCTTAATTCATTCATTATACTATTACCCCATACATTATGCTATTATGCTGCTGTCTGACCAATCCTTCATTAGGCAAATTGCTTATTAACAGCCCAGAAGTTTGTTGATGTCTTCTTAATGGGTCCTGCTTAGAAGCTGGTTGATATCTCTCAGTATATTTGAATAAAATACCCATTATTGCTTGAGAAGGTGACACATCCTTAGCTAAGGAGTGTGTGCGTATGTGTCTTTTTGTGTGGTTGTGCATCTGTCCATGGGTAAAAACAGCCACAAGCAGCTGGGAAGAGGCAGATAGAGTGAGAGAGAGTTATTAGTTGGTTTAAAGCAGCTTGAGGATGCTAACAGAACAGGGATTTGACCCCAAGCACAAGCAGAAGAGGGTAAGACCACTGAAGTCAGAAAAACATGTTTAGAATTAGGCTGCTCCAACATGATCCTAAGCACAGTCATTCCAAAGAAATCAATGGGGCTTAATTCTAACTGGGTATATTTTGAATTGCTACATCCATGATGAGAAAGACAGTCAGATCTAAACTGCAACTTATAGGAAACAGCTAGCAGAAGTTACACAAATCACCTGCAACAATCCTGATTTCTGCCCTGCTGTATGAAAGAAATTAACAAATGGGCACTGTGAACAGGACCATTAATTGGTGATCCTTAAAGCTCTCATTGTTCTTTCATTGGTATACATAACTATATCTCTGTGGAACTGCTAATGGATTTATAGATCAGACTTCCAGCTCTTTGTTGCCGTACGATGTAGTAAAACCCTGTCTAGGGAAAGAACACAGCATCTGTCTACCCTGGCGGCCATAGCAATGTGTTCTGCATTGTCATTTCTCAGTGGAAATACTGATAAAAGGCATGACCTTTGATTATTCACTAATCATGGGTCAATGCTTAAAAGTATGGAGAAGCTGATGGAAAGAGTGGCTTGCGTGCTGGTTCACTAGAGATGACTGGCAGGAATAGAGTGCAAACACAATTTTGCACATGTTTGGCAAAGATTTTGAGACTGAATCTGACATTTTAAACTTGAGTTGACAATTTTGATAAAAAAATAAAAATATATATAAGTGGTTAGTTAATGACCCAATCCTATGGGTGCGTTCTGCTGGAGGAATGTGCACTCTGTAACATGCTTTGCGGCTGTTACAAATACAACATGGCTGGATGCAGGTGGCAAGCAGCTAGTCCCATGTGAAGATGGACAGAGGATGCCTGCTAGTGCAGGGGTCTGGAGGAAGGCAAAAATGGGGTGGAACAGGGAGGAATGGGAGAGGGGTGGAGGGGGATTCCCACTCAGTCATGAAGCACAGTGAATGAATTGGGTCTCTCTCTCTCTCTCTCTCTCTCTCTCTCTCTCTCTCTCTCTCTCTCTCTCTCTGAGTAGTGGATCCTAATCATGCAGATCTCTCTCACACAAACACAGTACTGAGAGGATAAATGGGTGAGAAATAAGAAGACCAGTTATGCCCCCTTTCTTCCTTGGGGGAAGATAGGAATAAAATGCAATAAATAAAAAGTCATAAATTCAATAATGAAGTACTTAAATTATCTATATACATTTAAGGCAATAATGTTAAATGTAAATTGACATGTTTTGCAAACCAGTTTGAGTTAGAGACAATCCAAGATCATTTGAGTTGGCATCCTTCAGTCTCGGAAGACTATGGTGTCACGCTCTGAATGGTGGTACTATAAAGATAATTAAACTACTATAATGTACTGATTGGCTTGGTGTGGTACAGTACCAAGTTTTAGAGTTGCACAAAACTCATCTTTTGCCCTAGAGAACGGTCTTGCACACTATGGAATTGTAGACACTTCTAGAAAAGAATCTCAGTGGAATCATTTTAGGTTCTATCACAAAATTCGATGGCTGGGTTTTTGATTGTAATATCTAGGACAATAACTGTTTACAGTGAGGACAAAAAAACTATACATACAAGAAGACATTATGGCATAAAAGTAGTAAATATTTGGCCTCATGCTTACCAGTTGTATGGGAGCTTTCCATCTCTTTCCAACGAAGCAAAATTGACGAAGGTTCCAGCTCCACACTCCCTGGTTTAGGAAGACCATCAGATTATTAAAAGTCAATATATAAAGTTCTGCCATTCAGTGCTGATGACATTAACTCAGCAGCAGTCTTCTGAAGCTTGAATCAAGAGACACCAGCAGACCATCCTATTCAGTTGCCATTTGTGGACTCCCATCTTGGTCCGGCAAGGGAGATCCTGGTTCCACTCACATGATCCCAAGCAGGATAAAAGTGTGATTGGTGTGGCAACAGACAGCAATCTAGGCAACTATTATAGTTAATTTCAAAAGACTTTTTTACAACTAGTTTTGAAGCATTCGCCATTTGGTTAAAGCGCTGAGCAGAGATAAATGTGAGCTTTGCCATGCTAAATAAGACGCCAGAGAGCTGTGATCAAAATCAACGCTTAAAAAGAAATGCAAAGAAGGCATGGGGCATGGAGAATCAGAACAGAGCTGCAGCACTGGGTAAAATTGTTATGTTATAGAATACTTTTCACGTATTGAGGGGAGCTCTCTCTTTCCCCCAGGCCTGTGGTTCTGCTCCCTGTGGCTATTTTTAAAAGAGAAAGGAGATCCGATTATGAGTCTTGAACATCTTGTCTAGTTTGGATCTCATTTAGTACTAGGAATATTCCCCTGCCATTTGTACCAGTGAGCAAACCAGAAAGAGCACTGAATTGATTGCCTGTTAATGGACTAGGAGAGCATGAGTAGCACCTGGATTTTCACAACTGTAGTTAATAAGAGCAAAGCATACATAATCCAATTTAAAACAGCTCTACTACTCCAAGTAGACATGTTTCACTTGCGATTTGAGTGTACATCAAACACATCTAAGCACCGTGCCTGCAGGGTCAATTAGCACAGCCTTTTTAAAGTAATGCTTTGAAATGCAATTATATAGTTTGCTAACCTTGAAAGGAAAGAAAAATATATTTCAATGCACAGTACGTTTTGGGGTTGTAAGGGAATAGGGGATCCTTATCGTGCAAATCTTGCTTTCACAATTTGAGTCTGGATATGGATAGGTGTTTGCAGGATCCAACAGCCTGGTTTAGACTGGCAACCAGGAAAGGATCTAGTCCTCAGACAAAGGACGGGACAATGAGGGGCAGTGACAGTCATGCAAACAAGGGAGCCCCAAACCCAAAGGGGGAAGGAATAAGTCAACAGTCCATTTGAATATGATAATTCTTTTAAATACATACAAATAAGCAAGTCATCCATTGCCTAACACTGAGATGAAATACAACAAGAAGAAGAAGACCATGAGAACAATGATGATGATGATGATGATGCCAGGCAAGATAGAATAGCTGATCTAAAACTTGCTGGGGTGCAACTATATGCCCTTTAGAAAACCTGTTGGGTTCCACAGATCATGGTGTATTTTGGCCCCTACCCCACCGTTGCAGATGTTTATGAAACCTCACCTTTATGAAACCTCCTTTATGAAACCTCACCAGCACTAGGGACAGGTTGGCTTACCTGGCCATTTGCAGGTGTTTTCTCCGAAGTACCACAAGTGTTACAAGGAGCAACCCAATCAGAAGAATGCTCAGGATGGCTAGAACAGAGATCACCACCACATTGGGGTTCATCTCTGTAACTGCAGAAGCAAGAAAGGGCTCCGTTAAGGAAAGAACAAAACATTTGTGTTCTGTTATGAACATTTTCTTGCTAAACACAGCAGGAGAAAGGAGCGCTTTGCTATCCACTGTGGACTCACATGATGTTTAAAGTTTAAGTGCACACATTCTCTTTAAACCACATGTGAGGACAGTAAGTGGTGAGGAAATAAGGTGATGTTTGGTTTTTTGGAAGGGGATGAGCATCAAGGTGGAGATGGGTCAAGGGCGGTGGCAGGCCATGACTTCAGGCAGCAAGACCCAGCTAGCCATCCCTGCATGGCAGACATAATTGCTGTGGGTGAATCAGTATTACATACATGCAGGCTTGGTTCAAATGTAAAACAAACCATGGTTTAACTTTACAAGAATAAGCCTTTACGAATCTTGGGCTCATGTACTCCCCCCTCCCCTTTCCTCTTCCTTCACATGCAAGAGAAAGAGATTTAAAGCTCCCACTTTCACTTTTGAACTAATCACATTCCCTGTTATGTCCAAACAAGGGGAACTGTGGTTTGTCCCAACAATGGACAGTTAGCCCATCAAAATTTGCCCATATGTTTTCTTCTGTGTCTAACAGAAGCTTTGGGTGGTGATTTGAATAAGGGACCCTGCATTGAGGAAAAGGGTAACGCTGCCTTCCCTGTATCCTGTGACCCAATCCAGATCAGACCCATATACACCCAGCTGCAGTTTGCAGAAGACTCCAACGTCACATCTAGTTTCTCCCTGAGAGACAATGGGATGAATTCAGCTTACCCATTGTGGAGACAGCAATGAAGGTGGGGATGCTGGGACTGTTGTGGCTAAAGGTGGTGACACTGCAGTTGTAGGATGTGCCAGGCAGGAGACCGGCGATGGTCACGACGTGTGAAGAAACAGTGACAGGTTCCTAAACGTATTGGGAAAAGAGGACATTGCAACTGAGTTCTCTCATTCTGCTTCCAAGAGAACTCAGATAAACTATTCAACCTCCTGCGCATTTATTCAAAGCAAATCCTATCCTTTTCATTGGGTGGACACTCCGCCTGCAGAATTATTCATGCAGTCTGAGCACTGCACAGAATGTAAGAAGAACGCATTTGGCACTTGGTGCATGCTAAGATACAAGTTCGTTAGTACCCGTGAGGCCATAAACACATGGGAAGTGCTTATCTGAGTGCTTCGTGAAGCCCATCAAGACCAAAATTTTGTAACCTTCATGATGAAATTAATGTGGTTTAAGCTTCCAGCAAGCTGGGCATGCAACGAAATGACTGCTTTGTTATCCATACTCCACAGTCTGAACAGGAGTCAACCCACATCCTGTTACATGCCAAAAAGGATGCATGAATCCCTGAGCATTACAAATGTACATGCAATATCTGTTAAAGGTCCTAGTGTTCAGATAGAGAGCTGCCTGAGGAAGGATGGGAGGAGTTACCTTTCCCTTCCATGTGGTCTCCAGTGTGGTTCAATTATTTATACAATCTGCTGCCCTTTTTCTATGTTACTACTGATTACTACATTTGCACTCTGTCCATCCCCAAGAGGTTTCAGAACACCCCGGTCTCTGCCCAGAGAGGCAATGACATCATCACTAGGTGCCTAAACCCGGAACGACACTGTAAGCATCACAGGTGACAATGACCCTGGCTGGGAGCCAGGAGAGCAAAGGAATGGGAAACTGAAGCAGGGAGAGAGAGAAATGGCAAGGGAGAGAGAGTAAGAGTAAGGAAAAAACAACAGGTCGAGGAAGGAGACAAGAGCAATATGGAAGAAGGTGATGGGTGGAAAGAAGAATCAGCTTAGAAAAGGAGGGCAGAGCTTTAAAGGAAAAAGGAGGTAAAGGGGCAGGAAGAGAAAAAGTGGGGAGAAAAAGATGAAAGTGAAGCAGAAGGAAGACAAAAAGGGAACAGGTTTTTTGGACCCAATTCCAAAGAGCCCCACTGGGCTATGAAACAGGGATTGACCCCCCACAGGTTTCCCAGGCCGCTTGAACTCTCCCTGATCTGGGGTGAATGAAAGGATCCCTGGGCCTTCCTAGCTACAAGAGGAATTCACTAGCCAAAGAAGATCTGCTAGCTCTGTGCCCTGGCACCCTGACGTAACTAGCCTGAAGAGGGTCCATCTAATAAGCTGAAGATTATCAGCATCGATCTGTGATCAGAAACAGACTCTCGGAAGGTGTACTGTAGGGAAAATGGGGGAACCCCTGGTGGCACAAAGTAATATTAAATCACTAAGTAGCATCTCCCAGATCATCAGTGGCTATTTCTGGGGGGGGGGGGGGGGTCCTCTTTGGTCCCCCAGCACCTCAGATGTCATATCCCAATCCTTATGACATGTGCCTATCCCCTTAAGATGATCAAAGACCTTATTATATGATAGCACAAAAACATTGGTTTTTGAGGTTCTGGCCACAGGACTGAAACATATAACATTGCAAGGGGAAGAAGTCAAGGCAAGTCATAAGTATGAATCATGGACTTTTCACAATGATTCTGGGACCTATATGAATTTTTTGTATTTTGTAACTTTTTTTTTAAAGAAAAGAACCAGCAATGTGACTCATGCCAACAATGGTGAAGCAAGTAGAACTGTATGCCGCAAACCAGGAGAGGTTGTTATAAGGCAGAGCAGATATGCAAAGGAAGTAACCTCTCTCTCCCGGTTAAGTGTGAACTCTTTATAGCCACAAAAGTCATTAGGAGGAGTCAGCCAGTGCACAGATGAAATACAAAGTTTATGATGATTCAACAGTTTATTATGATCATTTACAATGATTATGATGAAATACAAAGTTTGCAAAAAGGCTTCCAGTTGTGCATGTGGATGTCTGGTGTGTGTCCCTCCCTTCCCCCCACGTGACATGCTGCGCAGCCATTGGTGGTTGGTGGGGCGCATGCCTCTGGCACGCTGTTCAAACCCAGTGCGTAGGCTTCTCCAGGTCAGGCTGCACACTTTCCTCAGCAGACTAATCAATTAAAGTGCCACTGATAGACTTGCAGGGCAAATTTGCATTTAATTGAATTATTTTTTTAGATCACTTCTCAGATAAACCAAAGCCATTACCCATAATATGCCTTGTGAAATAGGAAAATGCAATATAGCTACAATACAAAACATTAATTGAAGCCCTCGCTCCCTTCTCTTCGGAATAATGAAATGCATGAGCTAATTGGGTAAGAGGCACTTTTTCAAGTGGGTGCTCCTTTTTTTAGCAGGGGGGGAGTAACTGGCCCACCTCACCCCAGCACTGTCTGTTCTAGTGGCTGTCTGCTGGTATTCCCTGAAATCTTTTTAGATTGTGAGCCCTTTTGGGACAGGGAACCATTTAGTTATTTGATTTTTCTCTGTAAACCGCTTTGTGAACCTTTAGTTGAAAAGCGGTATATAAATACTGTTAATAATGAGCTTTAAACAAATCAGTAACAAAATGTGTGACAGTTTTAAAATCAAAATGAATTAAGTAGCTTCTTTGTTTGTGCTGCACCCCAAAAAAGCACACCAGTTAATCCATTATTGTTGGTAGGAGACTGTCAGGTTTACTCCTCTCTTTCAGTTCATTCGCCACTATTGCTGCATTCAGTGACTGCAGAGGAAATGGTGCAACCCTTGCTTGCCTCAGGCATCTCATGGCAAGACGCTTTGCTAACTTTCCACATCTGGAAGAGGAGGAGGCAGCAACATTTGCGAGCAAGGGGGTGCGGACAGTGACATCACTAGGGTTTGCGTTTCCCGGTGTGGAAGGCCAGCGCGTCACCCCCCATAATGGACCTCCTCCCATGCAGTGGGTGGGGCAATGATCCTGAGGAGTGCGTGTGGTGATGTATCATTGCTGCGCCCCACATCACTGCCCCCCCACATCATTAAAATTGCACCTTTAAATTACAGTATCATACACACTGCCTAAATGTACACATCTCTGGAACTGAACTTCATTCAGCTTATAAAATGCTAGCTTCAACAGGCTTAGTCTACTGGCTTCAACAGAGGACATACTTGTTCTAGAAACACATTCTGGTTTTCAATGCTTTCTGTGTGAAATCATACTACAAGCAATGTTCAACATCATGTGAAGAGTCATCACAGGATGTCACATGGAGAATCACAGAAATCAGAGTTGGGATCTTCAAGATAATCAAGCAACCCTCTGTCAGTGTAGAGCAGGGGTGCCCAAACCCCGGCCCTGGGGCCACGTGCGGCCCTCGAGGCCTCTAAATGCGGCCCTCAGGGAGCCCCCAGTCTCCAATGAGCCTCTGGCCCTCCAGCAATTTGTTGGAGCCCACACTGGCCCGCCACAACTGCTGTCAGCATGAGGGTGACTGTTTGACCTCTCCTGTGAGCTGTGGGACGAGGGCTCCCTCCACAACTTGCTGTTTCACATCTGTGATGCAGTAGCAGCAGCAAAGGAAAGGCTGGCCTTGCTTTGTGCAAGGACTTTTATAGGCCTTGAGCTATTGCAAGACCTTCATTCATTCATATAAGTTCATCTTTAATATATTCATTTATGTAAACTTATGTAAATTTATTCAAATTTTAAATGTAAATTAATTCTCTCCCCCCCACACACACACACACACTCACAGTGTCAGAGAGCTGATGTGGCCCTCCTGCCAAAAACTTTGGACACCCCTGGTGTAGAGTGTTCACAGCTACAACATTTCAGATAGAGGCTACCCAGCCTCTGCTTAAAGATACACTGTGTCACTCTCTTCAAAAGCCTCCAAAACTATAGCGGTTCTCAGCTCTAGGAGATGAATTCCTGTCTCATTATTTCCCTACCAATAGTACTAGCTTGAATATCATCACTCCCTGTTCTTCCCTAGCTCTCCCCTCAACAAAAAGGAAATCAAAAATTCAACATCTTGAATAATTCCCAGTTTTGCAATTGGAGCACAGTATGCAAAGCCTTCGAAATATATATGCAGTTGTGCAAATGCTGCTCTGTGATATACCCTACATCAGGGGTGCTCACACTTTTTTGGCTCGAGAGCTACTTTGAAACCCAGCAAGGCCCGGAGATCTACCAGGGGGGAAGGAAGCGCCTGACAGACACCCCCTTTAATGTATGGAGCAACTGCTGGAGTCTAGTCAGTTTCGTCAGTTTTGTTGCTGCATGCCTGAAGAGCAGCTAAAGTGTCAGTTTCAGTGTCAGTTTAGTGTCAGTTTCGTCTAGTCACTAGATGAAACTGACATATTAACAGTTTGGAGAGACAGGGCTCTGCGATCTACTCATTTTGCCTCGCGATCTACCGGTAGATCGCGATCCACCTATTGAGCACCCCTGCCCTACATCAACTTCCAGTGGTCAATTTCAATCAAAGGAGGAGACTGCAATCCCACACATCCTTACTTGGGAGTAAATTCAGTTGCATACACTGAGGCTAACTCCTAAGTAAGCATGGTTAGAATTGCACTGTAACCCTTGTAGTACTGCCCTGACACTGATCCTGCTGGGATGCAATATTACAGAGAGGCAGGCATTTCCAGGCTTCCCTCCCTTCTCCAGCTTCTGACTCTCTTGCAACTCTCTCTACAGATATCTCCCCCCCCCCACTGGTTTGTTTGTTCTGTTCTGTCTGTCCGGAGTGGGAAAGAACAGTGGGGGGAAGGGAAAGGAAGTTTTAAAATGTTGAAAATGTTGCAGAAGGCAGTAATCTTGAAAATATACAGGCTGAGGGAGGAAGGGAAAGGGGAGAAGCCCAAGGAGGAGACAAATTTGCTGAGGGTTTCACAAATGTCTCCGGTCCCACACACAGCATCAGGACTACAACTAGCTCAGTCCTTTGCTCCCACCTTCCTGCAGTTGGTGAGCGACAGGGGATCTCCACCTCCCTTTCTACTTTTGCAGAGCATTATTTCAGATTTCTAGTGGCTGCCTTTTTGGGGGCAACAAACTTTTTCCCCCCTCCATGATCATTGGGGGGGGGGAGGAAATCCTCACCTCCCCATCATCACTCTCTTTGTCCTCTCTCTGGGCTTCTGAGTGCAGCCTGCAGCCCAGAAAAAGGGTAGTTCCACCCCCCCCCCAAAAAAAAACAACCAGGGGGCAAAGGCAGAACTGAACCCTCCCTTCCAAACAAGCAACTCACTGGGCGTGCAGGAAGCAGGCTTTGTTTTTAAAGGAACAGCAGCCCTTCCACACTTTCCTAGGAGTAAGCCCCATTTACTCTAATGTGACTTACTCCTGAGCAGACATGCAGAGGACTGGGCTCCAAGGCTGCTGTCCTATCCACACTTTCCTAGGAGTAAGCCCCATTGACTGTCATGGGACTTACTTCTGAGTAGACATGCAGAGGATTGGGCAGGAAGGGCTGCAGTCTCTTTAAAAACAAAGCCTGCTTCTTGCAAGCACAGCAGTTGCCTGTTTGCAAAGCAAATGCCAGGCAGGTGGGAAACAGGCAGATAGAGGAGCAGCAGTAATTCCCCTTACCTGCACACAGAGAGGGAGGAGGACAGACTTCTAGCAGCAGCAAGGAAGTGCAAAGCCCAGGTGCTCCCAGGCTGCTTGGGTGAGGGCTGGGAGGAAAGAGGGGAGGGCATGACGTCCCAGCAACCTCCAGCCCAGCCCTTTGCTGGGGCAAGCCCCTCTGATGAGCTGGAGGTTGCCATGCATTGCGCTGTGTGCACGTGTGACACACGCTCATGAGTGCAGCGCCTCAAAAGCCTCCGAACTTGGGCAGAAGGCTCCTGCAGCATCAGTATGTGCGAGCTGCACTTTAAGGCAGGAATTTCCTTGGAAGGGTGGGAGTGGGGTAGGTAGTTGGCACATACCCCCCCCTCACCCGGTGCGGCCCTAGAGCACGCCACTGGGTGTGGAGAGCCAAGAGCAATGGGCCTGATCTGGGAAACTAGTAAGGACCTAAGCAGATTAAACCCATGGTCTATCAAGTCCCTCATTTTTTTCACACCAACTGGCCAGCTGGATGCCTCTGGGAGGTCCAAAAGCAGGACATAAAGGCTAGGGCCCTCCCCTGCTGCGGTCCTCTAGCTCTACACTGCCTCTGCAGCCCACAGATTCCACCCAGCTGTCATGACTAACACCCAGCAAGAGACCACTCCTCCTTGATCAATTTGTCTAGTCTCTTTTTGAAGCCATCTGAGCTTCTTGTGGCATTGAGTTCCAAAAGTAACACAATTGATGCACAAAATAACAATTGTAATTTCACTGATCTGAAACCTTGATTGATTGATTGAACCAATGATTGAACAACTGCAACACAAAATGTGAAGAAATTTTTTTTTTTCTGCCTGTCCTGAATCTATTGCCAATACAATTCATTGGATGCCCTATGTTCTGGTTTTAGAAGAGGGGGAGCAAAACCATTCTTTTTTCTCCACAGCATGCATAATGTCATATTTTTTAAAAACCTTTTTGACACTGGCATGTATTACTAAAATACATGAGAATAACATGTATTACTAAAATACATTGAGAAGAATATGTTAAGAGAAGAATGTAGCCTTTCCTTCTATCAATAAGGGATCCTTTTGGGCTAAAGTATTACATTCTTCAAAGTAAAATCATTTGCTACTCATTTGCTACAAATCATGTCTCCTCAAAAGTTCCATAGGACCTACTCCCAGGAAAGTGTGTATAGGATTGCAGCCTAACAGATGGAACGCATGCTGCATGCCAAGAACAGCTGGAGACCAGGCAGCCCAGGAATGGTAAGTAAAGACATTTTTACCTCCCCATAGGATGCCTGGTCCCCAATGTATCTCCTCAGAACTATGTTAGCTCGTTGGCTGGAACAAGTCTGAAGAGCCTCTGGGGGCAGGTCTGGATCAGGAAAGGGGGGGGATAAGATCAAGCGAGTGCGGCTGCCATAAGATCTATCCCTTCCTGACCCTAAACCTCCCCCAGCCTATTCCAATCCCTATCCTGATCTGCCCCTGCTACCAAGCTACCTGCTCCAGTTCCACACCAATATGCCATGGCACGCAAGTTGAAAATCACTGCTATACATGCTTTCTTAGGAGCAAGTCTAATGTTCAATGGGGCTCACTCACAGGAAAGTGTGCATAGGATTGCTGCCTAATTTCTTTTTTCCATCAGCTACTAGCTATTTAAAGCTAGATAATCCATAGCCTAAGCATCTCTAATTGATTGACCAGCTTAATTTCAAGATGCATTACAGAATTCAAGGAGGGGCCATGGCACAGAGGAACAACCTGTGGTCCCAGGTTCAATCCCTGGTAGCTCCAAGTAAGCCAGAGAAAAGATTCCTGACAGGAACTCAAACAGCCAGTGTCAACAATGGCTCAGTGGACCAATGGTCTGATGGCTTCCTGTGTTCCTACAACCTCTCCAATCCCAAGTAACACGGAAGAACATTATAACTTTGATTATATTTGCAGGGTGCAAAGAGGATGAAAGATTTAACTCACATAATCTTTGATCATCAAGATCAGACTCTACAGATTCTAACTAGGCTCAGAAATGGAGTTGCCCATTAGATCCTCCCAGTTTAAATCTTGGCCTTTGGAAAGCCATTCCCAGCCTCAGTTCCCCTCTGGGACAATGATCCTTATTGTTCTTATAGGGTTGTTGTGACAATTGCGTCAAGATAGTACTCATGAAACACTTTGAACACACAGAAGTGCGATCCGTAGGACACAGTAATATGTAAGTTATTATTAGTATCTGTTGTTGGCATCCTTCAGTCTTGGAAGACTATGGTGTCGTGCTCTGAATGGTGGTTCTGGAACAGAGTGTCCTCTCCAGTGCGTGAAGCCTGGGTAAAGTAGATATAGAGGACAGACTGTTTCCCATGCAGCAAATCCCCCCTCTCCACGTCGCTGAAATGGTCCAATGGAAAGGCAGAGGCCAATACGGCTGGTTCCAGCAGTGTCGCAGGAGTTGCCAGAACGTGACTGTGTTCAGCCATGAACTGCTTCAGGGACTTCGGCTCCAGATTTGGCTTTGAGGTTGACTCCTGAAGCCTTTTCCATAACTGGATGTAGCCACAAGGCAGTGGAGGTTTGGGATCAGTTTTCCTTCTCTCAGATGAGCTGCCTTCCCAGGCTTACAAGTTCCATCTACCCGGTGGCTGTTTAGCCGCCTCTTACAACAAGTACAACCAAACTGAGGGCCTATTCTTATCCCCAGCCCCCAGAGGATTATCAGTATCACACATGCTTATTATCAGTAAGAAGGACACACTTACCTGATTCTTGATGTCCTGCTCCAAACCAACCTGCTGGCAGAACACTTCAAAGAAATCAGCTACTCCCTCTTCCACCCACAGGAGAGTCACAGAGGTCTGAGTCTTATTCACAGCAAAGAGTGACCTTGGAGGAGCTGGGTCTGGGGATGAGAGGAAAGTCCCTTTAACAGCATCTTGTGGTTCCTCTGAATTCAGCAGGAAGGGGCATCAAACAGAGCCAGAGCAACAGCAACATCTTGCACTCTCTCAGCCTGTGTCCTTCCTGAAGCAGAGCTTTCACACTTCCCAAAGCTCACTCAGCAATAAATATGCAATTTTAAACAGGAAGACACTTCTACAAAGCATGTTTTCCCCCCTTCCCTATTTGCACTTTCAGTTATCACTTCCTTTTTCAACAGAGTTTTGGCACTGGGAAACAAAAACTTTGCAGTCAGAGGCATTCTATTTATAGTTTCTGTCACGAAAAGTGTTACACGAGGCAGAAGAAGCAGTCATGCATTGCAAATTATTGTCATTTCCTGCTCCCAAGAAGGCAGATAGTGGTGGAATCCGGGCCATCATTTAGGAAGGGTGAGACAATGCACTCTGCTTGCTTCAAGACAGAACGATGCATTACACAGACCAACACACATCTTGCCATCTTAGACCTATTCCTGTGTGTATTTGGGGCACTGATTTCAAAAATGACATCAGTTTTGCCTTATCACCTCTAGTTTGGTATCTCTGAAACTAGAGGTGATATGGCAAAACTGATGCCATTTTTGGAATCAGCACCCCAAATTCATATAAAACCATTGTAAATTCTGAAAAAAGGTTTTTCAGAGCCTCAAATTCACAGGCTGATGTTATTAGGAACATGGGGCTGCTGCTTCAGAATGGTCTCTGCCGGCTTCAGAATGGCCACTTTGGTCATAAAAACCACAACTTTCCCACAACAGAGAGAAACTGGATGTGACATTTTTTGCCCTTCTCGGGAAACCAGAAGCTGTGGTTTTTTGGCTAAAACAGTCATTCTGAAGCCTGCAGAGACCTCAGGGGAATGCACGTGGGCCTCTGAGGGCTTCAGAAAGCCCTCCAGAGGCAATCGGAGTACAACTTCAGTCGCCTCTGGAGGGCTCAGGTTGGACCAAGTCTGGTTCAATGCAGGTCCAGGGAACTCATGCTGAGTCAGATCCAGTACAGAATCTGCAGATATGGAGGACTCACCTCTAACAGCAAAATCATTTCCTTCTCTTTCACGCTATTGCCCTGTCTATTATTGTACTTATCTCAGTTTTATTATTATTAGGGACTTCTTCTTCTTTTCACGCAATGAATCTAAATCTAATTCAACTTCACCATGACAATGTTTTTAACAAATGTAAAAATCTGACTCCTAGTGGTTGCAACTGTAAAGATTTCACATACTTTCAACTGGACATCAACTGAACAGAAGAAAATGGGGTTGAAAGGGGACAGGTAACACAGTTGGGTGCTCTCTAAATTCTGGTTCTAAACTCTCCTGTGCTTTGGAGAAAAGAGTGTCAAACTAACCACAGTATTGCATGTCATCTGAACTCAGGAAAGTATGGTTAGTTTTACCTGTGGTTAACTAACAAACCAGGATTCTGAAACCACAATTTAATCCTGGTTTATTTGAACATGCCACAATTAAAACTATTCCCAGAGTTCAAGCAACATGCAGAGCTGTGCTTAGTTAAAAATTAAAAGCAGATGTCCTTTATTTCCTCTTCAAGTTCTCAAAGGAAGGGAGGGGGAATGTACAAGCCCACAGCTTTCCTGGGATCACTCACACCCATCTAAACCATATTTCTAGTGACTGCCTGAACCCATCCATGGGCTCTTGCCAAGAATGCTTGTTCAGTGTCAACAGTTTACCACCTTTCACAGCCTTTCACTTGCCTTTCTCCATTTTAAAAATTCTTCCAGTTTTTCCAAACTGACTCTTCCGGTTTTTACCACGTGGATGAGAAAAACCACCCATTTGCACAAGAGCAAATCCTTTCCAAAGCATGTGCCACCCTCCTCAGAGCGTGACTCTCAAGAAAACAACTCACCAACTTTCACAAGCCGTAGCGCAGAGGTGTTGCTACCCGTTTCAGTGCAAGCTGTCACCGAGAGGTTGTAGATGTCCCCTGGAGGCAAGTTCAGCACTGCTGCCATGTCATTCCGTGTGACCTAAAATGGTCGGTGGGTTAAGTACTTGGAGAAGACTCCATAATAAGGAGGGCAAAAATCAAAACCTGAATTAGATGCTGAAAACAAGTGAGAAGAGGGGGAGTGCAAATGAGCTGTGCTCATAGGCCAATTTGTTAAGAATGTTTAAAGCCATTTGGAGTCTCTTCAGAACCAAAGTGGGGCAGAATTCTGCCCACCATACAGGGCCTATGAAGATTAATTGCACTTGTTCCCAGGGTCAAAAAGGGGTTCCAAGTGCCTAAGGAAGGGGGTCTGAAAATTTCCTGGAATGTGGTATTTTCCGATCTCAGAGCCCATGAGAAGGGAGGGGGGGTGCAAGGGGTACATCCTGCCTAAGGTCAAAATGGAGGTCCTGGAGCCAAAGGAGGGGGAGCCAGAAATTTCCTGGGATCTCAGAAAGTGTTTGCATATATTGTGTGAAGATTCATATTTTGTGTAAGCCTATTTAATTATATATATCGTAATTCATAGAAATTATGATCCAATTGTTTTATGGAAATATGATCCAATGGAGAAGGGAAGGGCCCAAAAGTAACTTTGTACCCCCAAAAGAAATGTTGTACCCCCTGATAAAATTCCTTTCAGAGGTCCTGTCAACATCAGTACGTGATCTGTTCTTACACTCCGCAGCCAGGAGGAAATTCCCCTTCTTATTAATGGTGTCTACGTGTTGTTAGGGGTTGTGAAGTTTTTGCACATCTTACCACGCTTTACCTTTAATTATGTAGCCATAATTAAGAATATGATCATATACGTTTTTATTATTGCACAGGGGGAAAAAAAATAAAACACAGGAAAACCACCGTAGATGACAGAATTCCAGTTGGGGGGCTGAAAACCACCAAAAGGTAAAACATTATGAAAACAAAAGCCTGTGAAGGTAGGCAAGCCTTGCTCGGTGCCAGGTGCACAAATCTCAGAGGGGTCCTATAATTTGGGCCCCACAACTGAAAATGCTATCTGTCCAGTCACTTCAGAGAGCAGGGGCACCCAGGATAGGCCTCTATGAATGATCTCAGCCTGTCGGCAACCTTCAGTCTCGAAAGACTATGGTATCGCGCTCTGAATGGTGGTTCTGGAACAGCGTCCAGTGTGGCTGAAAAGGCCAATTCGGGAGTGCCAATCCCTTCCACACCGGGAGCAAGTGCAGTCTGTCCCTGGTCTGTCTCCCTGGCTATGGGCCTTCCTTCTTTGCCTCTTTGCCTCAGACTGTTGGCCAAGTGTCTCTTCAAACTGGGAAAGGCCATGCTGCACAGCCTGCCTCCAAGCAGGCCGCTCAGAGGCCAGGGTTTCCCACCTGTTGAGGTCCACTCCTAAGGCCTTCAGATCACCTCAGCCAATGTGCCAATATATATGTTCCATATTAGAAGCAAGAGACTTCTGCAGTTACGTTGCATTTTGAGGAAAGGACTATAGGTTAGCTTCCCCCTTTCCCCAGGGGGAAACTCCCTCATGCTTGCCCCTCACTTTGCCCACCCCCTAACTTATCTAACTGTGGCTCTGCCTGTTCCACTTCCCACCCCTTTTTGTTTCATATGGGAAAGAGAGTCAGAACAAACTTAGGCTCAAACGAGATGCAATGCTAAAGTAATCTTACATGCTTGTATGCACACACAGGCAATTTTGTGTCCATGTGCATGCATTGACATGCATGTGCACTGAAATTAGGTTGCGTCTAGCTTGTTCCCCTTTAGAGATTTAACATCCAGAGACCTAGGGAGGGGGCTGAAGGATAACCCACATTAGGAAAACTATCAAAAAGCACCCACAAAACACCTGCAAAAGACAAAAGAGGGGCAATAATTTATCCGTGAGGGGCTGGAGAATAGAGACTTTCCCTGGTTAAAAGGCAGGGGTAACTAGCACAAAAGCTTATTAAATGTCTACTGGGGAAAACACTTGCAAGATACTAGCTCATTACCGGGCAGATCCAGCATCAGTTATGCCAGTCTGCCAAAGGACGGACTACGTGTTCTCACTTACGCTCTTTTTGATCTTTTTCTTCCCTTCTGCCACGACCATCCAGTGAAGCATTCTAGAATGAGAAAGGTCCGTGTTGCCATCACTGTAGATCCAGCTAACGTAGAGAAGGTTATTAAAATATTCAACAGAGGTGATTTCCGGGGACACTGGAGCTATCGGGAAGAAATACAAACAGTTTTAAACAGGGTCAACAGTATGGTTTTCATGTACTTCTCATTTGTGTTTTTTCTATCCCTTCTGAGGACGCAAAAGGATTTGTAATTCTTATTTCATTTACTGTCCTCACATATACCCTGAGAAATAGGGCAATGCTGCATAGCTTGTGGACAGGGCTGGCCCATCCACGAGGACAACTGAAGCAGGTACCTCAGACAGCGGAGTGGCGGGGGAACGCCCATTTCTGTCCACCTACTTGCCTCCACTGCTTCTCCTTCTTCCATTCTCTGGATTGGAAATGGAAGAGGGAGGCAGAGAGGAAAATACAGGAGTGGGGAGTAGAGTTCTGAGCCAGAACACTGGAGAGTGAGAGAAGCAGAGGCTGGCATATCATAAGAAGTAAGACATCAACATTTGCCTCAGGAAACAGGAGGTCTTAGGCCAGTTCTGGTGTGGACTGCTGCACTCACACTGTGAAGGCACAGAATTTGGGACTCTAGATCTCTATTTATTTTATATATGTATTTTTACTGTTGGTATTTTTATCCTACTTCTGAAGCATATACTGAAGGAGGAAAGTTTTCATCTAAAAAAAAAATCAAGTTCTCAGGACCCTGTCCTTGCCAAGATAAGATCAAATAATGTAATCAATGCCTCATGATAACTCAGGTGTTAGTGGAGATCAACAGGCTTTCCAGTGGTTTCTATCCATGACTACACTGCACTTCTTGCAGCGGGCCACTATGAGATACAGGAAGCTGGACTAGATGGGCCTTTGGCTATTAGATCCAGGAGCTATTCTTATGCTCTTGGTCTGTGGAACTCCTTGCCACAGGATGTGGTGATGGCGTCTGGCCTGGATGCCTTTAAAAGGGGATTGGACAAGTTTCTGGAGGAAAAATCCATTACGGGTTACAAGCCATGATGTGTATGTGCAACCTCCTGATTCTAGAAATGGGCTATGTCAGAATGCCAGATGCAGGGGAGGGCACCAGGATGAGGTCTCTTGTTATCTGGTGTGCTCCCTGGGGCATTTGGTGGGCCGCTGTGAGATACAGGAAGCTGGACTAGATGGGCATATGGCCTGATCCAGTGGGGCTGTTCTTATGTTCTTATGTAGCTAGAGGGAATGAAAAGCACTAAGTTTTGCAGGCACTTGAATGCACCATGCAAGTAGCCCCTCCCCTTTGGAGCCATTTTGGGCAGTAGGAGCAAGGTGAAAGTCTCTTTTTTGCTCCCACCACCTGGAATGGCTCTGAAGGGGAGGGGAATGGGCTGCTTGAACAGTGGGTTCAGGCACCTGCAAAACATAGTGCTTTGCACCTCCTCTAGCTATGCCACTGCTTGCCGCTCATGGCTCTTTGGTCCCATTGTTCATGACCATTTTCTCTATACCTGTGTGTGTGCATATAGCACATGTGCCACAACTGTCGACTGAATATAGCACTTCTCCATCCAAAGAAGTGGACTGTCGTCTATGAAAGCTTCTCTTACAATAAATGTGTTCATCTTGCAGGTGCCACATGTCATTTGGTTCTTCTGTGGTTTTCCGCATATGTATTGATTTTTCAGTCCCCAAGTTGCAAGCGTCCCCCTCCCAGTTGCACATGCCCAATCTCGTCTGATCTCAGAAGCTAAGCAGGGTCAGGCCTGGTTAGTACTTGGATGGGAGACCGCCTGGGAATACTGGGTGCTGTAGGCTTATACCAGTCTTTCAAGACTGAAGGTTGCCAACCAAGTCGCAAGCTCTCCTGATATGCAAAAGTGTCCTGAAATTCAGCTGCAGCTTCTGGAAATTCACTACTGGAGAGCTGGGGTTTCTCATCCTGCACCAAACACCTGCTCCTTATTGTACTGTATATGGAGCTCAGGAGAGACGCAACCAACACATCATCTTTACGTACAGCACAACAAGCAGTGCTGAAGATAAACCGTGCATAAAAATGAATTTCTTAGAGCTAGAGGCAAAGTTTATTAGTGTCCAAAGAGTTCTGAATGTCATCAAATGGTTTTAGGATAGCCAGCTGTTCCTTTATAAGCTTCTTTGCAAGTAAGGGAATCAGGCTCTCTTCCTTCAAATCTCCCCACCAAACTACAGGTCCTTTTGATGTACGTACACTCCAAGCAAATTTAAAAAACAATCCACTTCCGGTCAAAGCTTTTTCACATTTTGTTTTACCTGTTATGAAACTGATGGTGGAACTATCACAGCAGCTGAGCTCTGGATCGCCCCATGTCACCATGGTAACTCGAAAGTTATAATACCAGGCAGGCAAGAGGTTGCCTATTCTCTGAAGAGGTACAAACAACAAGAAAAGGGGCAGAGGATGAGAGCATCAACAAGTCAGGGTCCACATGCAGCATCCAGGCTACATTCTTGGTGAACGTTATTGCAAGAACCTTGCATTAATGACTGGGATCACTAGGCTATCCCACCACTATCCTGCTCACAAACAGATTGTGATTAGCCATGTCTTCTAACAGGAATGACCAGAGGTGGAACTACATGTTCTAAAAAAAAACAAAAACTGTGGAGTTCCAGCCTCTGCAATTGCTGGACAGTACTGTCTTTTAAAAAATACAAGACCAGAAGGCCTCAGGGTAACAAAGTCATGAACTGCGGAAATGGTTTCAGCGTTGCCCTTAAACATATGAAGAACCTTGCCCCAGAAGAAGATTGACACATGGTTGAAATGTGTTACTCACAAAATGCATCATTAACGTCTAGCACTAGTCTGAAGCTTGTATTCTTTTTTTCCCCTGCATTCTTGCACATGTACACACTGTGCATGCACACATTCTGGCAGCATGATCAGGAATCTTACTCTTTGCAGGTTCCTAACTATGCATACACAATCTATGTACATATTGATTGTGAATGCCTAAGTTCTTTTGGAATGTATGCTGTAAAGGCATAAAAGTGGGGCCAGAGACATGATCCCAACTGCCCCACATGGGTTCAGTCTACCTCACTGTATTATGCCCATAGTCCTATGGCCTCAGCACAGGAAGTTAAACAGAACCTGATTAATAGTAGTATTAGTAGTAATAGTAGTAGTATATTAGTAGTAATAGTAGTAGTAATAGTAGTAGTATATTAGTAGTAATATTAGTAGTAATAGTAGTATTAATATTAGTAGTAGTAGTAATATTAGTAGTAATAGTAGTATTCCTAGAGATCATTCTTCCTTAAAGGTAAAAATTTTCAACCGTGGCACATTAATGTTTCACAAATGGTCCACAAATGTGCCATGGGAGTTGGGGAGAGGGTAATTTATTAGTAGGGCCTTTCGGGATGTGAGCCTTCTGCTGGCAGCGCAGTGTGCTTTGTCAATTGACAAAAAGCTGATGGTGCGCCCTGAAAATTGTAGTCTGTCACAAGATGAAAGGCAAAAATTTTAGCCTTGTCAGTGTGCCATGAGATGAAAAAAAATTGAAAATTGCTGCTGTAAGGAAAAGAGTTTTCCCTTTTCTGGCCTCATGCTATTACTATAAAGTTGTTTTTGTTTGGCTATTCTTCACAGTAAATTGAATCTGGGATATACAAACGCATTAGCAAGATTTTCATCTTGCACCTTTTTGTTTTTACACTTGCTGAAACATTTCTGCAACCAAGCTCTGGACATGGAAGTGGAAGTCAAAACAAACTGCAATAAGCAAAGTTTACCACTGATGATGTTAAGGAGACAGTTGCTGCAATTTCATAGTACGTTGTCCACTCCGACGTCATGGTTGAAGGGTTGAAATAAAACATTTCAACAATGTACTTCCGAAAGACACCCAGGTATGGCCTGTTCCAGCTGAGGACCACAGCAGTTGGCCCCAAAGGGTAAAGGGTCAAATCCTTTATCCCTGTGGGCACTAAAAACAAAAAAAAAGAGGAGACAATTTGTGTGACAATTGCAAACATTTTCTCACACAGAGCTCATTACCCACCAAACTGCAATACATTCATCTCTGCCATCATCACTCCCCACCAGAAAAACACAGGAACTACTGAAAAAAAAGCTCTATCCAGCCATGTTCCCAGCAGAATGCGTGTTTGGTCCTCTCTCCCTATTCTAGCTTCCCCTAAAGTAATAGATGGATCAGGCAGAGTGGAAACAGCACTGTGCAAGGTTCCCTTGCAGGGAGCACTAGATAGAACCAACATATGGAACTGAGCATAATGGCTCATTTACATTTTTGTATACATCTAATGTATGGATCTTATAAGGGTCAAACTAGATGTGATGTAACATGTCTTTGTCTAATTTGTTTTTCAGTCTTAAAATTGGAGCCGGGAGAGTTCAATCTCAATCAGGATCACAGTGCAAATGTAAAAGGCTATATGGCTGCTTCACTGCCATTTTAAACTATGCAAAATTGAACTCTTTGCATTGGATTTTAAGCACATAGCCCCCATTTGAACATTACATTCCTGTGTGGATGGATGATGGTATCAAGAGGCAAATGCAGATGTAATGGGGAGGTATGGTATGCTCTCCCTCCCACTTCCATTTGCATCAATACCAGCCTAGTGAGTACTCTAGACAAGCAGCAAATGTGTATCCCAATTTAAATTTCCTACAGGTTCTGGTAGAACACAACTGAGCCCATCATGCTCAGGCTCACACTAAAAGTAAAAGATGTTTGTTTCACACACAACTAACACAAGAGCTGGAGTAGGTGTAAGCAGATTACCAATGGCAAACATAACAGGGTCAGAAGGCGGCCCAACCAGTGGTCCTTTCCGTAAGTAAATGACAACTTGGTACTGAGCACCAGGAACCAGGTTTTCAATAAAATTGCTGCTCATATTCACCTATGGACAGAAAACAGAGAAGCGCTGCAAAATAAGGTGAAAATGTTCTTCCATTCCAAGAACGGGCAGGATGCACGTCCCACAAGCACTTTTGGCGTTATGGTATCATCACCACAGATCTGGTGGGCTGTGTGGTGCTAGGAAGTCATCATGATGGCTGCCTGGCCAAAGCACACAGCCAGCAAGAATAAGTGCCCTCTTGCAAAACAAAAAACTGCCAAAGCAATTGCTGGGCAGTGGGGAGAGGAGTGAAATGGTACAAAAGGAATGGTAAGGTTATGTCGATATTTCAGAAAGCAATTCAGAGATCCCATATCTCCCCTTTCCATGCTACAGCGATTACCTCCACAAAAAAGGTATATCTCTAGTCGTTGCCTGTAACTTTGTCTTGCAGATATAAAGTCCTAAATACATGCTCTTCCCAAAGTTTGGAATGTGTAAGAGGAGCCACTCATGCTCACCACTAACCATTCTGTAAAGCTCACCTCTTGCTTTGCTCCGTTAGTTGGGATTGTTCCCAGCACACTCTCTTACCTATTTTGCGTAGAGCTCACAAGGAGGAAAGGGTGAGATTGCTGCGTCCTGACCCTCGGAGCACAGCAAGCTCACCCCTTGCCTTCCTGGTGGAGAAGGGAGCAAGCTGAGAAGGCAAGGGGCCAGACTGCTGTGCTCCAAGGATTGGAAACAGCTCCAAGGATCAGAATGCAGCTCATTCCGAAGGAATCTCAACCCTTCCTCCATATGGACTCTACACAAAAGAGGAAACATGGGGTCCACTGGGAGTGACCCCAGCTTTGTTTGCCAAACGGCAAGCATGGGCAGCTCCTCTTGCACAGCCCAGTTCCAGCTTACCTGAAAATCAACTGACATAAGGGTGTCCAGAATTGAACCCTTAATGTAAGTCAGTGAGTGCCTGCACACACTTGCGTTCTTTCATTACCTGGAGCTTTTGAAAAGGCTGAGAGAGAACAGCCAATCAGCCCAATCCTAACCAGCACTGGAGCAGCTGGAAAGGAGCAAGCTTACCCAGCGTCAAGCCTCAGCCAGAGCAGTAGTGCTACTCAAATTTGTGCCTGCCAAATGGCCAATGCAAGTCTGAGAAGCCCCATGTCGAACTTTCAAGCCCAGGAAGGGGAATAGGATTTGGTGTGCACCAGCATTGCCGATCCTGCCCCCCCCGGGCCCAGTCTCCCCCATCTCCGTCTTCCCCCCATTACACCTCCTGCCTTCCCCAGGTAAGTAGGTGCTTTCCTGCTCTGTCGGTCATCCTGCCAGAGCTGCTTACTCACCAGGTGTTGGAGGGCACTTTCCGCTTTTGTGATAGCCTATATCAGTACAGCAGTCATTGTACTAGTGTAACATAGGCATAGAATTGTGCCAAAAGGCTAAGTGGCATGTGGTGCAAACCTATTCTTGCTTATTCATAAATAAGTTCCCTTGAATTAAAGGAGGCTTTCTCCCAAATAAGTATGCATAGGATGCCAACCTTAGAAGTATAAAGGAGGCTCCCAGTATATCCTGAAGTATCTGCACACCAGTTTCTCCAGGGCTAGGCTGAGGTCACTGAAGGGTTTAGAAGCCCAGCAGCCCACTGAATGTGCCTGCCCTGGGTCTTTCTTGTATTCATTTCTCCTGTGTGCCATTAGAGGAGGGAGCATTTTCTGCCTCTTACCTCAGTGCAATAATGCTTTTCAAGTCTTTGACTCTCCTTCTGTTTCTGACATGTCAAGGACACAACAGACACTATTGTGTTGTTGCTACCGCTGCTCTCCTGCGACGTGGTCCAGGATAACGAGGCTGTGGTTGAGCTCAGCACAGTTACCATGACATTCCGAGGCTTCTCGGTCAACTCTTCGATCCATTCTCCTGTAGGACCTAAACACATTACCAGAGGCAGGTGGCAGTCATCTCCAAGGACCTGCCTTCCTCAGAGGGCAGAGCATACATTACTGATGGTTTTCACATGCGCACTTTTATTACATACACACTTTATATTTGAAATGGCAAGCAACAAATGGGAAAAAAATCATGTCTGCATGTTTCATCTTTGTACACCTACTGGGGGTGTCAGAAGTGACTGAGGCCCTGATCCTTTCTCCCATGATCACTAGTGATGCAGCTGCACCAAAAAAGTCAGGCATTGCATGCTATGGTGAGGGGGGTGACCCAAAGGCAAAAGGAGGTAAGTTTAAAAAATGTAACCCCTGGAGATGCCTATGGATCCCCTCAAACATACGCCGACAATTTTGTCCAAGGAGGAAAAAGACCGGAGGTTGTAAAGAGAGGAATTATGTTCCAGCATACACCACCGCTGCCTGATCCACCCCCTCCCTCCCCTGACATGCCCTTGGTTCCACCCCCAGAATTCCCAGTTTCTCCCTCTTCCCACCCTCTGTCAGCTGCAGCAGCAGAGTACTACCACCATTTGCAGCAGTGGCTCCAAAATGGTCATCAGCAGTGTGCTGTGTGCACTGCCATATGGCCAGCCATGGCTAGAAAGCTAGTTCACTGCCAGTAATGAGCCCAATAGGATTGGGCTATGGGTCTAGTCTGATGGTGCGACTCCTTGTGGTGAGCTACTGGGGCTTCAGACCAAAATGTTACATTGGATGTGAAATATTCCAAGGTCCCTGAGTGACACCCCCTCCCACCTAGTCCAGCTATTGGTTCCCAGTGATCTGGAAGGTCCATTAAGAATTCTGAATCAAGCTGGAATTTTGCCTGGGGTTGCTCTGAAGCCTTGGAAACTAAGACACTAGCATACTCATCTTTGAGAGTTTATGCACAGGCATGATGTAGAGTCAATAGGTTGTGCACAGAAGTGAATGGCCACTCTTATGTACATACAGGGTCTCCAGTTCAGAGCAATATGATTATCTTTCAAAGGAAAGAATCTGAATTAAAAAGAATAAATGGGCTTGGATTCAAAAGTGTCCTTTCCAGAACAGATAAGCTTTCATGTTCATGGAAGGGGGGGGGGGTGCAATTTCTGCCAACTCTCCCCTCCATCAGTACTTTGTGTGCATATTTCCTAAGTAACCTTCAGTATTCTTGAGGGTTCCCTGACCCCCAGAATTGGCTTGGGGGGATGCTGGGAGCTGCAATGTGGAGGAGGGAGCAGGGAAGCCCCATTTTTTGAGCTAAACCCTTACTTATGGTTCTGTGGATTCCTTCCTTTCATTTTGCACTAATGAACTGAAACATTTTGCTCACTTGCATATATGAACATACAGGCACTTACTAATATAAAAACTAAGCGTTTTGGCAGTGCGGCTTTCTCGAACTTCACACGAGCCAGATGAGCTAAAGGTTGTAACAGAGACGGTATATTTCCCTGGTTCCTTCAGATCAGCAACAAATTCATGAACATCCTCACCAACTGTCAGGAATTCCGTGAAGTTCTCTAGATCAAGAAGGGAGAAGGCATGTGAATTAGTTCAAATCCTCAGATGTGCCTGGCTACAGACATATTGATTCGTATCCCAACTCTTAGTCCTGTGTTGCATGACTCCAGGGCTGAACGGATTCCTGAATTGACAGTAATAAATTACTGTAATTAATTCAATTCAGTAAGGTAGTTTGTATTGTCTTGTCATCACTCAGACAATTATGAATGGATAAATTAACAGTGGGGCAAATTTTCTTGAGCAATACCAGTCAACAAGCGTAAAAGTGATGCACATCTGGTGAAGTAGCTTTCCTTACCTGGCAAGCCACCGCCCCCAAAGGAGGAGGATAAATATGTAAAGATTCAGGTTCAAATCCCCACTCAAGGCTGGATAGATGGATAAAGGATGAAAAAGACCAGACTGAACAATACCAGGAAGCACAGCACTAACTTGCTGTTTCTCTTCTTTCTGGTCCACACTGGATACAGTAAACAAGATTCCATGGTGACATGCCAAAGCAGCTGCAGAGAAGCCCCTTACACCCCTCTTTCAGCGCACCTGGCTTCTTCTTGGATTCAGAGAAGCAGAAGATCAAAGAAGCCTCTGCTCACTTGTTCCTCTCTGCCACTCTGATTCCAAACAAATTAGAGAGAGAGAGAGAGAGAGAGAGAGAGAGAGAGAGAGCGCGCGCTTGTGGCCAAACTGTGGCTGTACTGAAAGTTGGAAATAGGTTCTGTGAAGATGGATGTAGCAGGTTTTGGAATAAGTAGCTGCTACCTGACAAGCATGCCTTGATGTTTGTTAAGTGCTGTACATACTTGCACCATACAGTTATTATATGAAAATTCAAAGAAAGTGGGAATCTTTGTTCTAAGGTTGGCATCAACATTTCAAAGAACTTAATTTAGAAGCCAATTTCAGGGTTCTTCCCAAGATGAAACATCTGAGAATATTAAAGGGAAGCCAAACAACCGATTTTTAAAAGCCACATGAAATTTCTCAGAAATCTACACTTTTGTCCCAACAGGTCTATTTTGAACTGGGACAGCTACAGGGATTTTGTTTCTATCAATGGAGATTTGATAACAATGCTCTTTGAGGATTCTGTTCAATTTTAAATGTCAGCCCTCATGTGTTTAAAGCAGCACTGAATGAGATTTGTTAGTTTGTCATTTAAAATTTGAAATTCTTGTTCAGATTTTGAAACTCCAAATTTGAATGCCTGACTTAGATGATGATGATGATGATGATGATGATGATGATACCACTTTCAAAAAAAAGTGCACAAAGCATTTTACAGAATATAATAAATAAATGGTTTCAGAGGTGGTAAAATGAATTGAATATGGAAACCTTAAATTCTGAATGAAATGGGTGGTGGGGAAATCACACAAGATTTAACAAAAAAGGTGGGTTTGGAGAACTGAGATTTCAGAATCTAAACTGTACTAAATTGAAATGTACTGATTTCGGGAAAAGTCCTTGATTTCAAATTTGTAAAAAAAAAAAAGTTTATTTCAGTTGCATTTTATAAAAAAAAAATTTTTAAACTAGAGATTGCCATTAAAATAATTTTTTTTAAATTATTTTAGATTACCCACTCCAGCATAGCTGCCTGGACTGTCAGCACATAGCTTGGTAAACAAAGATTACCAAGCTACCCATCAGGGAGACACAGTGAGGGTTGGATTGAGTCCCTTTCACTTCTGCCATCCCTGCCAAGCAGCTGATAAGTGAGATTCCTGTTTGTTTTACTGGACCACAGACACATTCTGTTGTAGCAGGACCACTGTTTAGATCAACAGTAGAGAAACAAGCCTGCCAGCAATCAAAAACAAGGATTACACACTCCTATACTTTCTAATGATCTGTCATGGTTTCTAGTATCGACCTGAATTAGCAGACAAAGCAGTAAAAAGAAGCAGGAGAATTGCCAGCTATTCTCTAAAGCAGCCATTTTCAACCACTGTGCCGTGGCACACTGGTGTGCCGCGAATCGTCCCCAGGTGTGCCGCGGGAATTTGGGAGAGGGTCATTTATCAATAGGACCATTGGGGGATGTGAGCCCCCATTGACAGCACAGTGTGCCTTGTCAATTGTCAAAAATCTGATGGTGTGCCTTGACCATTTTAGTGCCTTGCCAGTGTGCTGCGAGACAAAAAAGGTTGAAAATCACTGCTCTAAAGTCATCCTGCTTGGAACTTTCATTGGTGCACAGCAGATGGTCTTTGTGCCACCATTCTGAACAGTGATGTGGGTTACTTTACCTTCTCTCTCAATACTAATATGGAAGCCATCAAATGCTGTGGGTGGTTTTGGAGGCAGCCAGCTCAGCACCATTTGCATGGGGAAAAATGAAGGAGGCTCGGGAGTGGGTGTCTCCAATTCGGTAGTTGGGCTGCTGTTCTCATAATCCCTTGGTACCGCGTTGACAAACTCATCTTCTGTCTCTGGGGAGCCAGACTCATTAATCCACCAATCTGGCTGTGATGTGGTTTCATAATCACTGCTATTATAGTGGTAATCTGGCCATGTATAAGAAGTGTTGGCTGTTGGGAGTTCAGGCAAATCGTTCAAAACATGTGTCACTTTCTCCTCCTGTCCCACTGAGCTCTGTGTTCCCAAAAAGGATTCTTCTGGGAAATTTCCACTGGGTTCCTCCCAGTTATCGTTTCTGTTCATATGTATAACACGCACAGAAATATTTCGAGGTGGATAGGGAGCTGCAACAGATCAAAACACGTTTAAGAACATCCATTCGCTTTAATAACAGGTAGCTGTCAAGATCACATCACAGGGTTAGACACTGAAAGAACATGAGAGCCTTTCAAAAGGGGATCAGTATTTTTATTAGCTGACCAACCACTATTAAACTAGATATCAACCTATGCCAGCAATGTTTACATTTTCTACTTGCAGGGAACCCTCTCCACATTAGGGATGGAAAAACTTCTATCAGTTCTATTCAGAATTGGGCTCAGCAAACTGATCAATTTTTAAAAAAGTGTTTTTCCCCAAATCCAATCACTAATCTGGAAATTACACTGCACTTCTGATGACATCATTGGGAATGTGAGAGGACCCAAACCTCCCCCCCAAATTTGCAAGGACTCGCGGTTTAAGAGAGATGGACCCTCAAGTTGTGCCATGATTGCCCTCAGACATTACCACAGCCCTGTTCTCTATAAACACTCCCTGCACTGAGTAAGCTTGGAGAATGGGAGGAACATCACAGCACCTGCCAATCGCGTATAGTCAACATTCCTGAGAAAAATGTAGTACCTGCCCTGCAACAGGGAAAGCTGATTTTTCATGGATAAATCCTCTGCATTGTCCAAGACAAGAGTATTGCCCCCTCACAGGAAAGCTGAGAATGTGGGCAGTGGGGCTATTCCTGGCAGGCACAATGACATCAGGGAATGGAGCAAGTCAAGTGTTTAGGGCATACAGGGAAAAACAGGCTTATCTCAGAGGTAGAGGAACTCTTTTCAGAGTGCACAAAGTTGATAAGATTCGATGCTAAACTTGACATGATTTTAGGTGCATTTCAAGATTCAAGGAAATTTGAATCTTGAAGGGGAAACATCTGAACAATTTCGAGGGAAGCAAACAGAATGTTTGAAAGATGATCAACATCTCTTAGGAGGCTTCTCTCTGTATATCCCTAGCTGGAATATGAAAATGCTGTTATGAGAGACAGAAGAATCTCTTTCTTTGCCATTTTCTTTTCTTCCTTGTCAATCTGCTTTCACTGAATTTTGCAACACAAAAGAAGCCATAAAACTAAGAGGCTGTCATGTTTTCTCCAGGTTGGCAGCAGCATGGTCTGCTGGCCTCTAAGATTAGCTGGAGTTCTCAGGCACACTTCCAAGATGGAATTCAAATAAGTTCCAGACCTTGCTCAAATGTCAGTTTCAATTCATGTAACTCAGCTATCCGGTTGGGAATTTTTAACTGATCTCAGTTTAACTGAGTATTTTAACTCGTCATACTTCAAGGCATAAACTGGTCAAGAGCCTGGGATGTAGGAGGGCAAAGAGAAGGTGATGTAGTGGATCATTTATCTTGTAGCACTCTGCACAATTGCCCTAGCCTAGAGCACAACACAAAGAGCACTGTCTTCTTTTAAATATGTCAGCAATGAATTTCCCACCAGGAGCAGATCATGCTGCCAGACCAATCAATGGAGATTCTCCAGCATGGATATTTGTCTAAGGAAGTGTGATGTGAAGGATAGTGTTTTAGACATGGACCAGTGATCCCTGGATTTACAGTCCTCTTCAGCTGGTACACAATGCCACAGCTAGTGTTTTGACTGGAGTTGCTTTTCAGAACATGCAACTTTAAAACTGTCCAGCGTCCACTGGCTTCCTCTTTGTTTCAATGCCCAGTTCAAAGTGCTGGGCATTGCCTTCAGAGTCTTAAATGGTTTGCACCCAGGATGTCAAGGTGGTCTTGATATTGGCCACCTTTCAGGTCTGCAAGGGAGGCCTTGCTCTGTGTGACACAGAATACAGATCTTCTCTGTTGTAGCACTCAATGTGGAGTTTCTTGTCCCCAGAGGTTTGGCCCCTTCCCTGCTGACATTTAGTTAGCCAGGGTTGTGTTTTTCTTACTTTGTTTTGCTGTTGTTGTTCAGATGTGTTTGAGAATAATTGTACAGGGGCTCTCCCATATCCATGGATCTGGTATCAGCGGTTTCAGTCATCTGTGGTTCTCTGCAACCTCCACCCCGATACTTCCCATGCCCATTAACTTCTGTTTTCTTTATTTACAGGCATGTGTTTTTTTTTTCCCTTTTACAGACATTACAAGGGGAAAGTGACATGCAGGAGGCAGCCTGCACACTAGAGGGACACAGTCAGAAAGTTAACATGGGTTGGGCTGTGAGCTTCTTAGGGCGCAATCCTAACCAACTTTTCAGCACCGAGGTACAAGCAATGCAGCACCAAGATAAGGGAACGAACATTCCCATACCTTGATGAAGTCTCCGTGACTGCCACCCAAGCGCAGGATGTAGTACATGCCCCACTGGCAGTGTGGGAAAGTTGGTTATGTTACAAAACGGGGCTGTTTTGTTTAGGGGAATTAGTACACTACCCTTTTGGAACTTCAGGATCACAGGCTAGATAACAAGATGGCATAATACAGAGAAATTCCCTTTTAGCTTAAGGAGGAGACTGGGACAAAGATAACTTTCAATAGGATTATATTTTTATTGCAAAAGCACACAGGTATACATAATGCACATGGAAAAATGGTAAGTATATATCTACTTGAATCCTAGTACTTGGATCCAGTGTGCCTAACTTTCATGGTGGTTGCGTGTGGAGTGTATTTGGTGCATCCGAGGAAATCAGAAAAGGATAGGTTGTAGGGAAGGATTTTAGGGGTCCCTGGTCTGTCAACCCAGTTGCTAACTAAAGATGGGGAAAGAAGGGGAGAAAAAAGGGGGGAGAAGGGAAAAGGTTCCAGACGCAGATATAGTTACCTGTCTTGTAGAGCGGTTGGATGGGGGGGGGAGAGTCCTGTGTAGGACCCTCTGACCCAACACAGCGTGTTGGTCCTGGGAGGGGGGGGGGCAGAGAGTTGCTAAAGTCTTTGTTGCTGTGTGCATGGAGAGCTGGAGGTTGTGTAAACTTGTGACTTTTACCAGGGTTTTTGGAAATTGGGCCTGTGAGAAGTTTGGCCTATAACCAGATATAAAATCACAACTTAAAAGGAAAAAGGGGATTTTCACGCAACAGTTAGGATTTGGGCCTTAGAAGCATCTAGAACAGGGGTGCTCACACTTTTTTGGCTCAAGAGCTACTTTGAAACCCAGCAAGGCCCGGAGATCTACCGGGGGGGAGGAAGCATCTGACAGACACCCCCTTTAATGTATGGAGCCCCTGCTGGAGTCTAGTCAGTTTCGTCAGTTTTGTTGCTGCATGCCTGAAGAGCAGCTAAAGTGTCAGTTTCAGTGTCAGTTTAGTGTCAGCTAAATATGTCAGTTTTGTCTAGTCACTAGGCAAAACTGACATATTAACAGTTTGGAGAGACAGGGCTCCGCGATCTACTCATTTTGCCTCGCGATCTACCGGTAGATCGCGATCCACCTATTGAGCACCCCTGATCTAGAAGGACCACAGCTGGAAACATGATGTTGGGTCCTTGGTCTGATCCTGCATGACTATTTTACATCATCATACACACATGCACACGTCTCTCACACACTGTGTCTTGTCAGCTGAACAATGGCTACTGATTCGGGATCCATTCAAGTGTTGATTACATACAGGTTTATGACATGCAGGTATCTACAGTTCCTTGGCAGGGTTCTCCAATAAAGGTCTGCAGAAGAGTTTCTCCTAAGCAAAAGGAAGAAAGTTGAACTGAATACAGTGTTAAATTCATACCATGATATAGTTGTATTACCTGTTCGGTGCTGTTTGGGCTCGTGCTTAATCCCGCTGTATTCCACCAATGTACTCTTGTTAAATGTTGCTTCAGACACCAGCTGGAAAGTAATGTTGCTGTAACATATTCCCGGCAGCCAGTGATTGAAAACCGTTTTCCCTTTAAAGAAATCTGTGAGGTGATAAATAAATAAGTGGGGAACTCCAAAGCCTGCCTTCAGATGACAGAACAGCTCGTATTAAATTTGCAAGATGCTCCTGCTTCACCGTGTTTAGGAGATAAACATTGCCTGGCAGTCTTGAAGAGTTTTTTAAAAACTTCTA
The DNA here is from genome assembly GCF_035046505.1 of Tiliqua scincoides. Taxonomy (NCBI): domain Eukaryota; kingdom Metazoa; phylum Chordata; class Lepidosauria; order Squamata; family Scincidae; genus Tiliqua; species Tiliqua scincoides. Next base: position 39,795,693 of record NC_089827.1, read on the forward strand.
TAACAGTCGCATTTACTAAGGGCTTTTGCCCACTCCCTTCCTTCCCGGCTGTCAGAAGTACTTAGATGCTAAATCCAGAAAATGAAAGTTGGCAAAGTCATTGCAATTGGCAACCTGTTCTATGTGACAACAAACATCTCAAAGAGCAGATGATGATATCTTCTTCATCCCTGACACTAAACTCCATGTAAAGGGCTCTGTGTCTTAAGAGTGAACTGCCAAACGGAAGAACTGCAAGGGATATGCACAATAGGAACAAACCAAATATGCAAACTCAAGGTGTGGGGTTACCTACAGCACTGATATTCAGAACTTTATGGTCATGCGGTTACCCAGACGTAATTGCCACACCAGGACAAGCCAGCACTACTTCTGGG